>NC_044995.1:20256290-20610995 GCF_008728515.1 Papio anubis
GGCCTCCCAAAGTGCTGGGATTACAGGTGTGAGCCACCGCGCCCGGCCTCTTTTATGGTTTTTTTTGAGACAGAGTCTCACTCTGTCACCCACGCTGGAGTGCAGTGGCACAATCTCAGCTCATTGCAACCTCAGCCTCCCAGGTTCAAGCAATTCTCCTGTGTCAGCTTCCCAAGTTCCCAAGTAGTTGGGACTACGGGAGTGTGCCACCACACCCGGCTAATTTTTGTATTTTTGGCAGACAGGATTTCGCCAAGTTGGCCGGGCTGGTCTCAAACTCCTGACCTCAAGTGATCCATACACCTAGGCCTCCCAAAGCTCCCAAAGTGCTGGGATTACAGGCATGAGCCACTGCACCTGGCCTTCCCACTTTCACTTCTAAGGACCCTTGTGAATACATTGTATCCACCCAGATAAACCAGGATAATCTCGCCATCTCATGGTGGTCAACTGATTAGCCTTTCTGTTTTTTTTCTTTGAGATGGAGTTTCGCCCTTGTTGCCCAGGCTGGAGTGCAATGGCGAGATCTCTACTCACCACAACCTCCGCCTCCCAGGTTCAAGTGATTCTCCTGCCTCAGCCTCCTGAGTAGCTGGGATTACAGGCACCCACCACCACACCCAGCTAATTTTGTATTTTTGGTAGAGATGGGGTTTTTCCATGTTGGTCAGACTGGTTTCAAACTCCTGACCTGAGATGATCCACCTTCCTCGGCCACACAAAGTGCTGAGATTACAGGCATGAGCCACTAAGCCCTGCCCTAATTAGCAGTCTGAATTCGAACTCCCCTTGCTGTGTGACATACCACTCATAGGTTCCAGGAATAAAGACACAGACATCTTTGAGTGCCGTTATCCCACCTACCACATTCTATATGTGTCTTTTTGAGCAAAGTTAATTGAATATGCATAAATTAACAATGTATGGACGGGCGCAGTGGCACACGCCCGTAATCCCAGCACTTTGGGAGACTGATAGGCGGATCACTTGAGGTCAGGAGTTCGAGACCAGTCTGGTCAATATGGCAAAACCCCATCTCTACTAAAAATACAAAAATTAGCCAGGTGTGGTGGCAGGCACCTGTAATCCCAGCTACTCAGGGGGCTGAGACAAGAGAATCGCTTGAACCCGGGAGGCAGAGGTTGCAAGGAACCAAGATCGATCGCGTGTCTTTACTCTAGCCTTGGTAACAGAACAAGGCTCCATCTCAAAAACAAAACAAAACAAAACAAAAACAAGTTTATGCGTGCGACTCTACTGTAATTCCATATTAAAATATTAAGCCTATTGCTGTTGATTCCATAAAAGTGTTCTTGTCTTTCACAGAATATTTGCTTGGTGTGTTTTCTAATTCCTTGCAGTTCTGAAAAAATAACAATCTTTTATTAATTAGATTTTTTTAAATTGTGATAAAATATACATTACATAACGGGCCGGGCGTGGGGGCTTATGCCTGTAATCCCAGAACTTTGGGAGGCCAAGGCGGGCAGATCGCCTGAGGTCAGGAGTTCCAGGCCAGCCTGGCCAACAAGGTGAAACCCCGTCTCTACTAAAAATACAAAAATTACCCAGGCATGGTAGCAGGCACCTGTAATCTCAGCTACGCGGGAGGCTGTGGCAGGAGAATCGCTTGAACCCGGGGAAGGCAAAGGTTGCAGTGAGCTGAGATCACACCACTGCACTGCACTCCAGCCTGGGCAACAGAGTGAGACTCTGTCTCAAAAAAAAAAAAAAAAAAAAAAAAGAGAGAGAGTGTGAGTTTTCATCTGAGACCTTAAGGATGAGAAAAGCAGCAAAAAGCCCAGGACAGGATTCTTGATAGATGGAAGAACCTGATGAGAGATCTGAGATGGAAAAGGCCTAGATGTATTTTACATGCTCATAGATGGCTGGTGGTTTTGTAGACTGGGAGGAAAGGGGAGAATGTTCAATGTGAAGAGGCCCTGCTCTCGCTGAGACAGAGTGGTGACAAAAACAAGCAGGGACCTGTTTTGCCAAGAGCCCTGAGAGCCATGGCAGTGAGTTTGTAATTTTTTTTGTTTGTTTGTTTGAGACAGAGTTTTGCTCTGTTGCCCATGCTGGAGTGCAGTGGGGCAATCTCAGCTCACCACAACTTCTGCCTCCCGGATTCAAGTGATTCTCCTGCCTCAGCCTCCCAAGTGTTGGGATTACAGGCATGCGCCACCACAGCCGGCTAATTTTGTATTTTTAGTAGAGACGGTGTTTCTCCATATTGGTCAGGCTGATCTCGAACACCTAACCTCAGATGATCCACCCACCTCGGTCTCCCAAAGTGCTGTGATTACAGACGTGAGCTACCGCACCCAGCTTCTTTTTTTTTTTTTTTTTTTTTCTGAGATGGACTCTTACTCTGTCCCCCAGGCTGGCATGAAGTGGTGCCATCTTGGCTCACTGCAACCTCTGCCTCTTAGGTTCAAGTGATTCTTGTGTCTCGGTCTCCCAAGTAGCTGGGATTATAGGCACCTGCCACCATGCCGGCTAATTTTTGTATTTTTTAGTAGAGAAGGGTTTCTCCATGTTGTCTGGGCTGGTCTTGAACTCCTGACCTCAAGCGATCCACTTGCCTTGGACTCCCAAAGTGCTGGGATTAAGGCATGAGCCACCTTGCCTGGCCTTTGGAATTAATTCTAAATGCACCGAAATGGGAAGGTAGTGAAATGTTTAAGCAGAGATTTTCATTTTGATTGACATCAATTTTATGTGGTGGGAAGTGTTGAAAATATAGATACCTTATTTACATGAAATGTCCAGAACAGGCAAATTTATAGAGACAAAATTAGTAGCTCTCTGCCAGTAATGGTTGCCAGGGACTGGAGGGAATAGGGAATGGGGAGCGACTGCTTAAGGGGCAGGGGGTTTCTATTTGGAGTAATACAAATGTTCTCCGCCAGGGGAGGTGGCTCACGCCTGTAATCCCAGCACTTTGGGAGGCCAGGGCGGGTAGATTGTTTGAGGTCAGGAGTTCGAGACCAGCCTGGCCAATATGGTGAGAGCCCATCTCTACTAAAAATACAAAAATTAGCCGGGAGTGGTGGCGCATGCCTGTAATCCCAGCTACTCAGGAGGCTGAGGCAGGAGAATCACTTGAACCCAAGAGGCGGAGGTTGCAGTAAGCCAAGATTGTACCAATGCACTCCAGCCTGGGAGACAGAGCAAGACTCTGTCTCAAAACAGAAAAGAAATTGAGAACCCCTGGTTTAATCTGTCTTCTTGCTCCCTTCTGGCACTGTATGAGCTCTTCATATAGTGTGCTTTCATGTACTTTTTTGAAATTGTATAATATTTGAGACGTATATAAGCCATTCACTTTCTATGGTTATTATTATTATTATTATTATTATTATTATTTTCTAAGACGGAGTCTTGCTCTGTCACCCAGGTTGGAGTGCAGTGGCATGATCTTGGCTCACTGCAACCTCTGCCTCCCGGGTTCAAGCGATTCTCCTGCCTTAGCCTCCCCAGTAGCTGGGATTACAGGCGCCCACCACCATGTCTGGCTAATTTTTGTATTTTTAATAGAGATGGGGTTTCACCGTCTTGGCCAGGTGAACTCCCGACCTTGTGATCCACCTGCCTCAGCCTCCCAAAGTGCTGGGAATACAGATGTGAGCCACTGCACCCGGCCTCTATAGAGTTTTTTATTTCTCATAGAAAAGGAGCACAGCTTGTATTTATCTTTTTCTTATTTTTCAGACTTGGAGTCCAGGTGTGAGAAATTTCTACAAAAAGATATTTTTGAAATCGGGGCATTCAACTGGGAGATAATGGAAAGCCTTACATGCTGTGACCTGGAGGGCTCCGATTTTAGAGCTGACTGGGAATGCGAAGGCCAGTTTGAGAGACAAGTCAATGAAGAGTGCTATTTTAAGCAAGTGAACGTCGCCTATGGACATATGCCCGCGTTCCAGCATCACAGGTCTCACACTGGGAGCAGGGAGACTGGTGAGAAACTGATGGAATGTCGGGAATGCGGGAAAGCATTTAGCCGCGGCTCACACCTTATTCAACATCAGAAAACTCACACTGGTGAAAAACCCTTCGGGTGTAAGGAATGTGGGAAGGCCTTCAGCCGTGCCTCACACCTTGTTCAGCATCAGAGAATTCACACAGGTGAGAAACCTTATGACTGTAAGGACTGTGGGAAGGCCTTCGGTCGTACGTCAGAACTTATTCTGCATCAGAGACTTCATACTGGTGTCAAACCTTATGAATGCAAAGAATGTGGGAAGAGCTTTAGGCAGCATTCCCAGCTGATTCTGCATCAAAGAACTCACACAGGCGAGAAACCCTACGTATGTAAAGACTGTGGCAAGGCTTTCATTCGTGGCTCCCAACTCACTGTGCATCGGAGAATCCACACGGGCGCCAGACCCTATGAGTGTAAAGAATGCGGGAAAGCCTTTAGACAGCATTCCCAGCTGACCGTCCACCAGCGCATCCACACTGGTGAGAAACCCTACGAGTGTAAGGAATGCGGAAAGGGCTTTATTCACAGCTCAGAAGTTACCCGACATCAAAGAATTCATTCTGGGGAGAAACCCTATGAGTGTAAAGAATGTGGGAAGGCCTTTAGACAGCACGCCCAGCTCACACGACATCAGAGAGTCCATACTGGCGACAGACCCTATGAATGTAAGGACTGCGGGAAGGCATTCAGTCGTAGCTCATACCTCATTCAACATCAAAGAATTCATACAGGCGACAAACCCTACGAATGTAAGGAATGCGGGAAGGCCTTTATTCGTGTTTCACAACTGACTCATCATCAGCGAATCCACACTTGCGAGAAACCCTATGAATGCAGGGAGTGTGGAATGGCCTTTATTCGTAGTTCACAACTTACCGAACATCAGAGAATGCATCCTGGTATCAAACCTTACGAATGTAGAGAGTGCGGGCAGGCATTTATTCTTGGCTCCCAACTCATTGAACACTACAGAATTCATACTAGTTAGAAAGCCTCGAGTGTGAGTGATAAAGAGAAGCCTTTATGTGGAGTTCACATCTGGCTCAGTACTAGGTAATTTTTAATGTAGTGTAATTAATGTCAGAAAACACCTGTCACTTCCATGATAGAACATCAGAAAACTCACACCCAAAGAAAATTCAATAAATGTGGGAATTCTTTTTGCCTCACTCAGTGTTTCCTAAGCATCAGATAATCTGTGCTAAAAAAAAAAAAAAAAAAAAAAAAGGAATACAGAAAAGCTGCTTCTTGCCATTCAAAATATGTTAAGTTTCTGAGAATTTCTAACACAAAATGACCCTATTAAAAGATTCTGTGGCCAGGCGCGGTGGCTCACACCTGTAATCCCAGCGCTTTGGGAGGTCGAGGCTGGCAGATCATTTGAGGTCAGGAGTTTGATACCAGCCTGGCCAATGTGGTGAAACCCCGTATCTACTAAAAATACAAAAATTAGCCAGGCATGGTGGCAGGTGCCTGTAATCCCAGCTACTCAGGAGGCTGAGGCAGGAAAATCATTTGAACCCAGGAGGCAGAGGTTGCAACAAGCCGAGATCACACCATTGCATTCCAGCCTGGGTGACCAGGGCAAAACTCTGTCTCAAAAAAAAAAAAAAAGATTCTGTGACTGTGCCTTTCATTATGGCATATACCTTACTTAGCAGTGCTCACTTCCCCTGATTATGGACTACATAGCATAATTGGGCAAGTTATGCAATCTCTTTGTCCCTCAGTTTACTTTTTTTTTTTTTTTTGAGACAAAGTCTAGCTCTGTCACCAGGTTGGAGTGCAGTGTTGCGATCTCAGCTCGCTGCAACCTCTGCCTCCTGGGTTCAAGCGATTCTTCTGCCTCGGCCTCCTAAGTAGCTGGGATTACAGGCACGCGCTGCCACGCCCAGCTAATTTTTGTATTTTTAGTAGAGATGGGGTTTCACCATGTTGGCCAGGATGGTCTTGATCTCCTGACCTCATGATCTGCCCACCTTGGCCTCCCAAAGTGCTGGGATTACAGGTGTGAGCCACCGCGCCTGACCCAGTTTACTTATTTTTAAGTGGTGATTATTATGCCTAACTAATAGAATTTTTATGAGGACTAAATTAGATTATTTTATGTAAAGCCTTAGAAGTAATACCTGGCACACACACGTGCTCAGTAAATATTAGCTATTGTCATTAATTTTATTATCAGTATCACTGATAAGGAGTTTGTATGAGGGGAGAGGCTTATGAATGTATCACATATCCAAAAGTCTTCATGACCAGTTGTTATGATCATTTATTCTGAAAAATAGTGGGAAAGCATAATTATTATGAGGCCTTCAATCAAAAGGTTAGAAATTCAGAAGATTAGAAATTAACAGAAGAGTGGCCTGGTAAGGTGGCTCAC
Organism: Papio anubis; assembly: GCF_008728515.1. Lineage (NCBI taxonomy): Eukaryota > Metazoa > Chordata > Mammalia > Primates > Cercopithecidae > Papio > Papio anubis. The sequence continues at coordinate 20,262,662 of NC_044995.1, forward strand.
ACCTGTAATCTCAGCACTTTGGGAGGCTGAGGCAGGCGGATCACTTGAGGTCAGGAGTTTGAGACCAGCCTGGCCAACATGGTGAAACCCCGTCTCTACTAAAAATACACAAATTAGCCAGGTGCAGTGGTGCATGCCTGTAATCCCAGCACTTTGGGAGGCCGAGGCAGGTGGATCACCTGAGGTCAGGAGTTCAAGACCAGTTTGACCAACATGGCAAAACCTCTCTACTAAAAAATACAAAAGCTAGCCAGGTGTGGTGGCGTGTGCCCGTAGTCCTTGAGGCTAAAGCATGAGAGGCTTGAGACTCCATCTGTACTAAAAGTACAAAAATTAGCCGAGAGTGGTGGTATGCACCTGTAATCCCAGCTGCTTGGGAGGCTGAGACAGGAGAATTGCTTGAACTCAGGATATGGAGGTTGCAGTGAGCCGAGACTACACCATTGCACTCTAGCCTGGGCAACAAGAGAGAAACTACATCCCTCCACCTCCCAAAAAAATTAGGCGTGATGGTGCACGGCCATAGTCCCAGCTACTCGGGAGGCTGAGGCAGGAGAATCGCTTGAACCTAGGAGGTGAAAGTTGCAGTAAGCCGAGATCATGCCACAGCACTCCAGCCTGGGCGACAGAGCAAGAATGAGTCTAAAAAGAAAAAAAAAAAAAAAAAAAAGGCAGCAGCAGCTAATTTTAAATGAAATGTCTGAAACTTTACGTCCTGAATTCATGATGATTTCAGACTGTTGATACTTTGTCCCCATGACATCACAATGATGGGGAATGGAGCCTCGATCCAAAGTGAAATCCGGATCAGGGTTTGCCAATGAGTCTGGAATCTCAAGAAACTGATCCCCTTAGCTCTTGGGGTAGCCAGCCAATGTCTGGGGCAGGGGCCAGCTGCACTTTGATACCAGCTGTCTTACCAATTGTCTGTATGTGCTGTGGCCTACAAAAGGTTAGAAAGCAATGTTCTGTATGTCATTTTCCCTTAAGTTGTTTAATGATTAAAATGTTCTTTTGGAGGGGCTCAAAGCTATGACATGAAAAATTGTCACTCTAAGGTCAGGCATGGTGGCTCACGCCTGTAATCCCAGCACTTTGGGAGGCCGAGGCGGGTGGATCATTTGAGGTCAGGAGTTCGAACCAGCTTGGCCAACATGGTGAAATCCCTTCTACTAAAAATACAAAAATTAGGCATGGTGGCGCACGCCTTTAATCCCAGCTACTCGGGAGGCTAAGGCAGGAGAATTGCTTGAGCCTGGGAAGTGGAGGTTGCAGTGAACTGAGATCACGCCACTGTACTCCAATCTGGGCGACAGAGTGAGACCCTGTCTCAAAAAAAAAAAAAAATTGTCACTCTGAATAGTTAAAGCACAGTCACAGGATAAAATTGTTAAAGTTACAATTTGTTGTTGTTGGGTTTTTTTGCTTTGTTTGTTTTTTGAGACCGAGTCTCACCCATGCTGGAGTACAGTGGTTCAATCTCAGCTCACTGCAACCTCTGCCTCCCAGATTCAAGCAATTCTTCTGCCTCAGTCTCCCAAGTAGCTGGGATCACAGGCGCCCACCATCACGCCCAGCTAATTTTTGTATTTTTAGTAGAGCCAGGGTTTCACCATGTTGCCCACACTGGTCTCAAACTCCTTGACCTCAAGTGATCTGCCCACCTCGGCCTCCCAAAGGGCTGGGTTTAAGGCGTGAGCCACTTCCTGGCCTAAAGTTACAATATGGTATGCAGACATAAGTGAATCTTCACACAGTAGCGCTATGCCTTTCCCACCCCATTACCTTTTATGGAACAATCACTAACACCGAGTTCTTGTATATAGTTTCTGATTTTTAATTTGCATAAACATGTAATCCCAGCACTTTGGGAGGCTGAGGAAAGCAGATCACTTGAGGTCAGGAGTTCGAGACCAGCCTGGCCAACATGGTGAAGCCTTAACTAAAAAATACAAAAATTAGCCAGGTGTGGTGGCTCATGTCTGTAGTTCTAGCTACTTGGTAGGCTGAGGCATGAGAATCACTTGAACCCAGAAGGCAGAGGCTGCAGTGAACCGATATCCTGCCACTGCACTCCAGCCTGGGTGACGGAGTGGAGACTCCATCTGAATAATAATTATTATTAATATTTGCATAAGCATAATGTACTCTTTATACAGATATTTTACACAAGTGATAGCAAATTTCAACACATTGCTATTTTTGCTTATGCATACGTGTTGAAGATTAGACCATATTGGTACATATATGGCTGCCTCATTTTTTTTTAACAACTCCTTAGGATTCCATCATCTGTGTGTTTCATAATTTATTTAACATTATCAATTTTTTTTTTGAGACGGAGTCTCACTCTGTGACCCAGGTTGGAGTGCAGTGGCGTGATCTCAGCTTACTGCAACCTCCACCTCCCAGGTTCAAGCGATGGTCCTGCCTCAGCCTCCCAAGTAGCTGAGACTGCAGGTGCGAGCCACCACGCCCGGCTAATTTTTGTGTTTTTAGTAGAGACGGGGTTTGACCATGTTGGCCAGGCTGATCTCCAACTCCTGACCTCAGGTAATCTGCCAGCCTTGGCCTCCCAAAGTGCTAGGATTACAGGCGTGAGCCACCTCATACGGCCATTTTTTTTTTTTTTTTTTGAGACAGAGTTTCGCTTTGTTGCCCACGTTGGAGTGCAGTGGCATGACCTTGGCTCACTGCAACCTCTGCCTCCTGGGTTCAAGAAATTCTGCTGCCTCAGCCTCCTGAGTAGCTGGAATTACAGGCACCTGCTACCACGCCTGGCTCATTTTTGTATTTTTAGTAGTGACAAGGTTTCACTATGTTGGCCAGACTGGTCTCAAACTCCTGACCTCAAGTGATCCACCCACCTTGGCCTCTCAAAAGTGCTGGGATTACAGGCATGAGCCACTATGCCCAGACTTTCCATTATTTTTTGTTCTTTCAAACAATCCCATAATATTTCCCTTGCACATATTTTGTACATGTGTAACATATCTTTAAGGTAAACTCCTAGAAGTGGAAATGCTAGATAAAAATGTAAATTTTTGGCCAGGCGCAGTGGGTCACACCTGTAATCCCAGCACTTTGGGAGGCTGAGGCGGGGGCGGCAGGGGGTGGGGATCACAAGGTCAAGAGATAAAGACTGTCCTGGCCAACCTGGTGAAACCTCATCTCTTCCAAAAATACAAAAAATTAGCTAGTGACAGAGCGAGATTCCGTCTCAAAAAAAAAAAAAAAAAAAAAAAAAGTAACTTTTTAAAACTTTCTGTCATAAAAAAATCTGAACATGTACAAAAATACACGGAATCTTATAATGAACCCCAGCAGCCTCATCACCAGCTTCAAGAATTATCAGCTCATGGCCAGGCTTGCTTTGTCTGTATATCCACTTCTCTCATCTTTGTGTTATTTTTGAAGTTAATACCAGATGTATGATTTCATCCATAAACATTTCATACATTTCTCTAAAACACATGACAACATTAGAAAATATTTTCACTCCTTAAAAAAAAAAAAAAAATAGGCCTGGCGCAGTAGCTCATGCCTGTAATCCCAGCACTTTGGGAAGCCGAGGTGGGCACATCACCTGAGGTCAGGAGCTCGAGACCAGCCCGACCAATGTGAAACCCCAACTCTACTAAAATACAAAAATTAGCCAGCCGTGGTGGTGGGTGCCTGTAATCCGAGCTACCCGGGAGGCCAAGACAGGAGAATCCCTTGAACACAGGAGGCGGAGGTTGCAGTGAGCTGAGATTGCACCATTGCACTCCAGCCTGGGCAACAAGAGCGAAACTGCATCTCAAAAGAAAAAAAAATGATGTTACCACCTTAATGCCATTACATGTATGATAGTGTTCAAATTTTTGTTTCATAAATGTCAGTTTTAGAAAAAATTACCAGGATCCAAATGATGTTCTCAAATTGCAGTTGATATGTCTCTTATTTCTGAATCTATTATACTCAATCTATTCTCCCTTACTGGGTTTTTTTGCAACTTCTTGTTTTTTGAAGAAACTAGGTAATTTGCCTCGTAGAGCTTCTCCAAGTCTGGTTTTTGCTGGCTGCATCTGCATGGTGTAGTTTAACATGCTCTTCTATTCCTAGTATTTCCTGTAAATTGGTAGTTGAGATTTAGAGGACTGGTCAGATTGAGGTTCTTTTTTTGTTAAGATTATTTATAAGTGGTTAATATTAGGAGCCATAATATTTAGGTGTTGCTGTTTTTGTGATGTTGGCAACCATTGATGTTTAATTGATAAATCTGTTCATTAGAGGTTGCAAAATGGTGATATCTTATTATTCATTCTTTCCTTATTAGCTAGAATATTCTTATGAAGAAAAAACTTCTGGCCTGGTGCAGTGGCTCACACCTGTGATTCCAGCACTTTGGGAGGCCGAGGCAGGTGGATCACTTGAGGTCAGGAGTTTGAGACCAACCTGACCAACATGGTGAAACCCCCTCTCTACTAAAAATACAAAATTAGCTGGGTATGGTGGCGCACGCCTATAATCCCAGCTACTTGGGAGGCTGAGGCAGGAGAATCACTTGAACCTGGGAGGCAGAGGTTGCAGTGAGCTGAGATCGTGCCATTGCACTCTAGCCTGGGCAACAAGAGTGAAACTCCGTCTCAAAAAAAAAAAAAGAAAGAAAGAAAAAAAGAAACACTTTCCTTCAGCTACTATTTAGTACCCAATGATACAGTAAAGAAACACAGCAGGCCGGGCGTTTTGGCTCACGCCTATAATCCTAGCACTTCGGGAGGCCAAAGTGGGCGGATTGCCTGAGCTCAGGAGTTCCAGACCAGCCTAGGCAACACGGCCATCTCAGTTAAAATACAAAAACTTAGCCAGGCTTGGTGGTGTGTGCCTGTAGTCCCAGCTACTCAGGAGGCTGAGTCAGGAGAATTGCTTGAACCTGGGAGGCAGAGGTTGCAGTGAGCCAAGATCGCATCACTGCACTCCAGCCTGGGTGACAGAGCAAGACTCCTCCAAAAAAAAAAAAAAAAAAAAAAGGGAAAAGAAAAGAAACGCAGGATAAATGCTTCTTTCTCTTTCTTGGTTTTCATAATAATGAATTGAGGCCAGGCAGGGTGGTTCATGCCTGTAATCTCAGCACTTTGAGAGGCCAAAGCAGGCAGATCACTTGAGGTCACTAAAAATGCAAAAATTAGCCGGGCAGGGTGGCGCATGCCTGAAATCCTAGCTACTCGGGAGGCTGAAGCAGGAGAATTGCCTGAACCCAAGAGGTGGAGGTTGCAGTGAGCCGAGATTGCGCCACTGCACTCCAGCCCAGGTGACAAGAGAGAAACTCTGTCTCAGAAATAATAATAATAATGAATCGGTTTCCCCAGCATTCTGCCATGGTAGCTGATGAATTTAGATGCAGGGGTGTGTGTTTGTGTGTGTGATGTTTAATGTGTTTCAGTTCATTTAAGTTGCACCCTCAGTGATGCTCAAATGCCTCCATGTTGGGTGTGGAAGAGTCTCTTCCAGCTGGCTCCTGTGTCCTTTTGCTATGACCCAGTCATCTTTGATCATTTGCCTGTTGTCTGCCACCACGAGATGTTCCAAGCTCATCTTGTTCATTTCCTGTCTCTCACCATTAAGTCGCCATTTTCCAAGGAGCCCTCTTCTTTCCTTTTGGAATTTTGGTACTTTCCCAAATGGTATTTGGAAACCACAATCAGGTTGTTAGGAGTGCTTCCTGCTCCTGGTTGGCCATGTTTAAGATGTGTGTATATATGTGTGTGTGTGTATATATATATATATATATATATATATATATATTTTTTTTTTTTTTTTTTTTGAGACGGAGTCTCGCTCTGTCGCCCAGGCTGGAGTGCAGTGGCCGGATCTCAGCTCACTGCAAGCTCCGCCTGCCGGGTTCACGCCATTCTCCTGCCTCAGCCTCCCGAGTAGCTGGGACTACAGGCGTCCGCCACATCGCCCGGCTAGTTTTTTGTATTTTTTAGTAGAGACGGGGTTTCACCGTGTTTGCCAGGATGGTCTCGATCTCCTGACCTCGTGATCCACCCGTCTCGGCCTCCCAAAGTGCTGGGATTACAGGCTTGAGCCACCGCGCCCGGCCAATGTGTATATATTTTAAGCCATTCTATAGACATTGCTCAAGTGCCTTCAGGAAGATTATGCACCTGTGTATCTACCTACTGTAGAAGAGATCCCAAAGCCATGCTCATCCAATCCTGGAGAATCATTTATTTTGAACATAGACCATTGAACAGGTGAAAAATGGAAAAGTCACTTTTGTTTACATTTGCATTCCTTCAATAATGATAAAGTTACCATTTGTTCGCATATTTGTTGACCATCGGAATTGATTTTAGCACAGTGCCTGAAACATAGTAGGTGCTCAATAAATATTTGTTAATTGAATAAATTACTTGTATGTTCATATCATTTGTTCATTTAATATGGGGAGGGGTCATTTTTTTTTTTACTTAAAAGAGCTATTTTTTGAAAGGATTACATGTGTATAAAGTTCCTAGCACCATGCCTGATGCATGCATTGCCATTTATGTCTCTGGTGACTGGCTTTTTTTTTTTTTTTTCTACTTTAAGAGAGAAGGGACCGGGTGCGGTGACTCACACCTGTAATCCCAGCACTTTGGGATGCCAAGATGGGCAGATTACCCAAGGTCAGGAGTTCAAGACCAGCCTGGCCAACATGGTAAAACCCTGTCTCTACTAAAAATGCAGAATTAGCCAGGGGTGGTGGCGTGCACCTGTAATCCCACCTTCTCGGGAGGCTAAGGCAAGAGAATCGCTTGAACCTGGGAAGCGGAAGATGCAGTGAGCCAAGATCGCAGCACTGCACTCCAGCCTGGATGACAGAGCGAGACTCTATCTTAAAAAAAAAAAAAAAAAAAAGGAAAAAGAATAATAAGGAGGCCAGGTGTGGTGTCTCATTCCTATAATCCCAGCATTTTGGGAGGGGCCAGTGGAAGGATCACTTGAGGCCAGGAGTTGAGACCAACCTGGGCAACATAGCAAGACACTATCTCCAAAAAATTTAAAAATTGGCCAGGTGTAGTGGCACACCTGTAGTCCCAGCAGTACTCAGGAGGCTGAGGAAGGAGGATCACTTGAGCCCAGGAGTTTAAAGCTGCTGTAAGCTATGATCCTGTCTCTTGCACTCCAACCTGGGCAAGAGTGAGACCCTGTCTCAAAAAAAAAAAAAACAAAAGAGAGAAAGATAAGGAATTTGGCCAGGCATGATAGCTTATGTCTGTAATCCCAGCACTTTGGGAGGCTGAGGTAGGCAAATAGCTTGAGCCCAGGAGTTCAAGACCAGCGTGGGCAACACAGTAAAACCTCATCTCTACAAAAAATACAAAAATTAGCCAGACGTGCTGATATGCACCTGTAGTCCCAGCAACTCAGGAGGCTGAGGTGGGAGGACTGCTTGAAACCAGAAGGCTGAGATTGCACCACTGCATTTCAGCCTGGGCAATAGACCAAGAACGTCTCAAAAAAAAAAAAATATATATATATATATGTGTGTGTGTGTGTGTGTGTGTATGTGCAGCTGTGCTTCTGCAAGAAGGGCCTAGACTCACCACGTCTTGAGAAGAGAATGGCCACTTCATGGGGTGTAACTTTTTCATGCTGATGGTAACCTGTGTTTGCAGCAGGCTGGGTTTATCTTCCTGTCTTCATGCACTCCATCGAGGTCAGAGTCAGGGCCTTGTGTGGAATTCTGTTGGATGCAGAAAGCACTGGAACTTGAATCTATGTTTACACTTTTGTGCAGAAAACACCAGAACAGCTTCCAATTCTGGAAGGGACATTTTTGGTTCAGTGAAGCCAGGACTTTCTGCTTTGATCATTCAACCTAAGCAGCGAGCTGAGACTGTTCAAGGACTCTTAGAGGTGGCCAAAGACGCAATCCCCTAAAGTGACTGGAACAGGACCGCAGTGGTCTTGAAGGCAACTGAAGGCAACGATAGACCTGTGCTTACTCCCAGAATGGAAGAGCCAGGCTCTGTTCTTTGAGGTAAGGGAGAGCTTCAAGAAGTCACATTTGGGCACATGCGGTGGCTCACACCAGTAATCCCAGCACTTTAGGAGGCTGAGCCAGGCAGATCACCTGAGGTCAGGAGTTCGAGACCAGCCAGCCGACATGGTGAAACCCTGTCTCTACTAAAAATACAAAAATTAGCCGAGAATGGTGACACACACCTGTAAAATTCCAGCTACTCAGGATGCTGAAGCACAAGAATTGTTTGACCCAGGAGGCAGAGGTTGCAGTGAGCCAAGATTGAAACACTGTGTTCCAGCCTGGGTAATGGAGTGAGACTGTCTAAAAAAAAAAAAAAGTAGAAGAAGAAGAAGTCATATTTGACCAGGCACAGTGGCTCACACCTGTAATCTCAGCACTTTAGGAGGCTGAGACAGGAGGATCACTTGAGCCTGGGAGTTTAAGACCAGCCTGGGCAACATAGTGAGATCCCCATATCTACAAAAGTAAAAATAAAAAAATTAGCTAGGCATGGTGATGCGCACCTGTAGTCCAAGTTACTAGGGAGGCTGGGCTGGGAAGATCCCTTGAGCCTGGACATCAAGGCTGCAGTGAGCTATGATCGCACCACTGAACTCCAGCCTGGGGAACAGAGCAAAACCCTGTCTCAAAAAAACAAAAAAAAAATCCTCCTGCCTCAGCCTCCTGAGTGGCTGGGACTATAGTCATGTGCCACTATGCCTGGAACAGTATTTATTGATTCTGATTTGAACAAATAATATGTTTTGAACAAACAAAAAATATATATGACCCAATGGAAAAAAATGGATATTGAACTCTGACTGGATATTTAGTTGTATTAAGGAATTCTTGTTAACTGCTTAGGTGTGATATGGAGTTGTCTCTTAGAGATACAATTTGAAGTATTCATGGATGAAAGGATATGATGATGCCTTGGCTTTGATTTAAAAATCCATTGAGGGGAAAAGGTGGGTGAGGTGTAGATGAGGCAAGTTTGCTGAGGCTCGGTGATAGGAACGGGGAGTTCATTATTCTACTTGCTGTGTTTTTGTGTGTTTGACATTTCCCATGATTACGAACTGAAATATATTTCCTGAGCACCTACTGTGTGCCAGGCACTGTTCCAGACACTGGAGATCACCAGGGAACAATACTGAAAAACTCCATGCATTCATGTAGCTTAGATGCTGGTGGGATCATAACCTTTTTTTTTATTTTTTATTTTTGAGACAGGGTCTCACTTTACTATGCAGGGTGGAGTGCAGTGGTACAATCCAGGCTCACTGCAACCCCCGCCTCTCAGGCTTAAGTGATTCTCCCACCTCAGCCTTTCCCAGTAGCTGGGAGCACAGGCATGGGCCACCACACTCAGCTAATTTTTTTATTTTTATTTTTGTTGAAAAGGGATCTCACTATATTCCCTAAGCTGGTCTCCAATTCCTGGCCTTCAGTGGCCCTCCTGCCTCAGCCTCCCAAAGTGCTGGGATTACAGGTGTGAGCCACCTCACCTGGCCAGGAACAAATTATCCTTTTATTACTGGGAAAGGCTGGGCATGTTTTGGGGGGTGTTCTTGTTGTTGTTGGTCGTGTATATGTGTGTTGTTTGCTTTTGTATGTACATGAACTTTTTCCAGACGGATACAAAAGAAACAAATAAGTGGCAGTGCGCGACGGCCCACGCCTGTAATCCCAGCACTTTGGGAGGCCAAGGCAGGCAGAAAACCTGAGGTCAGGGGTTCAAGACCAGCCTGACCAACATGGTAAAACTTCCTTCTCTACTAAAAATACAAAAAAAAAAAAAAAAAAAAAAAAAAATTAGCCGGGCATTGTGGTACACACCTGTAATCCCAGCTGCTCAGGAGGCTGAGGCAGGAGAATCGCTTGAACCCGGGAGGCGGAGGTTGCAGTGAGTCGAGATCGCGCCACTGCACTCCAGCCTGGGCAACAGAGTGGGACTCTGTCTCACAAAAAAAAAAAGAAAGAAAGAAAGAAAGAAAAAGAAACAACATAGAATAGTTTCCCCGGAAAGAAACCTAGAGTCCCCAGGGAGAGGAATACCCTGTTTATCCTCATGAATTTTAAACCATGTGACTTTATCATCTATTCAGCAACTGGGAGAATAAAAGCTAAAAATTTTGAAAAGCAAGTTCTAAAACATCAAGAATGGTTAGAGTATGGGAAGGTCCAGGTGGAAACGGCGGTTGTTTCTGTACCCGCCACAAGACGGCAGCAGAGCGGCACTGAAGCCAAGTTCTGGACCCCGAAGGCCGCCCAAGGGCAGGCCTGGTTCCCAATCACAACCCGCAACTCCTGCGGGCTTCCCAACCGCTGTGTGAACCATCCACCCATTCTCCACCCACGGAAACTGAGATAATAAATACGTATTGTTTTGAACTGTGTAGCCGGGCACTGTGGCTCACGCCTGTAATCCCAGCACTTTGGGAGGCTGAGGCTGGCGGATCACCTGAATTCAGGAGTTCGAGACCAGCCTGGTCACGGTGGCAAAACCCCATCTCTACTAAAAATACAAAAATTAGCCGGGCGTGGTTGCAGGCGCCTGTAATCTCAGCTACTTGGGAGGCTGAGGCAGGAGAATCTCTTGAACCTGGGAGGCGGAGGTTGCAGTGAGCCGAGATCGTGCCACTGCACTCCAGCCTTGATGACAGAGCAAGACTCCGTCTCAAAAAAATAAATAATAAACATTATATGTTATAGCATTCCAACAACAACAAAAATTGAATGTGTATTTATGTTTCTAAAATATAAGGACTTTTTTTTTTTTTTCTCTTGAAACACAGTTTCACTCCGTCACCCAGGCTGGAGTGAAACTTTTTCTTAAAAAAAAAAAAAAGGCATAAATTTAAAAATATTTGTTTAGCTCAAGATCGAAATAAGATCTCTATATTGAGATCTGTTGGTATGTAAAATCTGTGTATTTATTTATTTATTTATTTATTTGGCTCGATCTCAGCTCACTGCAACCACTGCCTCCCAGGTTCAAGCGATTCTCCTGCCTCAGCCTCCTGAGTAGCTAGGATTATAGGCATCTACCACCACACCCGGCTAATATTTTTGTATTTTTAGTAGAGATGGGATTTCACCATGTTGGCCAGGCTGGGTTTGAACTCCTGACCTCAAGTGATCTGTCTGCCTCAGCTTCCCAAAGTGCTGGGATTACAGGCGTGAGCCACCACGCCCAGCGATTCTGTCCCCTTTAAACCATGTATGAAGCTAAGTCTTCATGTAAACCGATACAGAGGAGCAGAGATGACATCCCCCAGCTGGCCCTTTATACTGAGTTTGAGCTCATTTGTCCCGCAAGTTGACAAAACCATTCCTAAATGAGACCTGTGCTATGGCAGCAGCAGTTTTTGTTGTTTGGTTTAGAGACAGGGACTCGCTCTGTCGCTCAGGCTGGGATTACAGGCGTGAGCCGCTGTGCCAGCTGCTTCATTGCTTTTGACATGGACATATTGTTCCAGACCTCCTGGCCCCTTGGAGTTTAATCCAGGAACTTTGTCCAGGCTGTAACCAGACTTTGTGTTGAGATAAGAGAAATTTTATTACTCTCTTGAGTTGAAGCAATTAACTAGATAATGATTACAGCTGTATACACGGAGAACAGAGAAGAGGCGGATGCAGTGAGCCAGAAGCGAGAAGATGATGGTGGGCAGGACCCGGGGAAGGTGCTGGGGAGGAGGAGGAAAAGTGGGTGGAATGAGACCTGGGATTCCCTCCCAGGAATTGGGATTGGAGGGATGGTAGGGAGCAGTGCTGAAGTTCCAGGCAGTTGCCACGCCAGACCCTATCCATGAGTGGCAAACTCAAATGCCTACAGACCAGGCAAGAAATAGGAATAAGTGAAATAGATGGAAGACAGTAGGGGTTGGTGGGGACTTTGGTGAAGTAGAAATGCATGACCCTCTGTCAAGTAACTTTTGTTGTATTAAAAAACACGGCCAGGTGCGGTGTCCTCACCCCTGTAATTCCCAGCACTTTGGAAGGCCGAGGTGGGTGGATCACTGGAGGCCAGGAGTTTGAGATCAGCCTGGCCAACATAGTGAAACCCCATCTTTATTAATAATACAAAAATTAGCCAGGCATGGTGGCACATGCCTGTAATCCCAGCTGCTCGGGAGGCTGAGGTAGGAGAATTGCTTGAACCTGGGAGGTGGAGGTTGCAGTGAGCCACGGCCGCACCACTGCACTCCAGCCTGGGAAACAGAGTGAAACTGTTTCAAAAACAAAAACAAAAACAAAAAAACAGGCCGGGCACAGTGGCTCACGCCTGTAATCCCTGCACTACGGGAGGCTGAGGCGGGTGGATCACCTGAGGTCAGGAGTTCGAGACCAATCTGGCCAACATGATGAAACCCTGTCTCTACTAAAAATACAAAAAAAATTAGCCAGGCGTGGTGGCAGGCGCCTGTAATCCCAGTTACTCAAGAGGCCTGAGACAGGAGAATCACTTGAACCCAGGAGGCAGAGGTTGCAGTGAGCAGAGATTGTGCCACTGAACTCCAGCCTGGCAACAAAGCGAGACTCCATTTCAAAAAAAAAAAAAAAAAAGAAAAGAAACTTGAGCCCAGCTTACAGCTAGTCTGTACATCATGCTGGTACCACTCAAAAGTGGACAATGGCAGCATTACAACCTCCCTTAGGGATGAACCTGAAGGGCAGTGGTCAGAACTTCATGCAGGTTGGGTGTGGTGGTGCACACCTGTAGTCCCAGCTACCTCGGAGGCTGAGGCGGGAGAATCGCTTCAACCCGGGAGGTGGAGGTTGCAGTGAGCTGAGATTGTGCCACTGAACTCTGCCTGAGCAACAGAGCGAGACTCTTCTCAAAAAAAAAGAATTTCATGCTGCACATTTAGTTGTCCAGTATGCCTGCAGGGAGAAGTGGCCGGAAGTATAGATCCATACTAATTTATGGGCAGTTGCTAATGGTTTGGGTGGATGGTCAAGTATGTGGAAGGAAGAAGACTGAAAGATTAATGACAAGGAAGCTTGGAGAAGTATATGGATGGGCCTCTCAGACTCTGCACAGACTGTGAAGATATTTGTGTCCTATAGGGGTGCCCACCCAAAGGCAGCCACTGCAATGAAAATTCCTTTTTTTTGAGATGGAATCTTCCTCTGTTGCCCAGGTTGGAGTACAATGGCACAATCTTGGCTCACTGCAACCTCTGCCTCCCAGGTTGAAGTGATTCTCCCAACTCAATCTCCCAAGTAGCTAGGACTACAGGCGCCTGCCACCACACGTGGCTAATTTTTGTATTTTTAGTAGAGACAGGGTTTCATCATGTTGGCCAGGCTGGTCTCAAACTCCTGACCTCAGGCAATCCACCCGCCTCAGCCTCCCAAAGTGCTAGGATTACAGGCGTGAGCCACCGCACCCAGCCAAAAATTTTTGTTTTTTTGAGACAGAGTCTCGCTCTGTCGCCCAGGCTGGAGTGCGGTGGTACAATCTCGGCTCACTGCAAGCTCCGCCTCCCAGGTTCACGCCATTCTCCTGCCTCAGTCTCCCAAGTAGCTGGGACTACAGGCACCTGCCACCACGCCCGGCTAATTTTCTGTATTTTCAGTAGAGACGGGGTTTCACCGTGTTAGCCAGGATGGTCTCCATCTCCTGACCTCATGATTCACCCGCCTCGGTCTCCCAAAGTGCTGGGATTACAGGCGTGAGCCACTGTGCCTGGCCCAAAAATTCTTAATGATCAGGCAGACAAGATGACACTTGTGTACATGAGAGTCAGGCTCTTTTCCCAGCCACCCTAATGCTTGCTCAATGAGTCCATGAACAAAGTGGTCATAGTGGCAAAGATGGATGCTATGCATGGGTTCAGCAACATCAGCTTTCCCTTGCCATGGCTGTCCTGGCTACTGTTACTGCTGAGTGCCTAATCTGCCAACACCAGAGACCAACACTGAGCCCCAATATGGCACCATTCCCTGGGGATCAGCCTGCTACCTGGTGGCGAGTTGATTACCTTGGACCTCTTCCGTCATGAAGAGGGCAAAGATTTGTCCTCACTGGAATAGACAGATATCCGGAACATGAACTTCCTTCCCTGCCTTTAATGTGTTTGTTGTCACCACCATCTGCAGACTCAAAGCATGCTCATCCACCATCATGGCATTCCACACAGCATTGCCTCAGAACAAGAAATCCATCTGAGGCTGGGTGCGGTGGCTCACACCTGTAATCCCAGCACTTTGGGAGGCTGAGGTGGGAGCATCACTTGAGACCATGAGTTTGAGACCAGTTTGGGCAACATAGTGAGACCCTGTCTCTACTAAGAATACCAAAAAAATTAAGTGAGCATAATGGTACGCACCTGTAGTGTCCCAGTTACTTAAGAAGCTGAGTTGAGAGGATCACTTTGGCCGAGGAGATCAAGGTTTCAGTGAGCTATGATGGTGCCACTGCACCCCAGCCTGAGTGACAGACCAAGACCTTATTAAAAAAAAAAAAAAAATCATTTGAAAGTGAAGGAAGTGCAGCAATGGGCTCCTGCCTATGGAATCTTATAGAATCTTACTATCTTCCCCATCACCCAGAAGCAACCGGCCTAACTGAACGGTAGAATGAGTCAGCAATGACTCCATTAAAGTACCAACTGGGAAACAATACCCTGCAAAAATGGGATTGTCTTACAGGACATGGCCTGTGCTTTGCATGAGAGACCTCTCTATCACGTTTCCCCATAGTGAGAATTTATGGGACTGGGAGTCAGGGAGAAAGTGAGTAGAAATGGTTCCTCTCTCTGTTACGCACAATAACTTGAAGAATCGCTTCTCTCCTCAATAGCTTTGAGCTCTGCTAGTTTAGAGATTTTGGTCCGCATGGAGAAGAATGCTTCCACTGGGCACACAATGGATCCAAGAACTGGGAGATGAGACTTCCACCTGAACATTTTTAGGTCCTTGTGTCACTGAACCAACAGGCAAATAAATAAATAAATAAATAAATAAATAAATAAAATAAAGAAAAGAAAAGAAAAAGAGGCCGAGCACAGTGGCTCACGCCTGTAATCCCAGCACTTTGGGAGGCCGGGGCAGATGGATCACCTGAGGTCAGGAGTTTGAGACCATCCTGGCCAACATGGTGAAACCTCGTCTCTACTAAAATACAAAAAACTAGCCAGGCATGGTGTCATGCACCTGTAGTCCCAGCCACTCAGGAGGCTGAGGCAGGGGAATCACTTGAACCCAGGAGGTGGAGATTGTAGTGAGCTGAGATCGTGCCACTGCACTCCAGCCTGGTGACAGAGCAAGACTGTCTCAAAAAAAAAAAAAAAAAAAGAGAAAAGAAAAAGAAAAAGAAAATTAAGACAGTCAAAACCATGGTATTAACTTTGTTTTTTTTTTTGTTTTTTTTTGAGACCGAGTCTTGCTGTCACCCAGGTTGGAGTGCAACGGCACGGTCTCAGCTCACTGCAACCTCCACCTTCCAGGTTCACGCCATTCTCCTGCCTCAGCCACCCGAGTAGCTGGGACTATAGGCGCCCGCCACCATGCCCGGATAATTTTTTGTATTTTTAGTAGAGACAGGGTTTCACTGTGTTAGCCAGGATGGTCTCCATCTCCTGACCTCGTGATCCGCCCGACTTGGCCTCCTAAAGTGCTGGGATTACAGGCACAAGCCAACGCGCCAGGCCTAACTTTGTTTTTTCTTTTTGTTTGAGATGGAGTCTCGCTCTGTTGCCCAGGCTGGAGTGCAATGGCGTAATCTCCACTCAGTGCAACCTCCACCTCCCAGGTTCAAGTGATTTTCGTGCTTCAGCCTCCCAAGTATCGGGGATTACAGGCACCCGCTTGGCTAATTTTTGTATTTTTAATAGAGACAGGGTTTTGCCGTGTTGGCCAGGCTGGTCTTGAACACCTGAACTCAGGTGATCCACCCGCTTTGGCCTCCCAAAGTGTTGGGATTACAGGCGTGAGCCACTGCGCCCGGCCCCCGTGGTATTAACTTTGTGTTAGAGAATCTGTGGATACTTGGTATTTTAAGAATCTGTAATATTTAAGGCAAACTGGCCTATTCAAACGACAGGTCAATCTTGTAATTCCATTGTAAAATGTGGAATTCAGTTGGTGACTAAGACTTACTTGAAATCTGTTTATGTACAGTTTATGAATTTTTGATTCATAAAAGTTATTTAAGAATTGAAGAGTCATCTGTTCATCTGGTAAGTCAGCCTACTTTGGCTTTTTTTTTTTTTTTTTTTTTTTTCTGAGACAGAATCTCACTCTGTCACCCAAGCTGGAATATAGTGGTGCAATCTTGGCTCACTGCAGTCTCTGCCTCTTGTTTTCAAACGATTTTTGTGCCTCAGCCTCCCAAGTAGCTGGGATTACAGGCACCCGGGACTACACCTGGCTAATTTTAGTATTTTTAGTAGAGACAGGGTTTTGTCATGTTGACCAGGCTGGTCTTGAACTCCCAGCCTCAAGTGATCCACCTACCTTGGTCTCCCAAAGTGCTAGGATTACAGGCGTGAGCCACCACGCCTGGCCCTATGTGTGGCTCTTAAATGGAAAAACCTAACATTAATTTTACAAGCATAGTTTGAAAGTGTTAAAGGAATTTAATAGTTATAAAACCCCTCTTTAAAAGAGACTGTGGCTGGAAGTGGTGGTTTGGGCCTGTAATCCCAGCACTTTCGAAGGCCAAGGCGGGCAGATCACCTGAGGTCGGGAGTTTGAGACCAGCCTGGCCAACATGGTGTAACCCTGTCTCTACTAAAAAATACAGAAATTAGCCGGGTGTGGTGGCGGGTGCCTGTAATCCCAGCTACTTTGGAGGCTGAGGTACAAAAATTGCCCAAACCTGGGAGGCAGAAGGTTTCAGTGAGCCAAGGTTGTACCACTGTACTCCAAGGTGTGCAACAGAGCAAGACTGTCTAAAATAAATAAATAAATAAGACAGATTGTTAAAAACCTTTTAGAAGCTGGGTGTAGTGGCTCACACATCTAATTCCACCACTTTGGGAGATAGAGGTGGGAACATTACTTGGAGGAGTTGGAGACCACCCTGGGCAACACTGTAAGATGCTGCCTCAAAAACAAACAAACATTGTCTATTGGCTGGGTGCGGTGGCTCACACCTGTAATCCCAGCACTTTGAGAGGTCGAGGCTAGCGGATTTCTCATGCTCAGGAGTTCGAGACCAGCCTGGACAACATGGTGAAACCCAGCCTCTACAAAAAACACAAAAATTAGTTGGGCATGGTGGTATGCACCTGTAAGTCCCAACCACTCAGGAGGCTGAGGCAGGAGGATCGCTGAACCCAGGAGGTCGAGGCTGCAGTGAGCTATGATCACACCACTGCACTCCAGCCTGTGCAACAGAGCAAAACCCAGTCTGAAAAGAAAAAAAAAAAAAGAAGAAAAAAGAAAACCTTTTAGACTAGGCCAGGATCTTTCCTGGTTGCTAAAACCATTAGGACAACTGTGCCGCACCCCGCTGCCTGCCAGAATTAGAGAGCTATAAATACATATGATGTGTTTCTTAGGGTAACATAGAATACCGTTTCACCCCCAAGGACTTCAGCTTATGTTTCCTAAAAACAAGGTCATTTAACGTCTCAACAAATCTCCGAGAAAGATCCTGCCTTAGCCCTCACATTACAGATACGGAAACAGGCTCGGAGGTGCAATCTCTGGCTGTGTAGACAGAACAGGGAGTTGGAACTCGGCCTTATGCCTTTCCCTCCTCACTCTCACATACCAGCGGGCAGGGAGAGATCCAGGGAGGAGTTGCACTTGCTCCCCCGGAAATCTCCAAAAATCTGCAAAAACGGATTCCCTGGTACCGCTTTCCGCTCCTGTCCCAACAGAAATTCCGAGACCGAAAGGGGTGCGCGTTGCGGCCCGGGGTGAGGGTCTGGACCGCTTCCTCCTCGGTGGACGAATCGAGTAGCGGGACTCCCCCCACCCCAGCCCCAGCCCCGCCGCGTCCCCAGCTGTCACGCTGCGCGCAGCGGGCGGGGTCTGGAGTTCCTGGACAGGAGAGGGCCATGCGTGTCCTTGGGCGGAGAGGGGAGGTGACTCCGGCGGAAGAGGACGAGGCAGAATGCAGGCCCTGCGGGTGAGGCCCCCACGGGCTGGGCCGGGGCCCCCCACCCAGAAAACCCCGCCCTAATACGCGACTCTCCAAGTACCCCCGCATCTGGGGCCTTGGAACGTGAGCCCCCCTCAGGGCCTGGGACTCCCCGCTAAACAACCTGGGTCCCCTCCCCCACAATCCACTCTTCAGAGACAACTGGGGACCCCCACTCTAGCCCAAAGCCCCGGGTTTGAACTTAACATCTCGGGAACCCTTAACACCGGAAACGGAAACGTAACATCCTGGCCTCACCCAGGGCTTCTCAGGCAGCCTGGACGCTCCCGGGACCTCCATTCCGGTCCCCACGTTCCCGGGACCTGGTTTCCTCCCTTTAATCCAGGAAACCCTCCCCCGACAAAAAGCTCAGGACTTAGACCCCACAGAACAAAGTCCTTCTGGGTCCTCTCCCTTCCAGGACCCTCTAGGCAGCCCGGTCACCTCCAGGTCAGACTCTAGGGCGAGTCCCCTCCCCACCCAGGCTGGCAGTTCGCAGGTAATAAAATCCAAGTTATCACCCTCCTCGCCTTTGGGACGGTCGCTAGGGATGGGGCTGTCCCCATGTCCAGGTCTCAGAGAGCGGTTCCCCTTCAGGACACCCCTCCAGGTGCCTCCAATACCCGCCCACCTCCCACCCCGCAGGTCTCCCCGGCACTGATCCGCTCCTTCAGCTCCACCGCCCGGAACCGCCTCCAGAACCGAGTGCCCGAGAAACAGAAGCTCTTCCAGGTGGGCGGGGCTGGGGGTGGGGGGATCCGACGCGCCGAGCAGGGGGCAGGCGGGGCGCCCTCAAGGGAGCAGCCGGCACCCTTCTCATCAGACACCCCCACATCCAGGAGGACAATGACATCCCGTTGTACCTGAAGGGCGGCTTCGTTGACAACATCCTATACCGAGTGACAATGGCTCTGAGTCTGGGAGGTGAGCGCAGGGCACAACCCGGCCGAGCTGCCGGGGAGGCGGGGCTGGACCCAGGGTAGGAGGCGGCTGGTTTCTGGCCAGGACTGACCAGGATCTGGGTTGGGGGTTGGCGTTTAGGAAGGGGGTGGAGTACTGAGCTGGAGGGAAGGGAGTAATAGGGCTTGGGCTCGTGTCCCAGGATGGGGGCTGGGCTAGTAGTGGGACTGAGGCCCAGGGAGGAGTTGGGGAGGAAGCTCCCAGCCTGATCTAGATCAACGCCAGGGGCCTTTACAATAGGAGTCCAATCTGGGAAGGGAGCTGGAGCCCAAACTAGAGCTGGGGTCCAGGCTGGGAACTCCGGAGTCTGAAGAAGGCCTTAAAAGCCCGGGATGTCCAGGGAGGGGATTAGGTCTCATTCTGTCTCCCGCGGTTCCCCTTTCTAGGCTCTGTCTACAGCCTGTACTGCCTTGGCTGGGCCTCCTTCCCCAGGAATTAAGACCAGGAAGCCTGGGGGGCCTGAGGGACTTGAACAAGTGTCAATAAACGCTGGCCTCTGTGTGTGTGTGTATGTGTGTGTCCACCCCTTCCCGCCAAGCCCATACTCCCACCAGCCAGCGATCTCTGCTTTGTGGACTGCGCACTACTCCCAGCCCTCAGTGCCTCACGCTGGACCAGGGCTACCCCTAGGATGTCGCTGCCTCTGGGCCCTCTGCTGGGTACCCCAAACAGCACCCATAGGCTGCCCCTCGGGACCCGCGGACATGGGGTGGTGTCCTCAAGTGGGAAGGAAGACACTGACCATGGTCCATGACACAACAGAGGCAGAGGCCTCTGTTGTGGATGGAGAAGCTGCAAGAGGGGCAAACATGGCCTTGGGAGACAGGGCCAGGAGTGGTATTAAGGCCTCCCTCCAGCCCAGACTCTGGAAGCAGAAGCAGAGATCACGGGGCCTTCTGGGTCCTGTCTCAGCCTCCACAGCTCAGGATGAGAAAAAAAATACAGATGAGAAAAAGACAAGGAGATCCACAGATCCAGCCCTGGGGATGAATCTATGACCTCCCCAGTTCCCCAGGACCCAGAGCCCAAGCTCCTCCCTCCTCTCTCAGATCAGATCAGGAGGCAGATCACATAGAGATCAGCAACCAGGGTGCGTTTATTTCCTCCTGGGCCTGGCAGTCTGGGAGCAGAATATAGACAAAGGCACTGGGGCGCCTGGGTCTGGCACGGTCTGGAGCTTGGCCGCCTGGGTGGCAACTATGAAGGGTGTGCCAGGGTGTGCAGGGACTGGAGTCATCCTCCCAGAACCGAGAGAGGGCCCTCGAGGCATGGAAGCATCACAAGTGCTAGGCTTGGCACCGATACAGGGTAGAGGTTACGGAACGGGTGTGTGCAGGGCCCGGTGGGAGTGGGGAGACCCTTGGACAGAGCTTGTTAGAGTGTTCTAGAGCCAAGGGAAACTCCAGGCAGGCATATTGGGCCCTGGATGTTGAGAAGCTGGGTAACAAGTGCTGGGAGAACAAAAGCTGTGGGTCAGCAGGCCCCACAAAGATGTGACTGCAGACAGGATGGGCCCTGGGAGAGACCGAGGCTCCAGGTGACTCCTATAGCGAGGCGGTGAGGGGATGAGTCTGGGGCTCCAGTTCAGGAATACATAGTCAGCTGCAGCCACTGGGGAGAGGAGGGTGGAGAGTGAGGACAGGGAACCCCAGAGCACCAGGCCCTCTGCCCTCACCCAGGGACTGCTGGCAAAATAGGAGGGAGGGGACTGCAGCTCAGAGCTGGTATGAAGGGCCAAGGGGTAGGGTCCCCCTAGGCACCCATACCCCAAGATGGGGGTTCTTACCTCCTGGATGTTCACCTGGATTTGTCCAGTGCCATCTTTGTCAAGAGATTTGAAGGCACCTGGAGGAGGAGATGGGGAGGTTTAGGGGTAGGGAAGGAAGGAGATTGGTTTTTAGCATAATAACATTACACAAATATATGGGATGACAATAATAGCAGCTGGTACTTCACTGTGTGCCCAGCTGTGGGGAAAAGAGAGATCAGACTGTTACTGTGTCTATATAGAAAAAAGTAGACATAAGAGACTCCATTTTGTTCTGTACTTGAGATGCTGTTAATCTGTGACCCTACCCCCAACCCTGTCCTTGCAAGAGACATGTGCTGTGGTGACTCAAGGTTTAACAGATTTTGGGCTGTGCAGGGTGTGCTTTGTTAAACAAGTGCCTGAAGGCAGCTTGCTGGTTAAAAGTCATCACCATTCTCTTAATCTCAAGTACCCAGGGACACATACACTGCGGAAGGTCGCAGGGACCTCTGCCTAGGAAAGCCAGGTATTGTCCAAGGTTTCTCACCATGTGATGGTCTGAAATATGGCCTCGTGGGAAGGGAAAGACCTGATCGTCCCCCAGCCGGACACCCGTGAAGGGTCTGTGCTGAGGAGGACTAGTGTAAGAGGAAAGAAGGCCTTTTGGCAGTTGAGATAGAGAAAAGCATCTGTCTCCTGCCCGTCCCTGGGCAATGGAACATCTCGGTGTAAAACCCGATTGTATGTTCTGTTTACTGACAAAGGAGAAACCTCCTTAGGGCTGAAGGTGGGACTAGCTAGCGGCAATGCTGCTCTTTATGCACTAAAAAGGTTTACGGAGATGTTTGCATATGCATATCAAGGCACAGCACTTTTCCTTAAACTTATGTCACAGAAATCTTTATTCATATGTCTCACTGCTGACCTTCTCCCTATATGATCATATTATCCTGCCACTTCCCTTTTTCTTTTTTTTTCTTTTTTTTTTTTGAGACCGAGGCTCGCGCTGTGTCACCCAGGCTGGAGTGCAGTGGCACGATCTCGGCTCACTGCAAGCTCCGCCTCCCAGGTTCAGGCCATTCTCCTGCCTCAGCCTCCGAGTAGCTGGGACTACAGGCGCCCGCCACCACGCCCGGCTAGTTTTTTGTATTTTTAGTAGAGACGGGGTTTCACCATGTTAGCCAGGATGGTCTCGATCTCCTGACCTCGTGATCCGCCCGCCTCGGCCTCCCAAAGTGCTGGGATTACAGGCTTGAGCCACCGCGCCCGGCGCCACTTCCCTTTTTCTAAGATGGTAAAGATAATGATCAATAAATATTGAGGGAACTCAGAGACCAGTGCCGCCTGTATGCTGAGCGCCGGTCCCCTGGGCCCACTTTTTCCTTCTCTATACTTTGTCTCTGTGTCTCATTTCTTTTCTCAAGTCTCTCATGAGAAATGCCCACAGGTGTGGAGGGGCAGGCCACCCCTTCACCCAGCACAGTGTAAAGTGCTTTCTAGGTATTAGCTCATTTAATCCAACTCTGTGAGATAAGTGTCATTTTAAAATGAAGCACAGGCTGGGCATGGTGGTTCACACCTGTAATCCCAACACTTTGGAAGGCCGAGATGGGAGGATCACTTGAGCCCAGGAGTTCGAGACCAATCTGGGCAACAGACACCTCATCTCTGTTTTTTAAAAAAACTAAAAATTAAGAAAAGGAAAAGAAAAAAAAAATGAGGCAGAGAAGGGAGGGGCCATGCCCCAGGTCACACAGCAAGAAAGTGAAGAAATGAGGATTGGAATCCAAGCTGTTACCCTCCTCAATAATGGCCTCTGTGTACTGATATCACCTCTGCCCAGCCCCAGCCTCCTACTGACATCTATGCTCCATCCTCTCCAGTTCCAAGCCTAACAGGCTACTAGAGGGAGGCTCTGCACTCTCTACTTCCTGTCCCTAGAGTCTTACAGGTAGGTCCCCACATCTGCCCTGAAACTTGACTACATGTTCCCCACCCACAGGGAATCTAGACACAATGACTACACTATCATCGCTCAGTTACCACAACCCTCAGGTGTCCACACCCACAGCGTCCTGCACTCCCTGGCTGCCTTTTGTTTTTTTTTTTTTGAGACAGAGTCCCACTGTGTTGCCCAGACTGGAGTACAGTGGCACAATCTTGGCTTACTGCAACCTCTGCCTCCCAGGTTCAAGTGATTCTCCTGCCTCAGCCTCCTGAGTAGCTGGGACTACAGGCGTGCACCAACACACCCAGCTAATTTTTTTGTATTTTTAGTAGAGACGGGGTTTCACTATCTTGGCCAGGCTGGCCTCAAACTCCTGACATCAGGTGATCTGCCCGCCTTGGCCTCCCAAAGTGCTGGGATTACAGGAGTGAGCCACAATGTCTGGCCCTCATTTTTTTTTTTTTTTTTGAGACAATATCTCTGTGGCCCGGGCTGGAGTCCAGTGGCAAGATCATAGCTCACTGCAGCCTCACCCTCCCGGGGTCAAGTGATCCTCCCACCTCAGCCTCCCGAGCAACTGAGATCACAGGCATGTGCCACCACGCCCGGCTACTTTTTTTGTTTTGTTTTTTGTAGAGATGGGGTCCTACTATGTTGCCTGGGGGGGCTGGTCTCAAACGATCCTCCCGACTATTAGCCTTCTTGCTGGTAGATCCAGTGTCTATTTTTTTTTTTTTTTTGTAGAGATGGGGTCCTACAATGTTGCCTGGGCTGGTCTCAAACGATCCTCCCGACTATCAGCCTTCTTGCTGGTAGATCCAGTGGCTATTTCCTGGCCCTTCTTATGTGACTTTTGGCCTCATCTCCCCTTTCTGTCCACTTTCTTCACCTCCCTGCTATCTCACATACCTGATTCTTTTCCTCTGTCACTCTTCATGCATTGTCCTGGCCATGGGATCTTTCTTTCTTTTTTTTCTTTTTTGAGATGGAGTCTCGCTCTTGTCACCCAGGCTGGAGGCTGGAGTGCAATGGCATGATCTCTGCTCATTGCAACCTCCGCTTCCTGGGTTCCAAGCAATTCTCCCTCCCTAAGCTTCCTGAGTAGCTGGGATTACAGGCATGCCCCCACGCCCGGCTAATTTTTGTGTTCTTAGTAGATATGGGGTTTCGCCATGTTGGCCAGGCTGGTCTTGAACTCCTGACCTCAGGTGATACTCCTGCCTCGGCCTCCCAAAGTGCTGGGATTATAGGCGTGAGCCACTGTGCCTGGCCTGGAGGCCGAGGGATCTTTCTTTTTTTTTTTTTGAGACGGAGTCTTGCTCTGTCACCCAGGCTGGAGTGCAGTGGTGCAATCTCAGCTCACTGCAAGCTCTACCTCCCAGGTTCACGCCATTCTCCTGCATCAGCCTCCCGAGTAGCTAGGACTACAGTTGCCCACCACCACACCCAGCTAATTTTTTGTATTTTTAGTAGAGACGGGGTTTCACCGTGTTAGCCAGGATGGTCTCGAACTCCTGACCTCATGATCCGCCCACCTCGGCCTCCCAAAGTGCTGGGATTATAGGCATGAGCCACCGCACCCGGTAAGGCCAAGGGATCTTTCTAAAGCCAAATCTGACCCTGTCCCTCCCTCTGCCTAGAACCTGCAATGGCTCCCCAATGTCCCTGGTAGAGTCTGAGCACCCCCAAATTTTGCACCCACAATCCTGCATGACCTAATCATGTCCACTGCTCCTAACTTCTCTTACTTAGCTCAAATCTCAGACAGATCCAAGTTCAAATTCCGGCTTTGCAACTTCCTAGCTGGGTGACTATGAGCAAGAGATTTTGCCTCCTTGAACCCTAAGTTCTTCCTCCATAAAATAAGGACAGTAATTCCTACTTCTCAGCCATGTCTTCAGCATTCAGTACACTAACACTCAGAAGGCCACATGCAATGGCTCATGCCTATAATACCAAGGCTTTGGGAGACAGAGGTGGGAGGACTGCTGGAGCTCAGGAGTTCAAGACAAGCCTGGGAAACATAGCAAGACCCTGTCTCTACAAAAAATTTTAAAAAATTAGCCAGGCATGGCGGTGTGTGCCTGTACTCCCAGGTATTCGGTAAGCTGAGGCAGGAGGCCTGCTGGAGCCTAGGAGTTGAGGCTGCAGTGAGCTGTGATGGTGCCACTGCACTCCAGCCTGGGCAACAAGAGGAAGACTCTGTCAAAAAGGAAAAAAAAAAAGAAAGAAGAGAGAAAGGAAAGGAAAGGAGAGGAGAGGAGAGAAAGGAAGAGAAAGGAAGAGAAAAGAATAGGAAGGCAGGAAGGCAGGCAGGCAGAAAGAAAAGAAAAGACAAGAGAAAGGAAAAAAAAGGCCAGGCGCGGTGGCTCAAGCCTGTAATCTCAGCACTTTGGGAGGCCGAGATGGGCGGATCACGAGGTCAGGAGATCGAGACCATCCTGGCTAACACAGTGAAACCCTGTCTCTACTAAAAAATACAAAAAAGTAGCCGGGCGCGGTGGTGGACGCCTGTAGTCCCAGCTACTCGGGAGGCTGAGGCAGGAGAATGGCGTAAACCCGGGAGGCGGAGCTTGCAGTGAGCTGAGATCCTGCCACTGCACTCCAGCCTGGGTGACAGAGCGAGACTCCGTCTCAAAAAAAAAAAAAAAGAAAGAAAGAAAAGAAAAGAAAAAAGAAAGAAAAGAAAGCAAGCTAAAAGTACCAGAAGCCCCATCTTCTTTCCCCTTCTAGGCCTTTGCACATGCTGTTCCCTCCCCCTGCAACAGTATTCCCTACCTGCTCACTAAGTTCTCTCCTCATCCCTCAGGTCCCAATGTTCCCTCTCCAGTGAGCCCTCCCTGACCCCTTGGGCTGCATCAGGTGCCTCCTGGATTGGATTTGCCCTCTAGGCTTCCCCAAGCACAATCTGAGCACACTCTGCTCACTCTTTCCCTCACCAGAGCCCCAGACCCTCAGCCTGTGCTGCCCCCATCACAATCCATCACTCTGCCCTGAGCTTCCCCTCTCAGCCATCACCAGTCTGAACTGTCACTGTCTGGGGACTCGTCTCTCCTCCACTAGACTGTGCGCTCCATGAGGGCAGAAACTGGGGCTGATTCAGTCACCCCTGTGCCCCTAGCATCGCCCACCTCAAAGTCAGGCTTAGAGGAGACTTTGGCCCATAGAGGTCATAGGAATCCCCACCCAGGAAGACAGCTGGGGCGTCACTCACGGAACATGGCGTCCAGCCTGACCAAGCAGCTGATGAAGTTGTCAAAGTCCATGTTCCCACTTTCATCTGAGTAGCGTCGGATGATCATGTTATAGAGATGCTCATTCAGGTGGAACCCTGAGATGGATTTAGTCCTTCAGGTGTGGGGGCCACATGGCCCAACCCACTCCCATGCCCAGGAGTCAGGCCCAAACCAGCTGAGTAAAGGTTTTCTTACCCATCCCACTCCCAGCCCCACCATGTCCCTGCCAGCCATACCTGCCGCCTCAAAGGCCCCTGGGAGTTCGCTACTGCAAATGGTCCCTGATCGGTCAGTGTCAAACTGTTTGTATATGGCCTGTGGGGACAGAGAGATCGGGTCCAAGTGAGCATTGTGGAGCATGGTATCTCTGTGGCTTGGGGGTCTGGGTGCCAGGGATTTCAGAGGTTGCTACACACCTGCCACCTTTTGATGTTGTTCCACAAGTACTTGAATTCCTCAAAGCCCAGCTTGCCTGTGGTGTCGCTCTGGTGGGAGGGTGTTAAGAAGAGTGACAGCTGGCCGGGCGCGGTGGCTCAAGCCTGTAATCCCAGCACTTTGGGAGGCCGAGACGGGTGGATCACGAGGTCAGGAGATCGAGACCATGCTGGCTAACACGGTGAAACCCCGTCTCCACTAAAAAAATACAAAAAACTAGCCGGGCGAAGTGGCGGTGCCTGTAGTCCCAGCTACTCGGGAGGCTGAGGCGGGAGAATGGCGTGAACCTGGGAGGCGGAGCTTGCAGTGAGCTGAGATCCGGCCACGGCACTCCAGCCTGGGCGACAGAGCAAGACTCCGTCTCAAAAAAAAAAAAAAAAAAAAAAAAAAAAAAAAAAAAAAGAAGAGTGACAGCTACACCCAGATGCACGCATCACATGCACTGTGGACACGATGGTGATACAGCAAGCAGGGGAGCCACAGCTGAAATTCCAGCTCCCGCTTGGTCCTAGTCGTATCACCTGGTGTGCAGTTTTATTTTTCATTTTATCCATACAAATCGTCACTTATATTTCTAAATAAGGATTCTCTTTAAACATAACTAGGCCGGGCGTGGTGGCTCGTGCCTGTAATCCCAGCACTTTGGGAAGCCAAGGTGGGTGGATCACAAGGTCAGGAGATTGAGACCATCCTGGCTAACACAGTGAAACCCCGTCTCTACTAAAAATACAAAAAATTAGCCTGGTGAGGTGGCGGGCGCCTGTAGTCCCAGCTACTCGGGAGGCTGAGGCAGGAGAATGGCATGAGCTCAGGAGGCAGAGCTTGCAGTGAGCGGAGATCACGCCACTGCACTCCAACCTGGGTGACAGAGCGAAACTCCGTCTCAAAAAAGGAACATAACCATGAGGAATTATATTCAACTACTCTAAAGTACACATTCCTTGCCGGAAGAGTTGTTTGTTTTTTTTGTTTTTGTTTTTGTTTTTTTTGAGACGGAGTCTCGCTCTGTCGCCCAGGCTGGAGTGCAGTGGCCGGATCTCGGCTCACCGCAAGCTCCGCCTCCCGGGTTTACGCCATTCTCCTGCCTCAGCCTCCCAAGTAGCTGGGACTACAGGCGCCCGCCACCTCGCCCGGCTAGTTTTTTGTATTTTTTTTAAGTAGAGACGGGGTTTCACCATGTTAGCCAGGATGGTCTCGATCTCCTGACCTCGTAATCCGCCCGTCTCAGCCTCCCAAAGTGCTGGGATTACAGGCTTGAGCCACCGCGCCCGGCCGCCTGAAGAGTTGTTAATTGCTCATTCAGAAAATTCTTGATAGGCCAGGCGCGGTGGCTCCCGCCTGTAATCCCAGCACTTTGGGAGGCTGAAGCAGGTGGTTCACTTGAGGTCAGGAGTTCAAGACCAGCCTGGCCAACATGATGAAATCCCCTCTCTACTAAAAATACAAAAATTGGCCAGGCGTAGTGGCACACACCTGTAATCCCAGCTATTTGGGAGGCTGAGGGAGGAGGATTGCTCAAACGTAGGAGGTGGAGCTTGCAGTGAGCTGAGATGGTACCACTGCACTTCAGCCTGGGAAACAGAGCAAGACTCTGTCTCAAAAAAAAAAAAAAAAGAAAAGAAAAGAAAAAAAGAAAAGAAAATTATGGACAGTAACTCAATTTCATAAATGTTAGGACATGTGAAAAACAAGTGTGTGGCCAGGCATGGTGGCTCATGCCTGTAATCCCAGCACTTTGGGAAGCCAAGGCAGGTGGATTGTTGAGCTCAGGAACATCACTTTCTCACTAAATCTTCGGGACACCAGTTCTACCAGGACTATTTCCAGAGAAAGAAGAATATTCAAAGCTGAAAACTCTACCCAATATCATAGTTAAGAGCTAATGTGTACAGACCACATACTATGCGTTATGCACAATGCTAAAACTTTTGCATGTAGCTCCAATTCAGTATCACCATTATCACTCACCCATTTTACAGACAGAGAAACTGAGGCACAGAGAGGTTCAATAACCTGGTTAAGAGGTACAGTTGGGATTGCTTCGCTCTATGCAATATGTCTGTGATTACATTACATGTATATATTGTGTGTCTGTACTGCCCTATGTGTTAAATGTGCATAAGGGCAGGCGCAGTGTCTCAAGCCTGTAATCCCAACACTTTGGGAGGCCAAGGTGGGAGCATTGCTTGAGGTCAGGAGTTTGAGACTTGCGAGGTCAATATAGTGAAAGTTTGTCTTCTTATAAACTATTTTTTAAAACAAAAATAAATAAAAATATGCATGCATCAAAGGTCAGCTGATGGCTGGCCCATATACAGATATATGTGTGTCCCTGAGCACACTGCCTCATACACTTTCACGCATGTGGGTGTGCTCTTAGGTGTGTGTGTGTGTACATGTGCATGTGGCTGTTATAAATTTAGGTTCCCAAGCCCAAAAGACCTGAGTCCACAGACTGGAGTGACGAAACCTCTGCTCACTGCAACCTCCACCTCCCGGGTTTAAGCTATTCTCCTGCCTCAGCCTCCCAAGTAGCTGAGACTATAGCTGCACACCACCACGCCCGGCTAATTTTTGTATTTTTTAATAGAGATGGGGTTTCACCATGTTGGCCAGGCTGGTCTCGAACTCCTGACCTCAGGTGATCTGCCCACCTCGGCCTCCCAAAGTGTTGGGATTACAGGCATGAGCCACCACGCCTGACCTTTATCTATAACTTGAGACAAATGACTGCTTCTTTCAGGAAACTGAGCCTCAGTTTCCTCATCTGTAAAATGGAGTATAATAATTGTGCCTGTCCAACAGGGTGGTTGTGAAGGTTCGGTCACTTTATATAATTAAAGTGCCAGCTGTAACAGCTGGCATTGTTATGATTTACTGCCACATGTCTGTAGGTAAGCGTGCTCTGATGAATGCATTTCCACATTCATGGATATGTGGATATGAAGGCTACACATTGGCTTTCCAAACATACTCTCAAAAAATTCCCTGTGCACCCAGGGCCTCTCCCACACTGCTCCCAAGGATACATCCATCACGGCCACCATGCTGCGACACGTGTCAATGCCAAAACCATCAGTCTTCAGATCAGGGTCTGTGGGCAACAGGTTGAAAGTCAGAGGCCAGACGTCAAAGCCACTCAGGCCCCTCTGCCTCTAAACCTACCCTACTCCTTGAGCCCGGTCACTTACGTCGTGTCACAACCTTATTGAGAATGTTCATGAGTTCTGTGGCGCTGACCTCCATGTCCTGCAGGCGGAAGTTAGGGGCAGGTCAGGCGTGACTGAAGGGTCTGAGAATGTCATGGAGAATGGGAACACTGGGATTGTCACGGTCAAGGGTGTGTGCGCAAGGGCAGCCACAAGGGAAGGGATGGAAGGGTTAGGACGGGGTCAGGGAACCCCAGGTTACTTACATCTCCAGCCAGCTGGGCAAAGAGTCTCCGGAACTGCCGGACCTCCTCACTCTCGTTGGCCTCAATGTTGGAGTAATGTGTGCGTGGGGGCTGCAGAGGGAGGAGAGCTCAGAGCAGGGGGAGGGGAACCCGGCCAGGACGGCTCCCCACACCAAGGCACCCTGGGTGGGAAAGTCAGAGTGGGCTGGGCAGCTTGATGAGAAAAAGAATGAGAGGTGGTTGTGAATGGGTACGCGTATGTGGGGCATGGCTAAGACCCATGGCGTAGCTGCGGACATGGCACGGGAGGAACTGGCAGAGGAATTTCACAAGAAGGGGAGGAAGGTGGGACTTCTCTACAGGAACAGGAATGGGACCTCGAAGAGGCCTTGGCAGGAGAAGTGGGTCTGGTTGCAGAGTGGGCTTACCGGGGGCTCCGGGTTGTATTGCGCAGCCGCCTCGCTGCGAAGAGATAAGGGGGAGGGGTCAGTGTCGGGGGCGGGGCCTCCAACGGGCAGCACTACAGAACCATCAGCCCCAACGCTCCAGACCTCAGCCGCTATCTTCCTTACTTGGTTGCTGTGCCCTTCATCTGTTCTTGTCCTCATCTGTCCCAATCCACACAGCCCTGGTCGTGCCCCTCTTCTCCCTTCCTCAGGCCAACCCCACCCTTCAGGAAACCCAGAGATCCGTCCCCTGGGAGGCTCCACTCCTGCCAGGCACACCTACCCAGTGGCAGATTCCAGTCATCTCAGCCACCCTCAACCTAAAAATCCCACACAGAATCAAAAACCCCCGCCCCTTGGAGGGCTCACTTCATAGACGCTCTGCCCCAGCTTCCCAAGGTCTTATCCTCCTTAGGTGCCATCTGCCCAAGACTCTACTCCATGGCCCCCTTCCTAAACACCTGTCTTCCCAACATCCTACCCCAGCCATTGGTCCCCGTCCCTTCAAGGGATCACTGCTCAGTGGCCATGACTAATTAGGCCAACCTGCCCTACCCCTACCAGGGCATTTTTCTCAATTAATCCAGCCAGTTCCCAGCAAGCCCAGCCCATTCTGGGCCATTTCCTCTATCCCATTAGGTCTTGCTTTCTCCTGGGCTCACCTCCTCATTAACCCACCTAAAACCTCTGACCACACTCATAAGTCAAGCCCCGACCGTAAAATGTCACTCAGACGCATTGGCTCCGCCCCTTTAACGTTCATCTCCAGGTTAGCCAATGCAGGCCGGGCCCAGACCCATAAGCCCCACCCTCCAAAACTCCACATCGGTCCCCTCAGGACCACATTGTCCTGGTCCCACACAATCAGACTACTCCCATATCAAGCCCCGCTCCCAAGGACTGATATCCGCCTCATTGGGGTCCACCCCCTTATAACAGGACTCTCAAACTAGGCCACCCCGGCCTAATTCAGGTACCCAGGTTAGCCTCCAGGTTAATCCTATTATTGTTAGACCACGCCCCTCCCGGACCACGCCCCCCTGAGGCACCTCCCATTCACATTTCCAGGCCCCGCCCCTCCGATAGTCGCCGCCTTACCTGATGGCGCTGATGACTCCGCCTAGGATGCGCATGGCAGTTCCACCGCCACCGCCGCCTCCGCCGCCGCCTCCACCACCGCCGCCGCCGCCCCCGGCCCCGCTGATCAGACCTCCAAGCACATTCCCCAGGCCCCCACCCAGGCCCCCGCCTCCCCCGCCGCCGCCGCCGCCGCCCTTCAAGAACGAGTTAACCAGGAACATGGCTGCGACTCACTGCTGGGGGGAAAAAAGGGGACCAGTGGGTGCTTCGCCCCTGAGCCCACACCCTCCCCTCAAACACGCATTTCCGGCAGCTGGACATGGGAGGAGGGATCTGAGGCCTCCGGATGGGGGTCTGAGTTTGCGAGGGCGGGTTGTCCTCGCAAGGTTTGCAACCTCCTCGGGTCTAAAAGGCACCCATGGGCTTGAGGGAGCCTGGACTGGGTGCACGCGTTAACGGGAGGGTGTAGGTCTGGTGGGGGTTCTCTTGTTGGGGACCCCAAGTTGGCGTAAGGCGTGCCCGACGTGTCTGGGCGCTAGAATGTGAGATCCAGAGCCCAGACTGAATGTAAAGGTCCTTGGCGGGTCATGGGCGCGGAGCAAACATCCACCGCCTAAAGGGCCCCAGGGCGGGGTTTAGGAAATCCTAAATGTGGGCTTGAGAATTCAGGTATTCCCAGCGGCAGGATTCCAGTGTCACCTCTGGCTTTGTGGTCTAAGATCGTGGCTGTGAGCCCTGGGTTCCCGGATAATGGGGTCTCTCGCTGGAACTGGGGGCACAGATCTACGATCGTGGTTCAAGACACCCCAAGGAAGAATTCACAGGGTACCTCTGAAACCTATGGGCCTGTATTTTGGATCATGAGACAGAGGGTGGAGAAGTACGGGACGTCCCCGGGACGGCATGAAAGGGGGTCGAACAGGTCTGAGGGTTCGAATCTGAGACCATGGATCTGGGGGGCTCCTGAGGCCGAGACTTCACGGTTCGCCAGGTCTGGGGGCCGCCAAAGCCGGAATTGCGGGGTGCGGAGGGGGTACGGGCTGGGCGCTTACCACCTCACGCGTCCGGAGGTCTGGGAGTCCGTTCCGCTGCCGCTCCCGGGCCTCCCGCGGCGTCCGGCTCCGGAGGGCGGGGCCGGTGACTCAGGCTGCAACTCTCGGGTCTGACACTGCACCGCGGCCCGGCTGTCTCCCGCGCGGTCCTAGAGCCGAAGCGGACATTGCGCATGCGCACCCCACACCGCCCTGCTAGCGGGACCCGGATTTGGGCCCCGCCCTACACGTTTCCAGCGCCGGAGGTCTCGGAACATTGCGCATGCGCACCCCACACCGCCCTGACTCGGTAGGCTGGGGTCTTCCCCACACCCCTCAGGTCTGGGTGCAGGGGCCGGGTGATGAGAACTCGGAGGAGACCCATACCCCCTCAATGTCGTAGTGTGACAGCCCCTAGGGCCTGCCAATATCCTTCCAGGGTGGCAGTTTTCGGTCCGCTCACTAAGGGACTCCGCACGGGCCCTTTCCAGGTGTTGTCGCGACAAACACCTCCTGGAGGCCTGTAGTATGCTGTGGCTCACACGCAGGAGGACAATCGCCCGTGTCTGTGGCGAGGACTGAGGCTGGAGTGCCTTTCCCAGTGCCTGCAGCAGCCCGGATGGCAGTCAAACCGCAGGCAGCGCAGGCGCCGCCTCCCAGGCGAACCTTACCACGTCCCGCCCCAGTCAGGGGCCACCTGAATCATTCCTTCCTGGACTGGCCCAAAGGGTGTCCTCAGTATGCTAGTGTCTAAAGAAGGTCCCAGACACAGGAAGATTCCTTTGGCGGCGGCCGGGTTTCTTTATTTACTTAAAAAATATTGTTGTTTTTACGTAATAGAGACGGAGGTCTAGCTATGTTGCCCAGGCTGCTCTTGAACTCCGGGCCTCAAGCCATCTCTGCCCTCAAGCCATCCTCCTGCCTCAGCTTCCCAAAGTACTGGGAGGTACTGGGAATACAGGTATGGGCTACCGGCCTTTTTTTGATTTAATTTAATTTTTAACAATACTGTTTTTGCATAGCCTGGTTTCTTTCTTTCTTCTTTTTTTCTTGAGACAGCCTCTTGCTCTGTTGCCCAGGCTGGAGTGCAATGGCGCCATCTTGGCTCACTGCAGTCTCCGCCTCCCAGGTTCAACCGATTCTCCTGCCTCAGCCTCCCGAGTAGCTGGGATTACAGGCGTGCACCACCACGCCCAGCTAGTTTTTGTATTTTTGGTAGAGACGGGGTTTCGCCATGTTGACCAGGCTAGTCTCAAACTCCTGATCTTAGGTGATCCACCCGCCTCGGCCTGCCAAAGTGCTGGGATTACAGGCGTGAGCCACAGGTGTCCAGTACTTTTTCAGGACTCCTCAGGGGCAGCTAAATCTGGCCCCCAGGCAGGCTGGTTGGCTCTTAGTCCCTACCCTGGAGGCTGGCTAGGCTTGAGTTGAATCCTGGCTATGCCCTGTAATAACTGCACAACCCCAAAACAGTGACTTGATATTCCCGAGCAGCAATTTTCTCATCTGTAAAATGGGATCATGGGTTGCTCCATACCACTAGGCCCGCTATCAAAATTAAATGATATCGGCAGAGCGCGGTGGCTCAAGCCTGTAATCCCAGCACTTTGGGAGGCCGAGACTGGTGGATCACGAGGTCAGGATATCGAGATCATCCTGGCTAACCCAGTGAAACCCCGTCTGTACTAAAAAATACAAAAAACTAGCCGGGCGAGGTGGCGGGCGCCTGTAGTCCCAGCTACTTGGGAGGCTGAGGCAGGAGAATGGCGTGAACCTGGGAGGCGGAGCTTGCAGTGAGTTGAGATCCGGCCACTGCACTCCAGCCTGGGCGACAGAGCGAGACTGTCGTCTGAAAAATAAAAAATAAAAATTAAATGATATCTGCAGGAATACTGATTATTTAAAAAAAAACTTAAAGCAGTGGCTGGGTGTGATGGTTCCTGCCTGTATTCCCTGCACTTTGGGAGGCTGAGGCAGAAGGATCTCTTGAGCCCAGGAGTTCGACTCCAGCCTGGGCAATATAGTGAGAACTTATCTCTACAAATAATAATAATATAGAAATTAGCTGAGTGTGGTGGCATGCGCCTAGTCCCAGCTACTCTGGAGACAGGTGGGAGGATCACCAGAGCCCAGGAGGCAGAGGTTACAGTGAGCCGAGATCATGCCACTGCACTACAATCTGGGTGACAGAGCGAGACGCTGTCTCAAATAAATAAATAGCTGGGCACAGTGGCTCACGCCTGAAATCCCAGAATTTTGGGATGCCAAGTTGGGCAGATCACCTGATTGGTCAGGAGTTCAAGACCAATCTGACTAACATGGAGAAACCCTGTCTCTACTAAAAAATACAAAATTAGCCGGACATGGTGGCACATGCCCGTAATCCCAGTTACTCGGGAGGCTGAGGCAGGAGAATCACTTGAACCCAGGAGGCAGAGGTTTCAGTGAACCAAGATTGCACCCTTGCACTCCAGTCTGGGCAACAAGAGTGAAACTCCATCTCAAATAAATAAATAAATGAATAAATAAATAGGTGATAAATGCTTTGTAAATGCCAGCTATTAGCTCTATGTCTGTGCCCATGCTGCTCCCTCATCCTGGAGGCCACCTGTATTCCTCAGCTGGTGGACTCTTAGTCATCCTTAAATAATACAAACACAGGCCGGGTGTGGTGGCTCACGCCTGTAATCCTAGCACTTTGGGAGGCCGAGGCGGGCAGATCACCTGAGGTCAGGAGTTTGAGATCACCCTGGCTAACATGGTGAAATCCCATTTCTACTAAAAATATAAAAAATTAGCTGGGCGTGGTGGCTTGTGCCTGTTATCCCAGCTACTGGGGAGGCTGAGGCAGGAGAACCGCTTGAATCCAGGAGGCAGAGGTTGTAGTGAGTTGAGATCGCGCCATTGCACTCTAGCTTGGGCAACAAGAGCAAAACTGTCTCAAAAAAATAAAAAAAACAGATAACTGTCAAGCACTCCTCCAAGTGCTTGACGTCCATCAGCTCCCTCATTCTCCTAACAGCCCTGTGACATAGATGCTATTTATTATCCCCATTTTACAGAGAAGTAAACCCACTCTGAGGTTAAACCCAGGTAGCCACGCTCCCTAGCCTGTATCCTTAACCACTACCCTTATGCGTTAATAATATAATTAATATAATAGCTCAAATAACAAGATCACAACAGACAAAACTAGTTGCAGCTGATGTTTCCTGAGGCCTTGCTGGGGCCAGGCCAAGGTAACTGCTACACAAGCCTTGTCTGCAAGGCAGGAGAGAGAACGGAGATTCTGAAAGGCAGGGTCACGGAGGGTGGCAGAACCAGATCTGATCCTGGGCTTGGGTGATGACAAATCTTTTGGTGGTGACTAATCCAGATTCCCTTCTCACCACACCCCTCCCTGCCAGACTGCTGCAGCTCTCTGCCCTCTCCCGAGGCTCACTTGCTGCCAGCCCTCATGCCCCTGGCCAGGAACTCTCCTGCCACCTTTTTTTTTTCTGGCCTGGTTGTGTAGCTACTCAGGCTGCAGGTGTCACCTCAGGAGTCATCTCTTCCAGAAAGCCCTCCCTGTCTCCACCCAGCCTGAGACTAGGTGGAGCTTCCAGTTATATGCTTTCAAAAGGACCTGTACTTTCTCATGGCACTCACTGCCGGTCGTAACCATATTGTCATCTAGTTCTGGCCCCCAACCCCTTACTCCTGGCCAGCCCCAGGTGTTAGGTCTCCATCCTCCTCTCTGTACCACTCATGCCATGGGGTGCCTCCCCTCTATGCACAGCTTAAATCCCATCTCTAGGCTATCAACACCCAGTTTTTTGTTTGTTTTGTTTTGTTTTGTTTTTGAGACGGAATCTTGCTCTGTCACCCAGGCTGGAGTGCAGTGGAGCGATCTCGGCTCACTGCAAGCTCTGCCTCCTGGGTTCACGCCATTCTCCTGCCTCAGCCTCCCGAGCTTCTGACCTTCCTCCAGAACCTGCTCCCTCACCACCTTCCCCACCTAGATTAGTGGCAGCTCTGTCCTTCCAGTGACTTGAGGCCAAACACTCCGGGGTGGTCCTTCACCTCTCTCCTTCACACCCACTCCAGCCTGTCAGCAGATATTATTGGCTCCACCTACAGAAACTAAACTCTTCCCCTTCACGGTCCCCACCCTGGCGCAGCCTCCATCTGGACACCCCACAGCCTTCTCCCTGGTCTCCCAGCTCCCTTCTGTCTGCTCCCCGCTGTCTGCTCCTCTTGTGGAGCCAGAGGAAGCCTGAGACCACCTGAGTCAGGTCAGGGCCCTGCTGCTCAGACCCCTGCCCTGGCTGCCCCCCACTCCAGGAAACAGTCAAAAGTTCTCATAACAGGGCCAGGTTGGCCGGGCGCGGTGGCTCAAGCCTGTAATCCCAGCACTTTGGGAGGCCGAGATGGGCGGATCACAAGGTCAGGAGATCGAGACCATCCAGGCTAACACGGTGAAACCCCGTCTCTACTAAGAAATACAAAAAATAGCCGGGCGAGGTGGCAGCGCCTGTAGTCCCAGCTACTCGGGAGGCTGAGGCCGGAGAATGGCGTGAACCCGGGAGGCGGAGCTTGCAGTGAGCTGAGATCCGGCCACTGCACTCCAGCCTGGGCGACAGCGCGAGAGTCCGTCTCACAGCCACCAACTCAAAAAAAAAAAAAAAAAAAAAAACAGGGCCAGGTGTGGTGGCTCATGCCTGGAATCCCAGCACTTTGGGAGACTGAGGCAGGAGGATCGCTTGAACCCAGGAGTTTGAGACCAGCCTGGGCAACATGGCAAGACCCCATCTCTACAAAAAATACCAAAAACTAGCCAGGTGTGGTGGCATGTGCCTGTAGTCCCAGCTACTCAGGAGTCTGAGGTGGGAGGATCACTTGAGCCCAGGCCCAGGAGGTAGAGGCTGCAGTGAGCCTTGATTGCACCACTGCACGACTGCACTCTATCCAGCCTGGGCAGCAGAGCGAGACTCTGTCTCAAAAAAAAAAAAAAAAAAAAAGCGTTCTTATGACAGCCACCAAGTCCCTAGTGATCTGTCCCATCACCTCCCTGCCCTCATCTCTTCCCCCTGGAGAAAGTGAGAAGATGCCTGCCTGGCAGGGTCACCTGCATGTTCCCAGCTGAACACAGACAAAACTCAGCATGGAGGCCCTGCAAGCACAACAACACCCAAACATTCTATCTCAGGGCAGACATAAAGACATGAGGCCGCCACTCCATTACTAAGACCTTCTCCAGCCCCAGGTCTGGGGAGCAGATCTTTCAAGTCTACACATCTAGTGATCTCTGGAAGGTCCTGTCTTTTATCACCCACTCACATACTGTGTACTTTATTTTTTATTTTATTATTATTATTAGTGAGATGGAGTTTCAAGGAGTTTCAATTTTGTTGCCCAGGCTGGAGTGCAATGGCATGGTCTTAGCTCACTGCAACCTCCACCTCCTGGGTTCAAGTGATTCTCCTGCCTCAGCCTCCCAAGTAGCTGGGATTACAGGAGTCCGCCACCACACCTGGCTAATTTGTTTGTATTTTTAGTAGAGACAAGGTTTCACCATGTTGGCCAGGCTGGTCTCGAACTCCTGACCTCAGGTGATCCACCCACCTCAGCCTCCCAAAGTGCTTGGATTACAGGCATGAGCCACCACTCCCACCCCTGTGTACTTTACATATTTATCCAGATTTCTGTCTTCTCCACTAGAATGTGAGCTTGCCATGGACCGGGATTTCTCTTTTTTTTTTTTGGAGACAGAGTTTCACTCTGTTGCCCAGGCTGGAGTGCAGTGGCTCAATCTCAGCTTACTGCAACCTCTACCTCCTGGGTTCAAGCAATTCTCTGCCTCAGCCTCCCGAGTAGCTGGGATTACAGGCGACTGTCACCACACTCAGTTAATTTTTGTATTTTTAGTAGAGATGGGGTTTCACCATCTTGGCCAGGCTTATCTTGAACTCCTGACCTCAGGTGATCCACCCGCTTGGCCTCCCAAAGTGCTGGGATTACAGGTGTGAGCCACCGTGCCCGGCTGGGCCGGGATTTCTATATGTCTTGTTCACTGCTATGTACTCACTCATAGGTATGTATCCAGTTCCTAGAACAGTGGTTGGCACATCATAGGTGCCCAGTAAACGTTTGTTGAATGAATGAATGAATGAATATGTTTTGTGTGTATTTTCTCACTGGATTTTCAGCACCAGCAGTGAGACAGTAGGGCAAGCATTACTAATGCCCTCCACCATCTCCTAGGCTCTGTTGAACTCAGGCATAGTTATGTGACTTACTTGGCCAATAAAACGTAAGTAGAAGTGTTGGATGTAGAACACTTTAAATGCTCCTTGTAGAAGTATTTCAAAACCAGTGCAACCACTGCACTCCACCCCAGTGGATACAGCAAGACCTTGTGTTTGTGGCCCGCGCAAGGGAAGGCAGTGCAAAATGCTCCATGCTCTGTTTTCTCCTGCCTGGGCCACACTAGGAGCTGAGCAAACCTGGAGGTGCCACATGAAGGAAGAGGGCTGAGCCCTGGCATCGAGGGCTTCTGCCTTCGATAGTCACCCAGACCCATAGCTAACTTTGTATGAGCAAAAAAATTTTTTCTTGGCCTGGTGCGGTGGCTCACACCTGTAATTCCAGCACTTTGGGAGGCCAAGGCAGGCAGATCACTAGGTCAGGAAATGGAGACCAGCCTGGCCAATACGGTGAAACCCCATCTCTACTAAAATTACAAAAATTAGCTGGGTGTGGTGGTACATGCCTGTAAGCCCAGCTACTCAGGAGGCTGTGGCACGAGAATCACTTGAACCCAGGAGGCAGAGGTTGCAGTGAGCCAAGATTGCAGCACTGGACTCCAGCCTGGTGACAGCAAGACTCCATGTCAAAAAAAGTGAAACAGGGTCTCACTTCATTACCCAGGCTGGAGTGCAGTGGCACAATTATAGCTCACTGCAACCTCAAACTCCTGGGCTCGAGGGATCCTCCTGCCTCAGCCTCCAGAGTAGCTGGGATTACAGGTACACCACCACACCTGAATAATTTTTTTATTTTTTGTGAGGACCAGATCTCACTATGTTGCCCAGGCTGGTCTTGAACTCCTGGCCTCAAGTGATCCTCCCACCTCAGTGCCCCAAAAGTGCTGGGATTACAGGCATGAGTGACCACGCCCAGCCCGTGATTGCTTTATGGCCATGGCTTGCCAAGGCCTTTTACAACCCTCTGAGAAAGAAATTAACATGAGAGGAAGTGGATGTTCAGAGAGAGTCACTTGCCGGAGGCCACACAGTAGATGGCAGAGCATGGCTGATGCCAAGTTGTTATGCGATGACTAATCCGGATACCTGTCCGACCTCTGCCTTCCCTTCAGCAGGTCAGCAGCGCTCTGTTCCCTCTCCTGTCACCAGGCTTCCTTGCGGCCAGGCTCTTGTACCGGCTGAGACCCTGCAGGATCTCCTCTCCTATTGTTTTTCTTTGGAGCCAATCCCCTGATAAAAATGATTTGCTTGGGCCAGGCGCGGTGGGTGTAATCCCAGCACTTTGGGAGGCCAAGGTGGGTGGATCACTTGAGGTCAGGAGTTCGAGACCAGCCTGGCCAACATGGCAAAACCCCATCTCTACTGAAAATACAGAAAAAAATAACCAGGTGTGGTGGCAGGCACCTGTAATTCCAGCTACTCTGCAGGCTGAGGGAAGAGAATCGCTTGAACCCAGGAGGTGGAGGTTGCAGTGAGCCGAACA
Source organism: Papio anubis (assembly GCF_008728515.1). Lineage (NCBI taxonomy): Eukaryota > Metazoa > Chordata > Mammalia > Primates > Cercopithecidae > Papio > Papio anubis. The sequence continues at coordinate 20,302,771 of NC_044995.1, forward strand.
AAACAAACAGAAAAAAACAAAACAAAAAAATTATTTGCATGGCCAAACTAGTCAAGCCTCTGAATCTCCTGCTAGGCTCATCTGTGTACTTCCTTGTCAAATCCAGTTTTAGCAAAGAACCCTGCTAAGTCAGTTTAGCAAGAACCCTCTCCCATCTTTGACATCTGATCAGGTTCCTCATCCTCCACCAGCCCCCAAGTGATGTCTGATAACCTGGGCGTGTCTTCAGCAAGAATCCTGTTAGGTTGGTTGAGCCAGAATCCCCCCTTACCCCTGACGTTTCGTCTTAGTAACTTTCCATCCACTGCACCCCACCCTGATCCTAGGCTGTGAATTCCCACTTCCCCATGCAGTATTTGGAGTTGAGCCCAACCTGTCTTCCTCACTGCAAGCCCCTGCCACTGTGGCCCCTCTCTCTATCGTAATGGCTCTGAATAAAGCCTTCCTTTCCTGTGCCTTATTTTATTTTATTTATTTATTTGATTTGATTTAATTTAAATTTTTGAGACGGAGTCTCGTTCTGTTGCCTAGGCTAGAGTGCAGTGGCATGATCTCGGCTCACTGCAAACTCTGCCTCTCGGGTTCAAAAGATTCTCATGCCTCAGCCTCCCCAGTGGCTAGGATTACAGGCATGGGCTACCACGCCCAGCTAATTTTTGTGTTTTTAGTAGAGATGGGGTTTCACTGTTTTGGCCAGGCTGGTCTCGAACTCCTGACCTCAAGTGATCTGCCTGCCTCAACCACCCAAAGTGCTGGGATTACAGGTGGGAGCCACCGTGCCCAGCTCTTCCTGTGCTTTAACAACTGTTGTTGAATAATTTTTTTTTCCTTTTTTTTTTTTTTTGAGACAGGATCATGCTCTGTCACCCGGCCAGACTGGATTGCAGTGGCACAATCTCGGTTCACTGCAACCTAAGCCTCCCGGGTTCAAGTGATTCTCCTGCCTCAGCCTCCCAAGTAGCTGGGATTACAGGTGCCTGCCACCATGCCTGGCTAATTTTTGTATTTTTAGTAGAGATGGGGTTTCGCTGTGTTGGCCAGGCTGGTCTGGAACTCCTGACCTCGTGATCTGCCTGCCTCAGCCACCGGGGTTCACGCCATTCTTCTGCCTCAGCCTCCCAAGTAGCTGGGACTACAGGTGCCCACCACCGTGCCTGGCTAATTTTTTTGTGTTTTTAGTAGAGACGGGGTTTCACCATGTTAGCCCGACTGGTCTTGATCTCCTGACCTTGTGATCCACCCACCTTGGCCTCCCAAAGTGCTGGAATTACAGGCGTGAGCCACCGCTCCTGGCCTAGGAATTTTCATTAATATGCTAGTCCATGATAACCTGTATAAAAGGAACCTCTTGGGCATTACTTTCTGGGTTTTTGGTTTGTTTGTTTTCAGAAACAGGGTCTTGCTCTGTCATCCAGGCTGGAGTGTCGTCGTGTGATCATATATCATATCTCACCGCAGCCTCGAATTTCTGGGCTCAAGCTATCTTCCAGCCTCAACCTCCTGAGTAGCTAGGACTGCAGGTGTGTGCCACCATGCCCAGCTAATTAAAAAACTTTTTTTTGTACAGATAAGGTCTCATTATGTTACCTAGACTGGCCTCCTATTCCTGGGCTCAAGAAATCCTCCCCTCTTAGCCTCCCAAAGCAGTGAGATAACATGTGTACCACTGTGCTTGGCCTGAATTTTTAATTTTAAAATATATTTTGTGAGCTGTGCTTAGTAATGCACACCTGTAGTCCTAGCTACTTAAGAGGCTGAGGCAGGAGGATCACTTGAACCTAGGAGTTTGAGACCAGCCTGGGCAACACAGAAAAACTCCATCTTTACACATAATCAAAAACTTAGCCAGTACTCAGGAGGCTGAGGCATGAGAATCGCTTGAGCCTGGGAAGTTGAGTCTGCAGTGAGCTGTGATTGCGCCACTGCACTCCAGTCTGGCTGGGTGACACAGCATGACCCTGTCTTAAAAAAAAAAAAACAGGCCGGGCGTGGTGGCTCAAGCCTGTAATCCTAGCACTTTGGGAGGCCGAGACGGGCGGATCACGAGGTCAGGAGATCGAGACCATCCTGGCTAACACGGTGAAACCCCGTCTCTACTAAAAAGTACAAAAAACTAGCCGGGCGAGGTGGCGAGCGCCTGTAGTCCCAGCTACTCGGGAGGCTGAGCCAGGAGAATGGCGTAAACCCAGGAGGCGGAGCTTGCAGTGAGCAGAGATCCGGCCACTGCACTCCAGCCTGGGTGACAGAGCGAGACTCCGTCTCAAAAAAAAAAACAAAACAAAACAAAACAAAAAAAACAGGAAAAAAATTATTCAACAACAGTTGAATAATTTTTGTCAATTGCTGTCACCTGCAGCCCAGGTGACAGTGCGAGACTCCATATCCAAAAAAAAAAAAAAGAAAGAAAGAAAGGCTGGGTGCAGTGGCTCACACCTGTAATTCCAGCACTTTGGGAGGCCAAGGCGGGTGGATCACGAGGTCAGGAGATCGAGATCATTCTGGCTAACATAATGAAACCCCGTCTCTACTAAAAATACAAAAAAATTAGCCGGGTGTGGCGGGGGGGTGCATGTAGTCCCAGCTATCCGGGAGGATGAGGCAGAAGAATCACGTGAATCTCCGAGGTAGAAGCAGGTGAGCTGAGATTATGCGGCCACTGCACTCCAGACTGCGACAAAGCCAGACTCCATCTCCAAAAGATAATAATAATAATAATAAATAAATAAATAAATAAATAAATAAATAAAGATGCTGAGGTTTTTTTTTTTTGAGACGGAGTCTCGCCTCAGTCACCAGGCTGGAGTGCAGTGGCGCCATCTCGCCACTGCAAGCCCGCCCCGGCTCACGCCATTCTCCTGCCTCAGCCTCCCCGGTAGTAGCGAGACTACAGGCTCAGCCTCGCTAATTTTGCATTTTTAGTAGAGACGGGGTTTCTCACCGCAGCTAGCTACTGGATGGTCTCTCGATCTCCTGACCTCGGATCCGGGCCTACCGGGCCTCCCAAAGTGCTGGGATTACAGGCGTGGAGCCCACCGCGCCCGGCCGGGCTGAGATGATTATTTTATTTTATTTTATTTTTATTTTATTTTTATTTTATTTTTTTTGAGACTGAGTCTGGCTCTGTCAGCCTAGGTTGGAGTGCGGTGGCCGGATCTCAGCTCACTGCAAGCTCTCCCGGGTTCACGCCATTCTTCTGCCTCAGCCTCCCCGAAAGGCTGGGACCACAGGCGCCCGCCACTTCGCCCGGCTAGTTTTTTGTATTTTTTAGTAGAGACGGGGTTTCACCGTGTTAGCCAGGATGGTCTCGATCTCCTGACCTCGTGATCCGCCCGTCTTGGCCTCCCAAAGTGCTGGGATTACAGGCTTGAGCCACCGCGCCCGGCCGAGATTTATTTTTTATTTTTTATTTTTTTGACACAGAGTCTTGCTCTGTCACCCAGGCTGGAATGCAATGGCATGATCTCGGCTCACTGCAACCTCTGCCTCTCAGGTTCAAGGGATTCTCCTGCCTTAGCCTCCTGAGGATTTAGATAATACTTAATACAGCAGTAGGTAATTGGAATACAGGTGCATTAGGTGTCTATTACTGCTAGTACATTAACACCAAAATTTAACAATTTAGGCCAGGTGCAGTGGCTCACACCTGTAATCCCAGCATGTTGGGAAGCTGAGGTGGGAAGATTGCTTAAGGCTGCTCTGATGGCACCTGTGAGTGACCACTGCACTACAGGCTGGGCAACAGAACAGACCATTTCTAAAACAAAAAAATCCGCAAACAAGGAGAGGCACAGCAACCAATTAGAAAGGGTCCAGTCAACCTAAGCAGGCATAATAGGGATGTCTCTTCTGCTTGAACAAGGAAAGTAATCTGATATGAAAGTAATCTGATATGAACCAATCTGCTTTTTTTATTTTTCTGTTTCCTTGTTCCTGACGAAGCTACTTTACAAAAACCAACCATTCTGCCATGCCCAGTGCAGCTAGGTGGCACGATGCCCAGTTCATGTATCAATAATAAATGCCAATCATATCTCTAAACTAAATTTGTTGAAAAAAAATGTTTTTGGAGACAGAGTCTCACTCTGTCACCCAGGCTGGAGTGCAATGGCAGGATCTGGGCTTACTGCAAACTCTGCCTCCCGGGTTCAAGCAATTCTCCTGCCTCAGCCTCCCAAGTAGCTGGGATTACAGGCGCCCACCACCACACTCATGTTATTTTTGTATTTTTAGTAGAGACGGGGTTTCGCCATGTTAGCCAGCTGGTCTCCAACTCCTGACCTCAGGTGATCTGCCTGCCTTGGCCTCCCAAAGCGCTGGCTGAAAAAAAAATTTTAATACATGCAATGTTTTTTTTAAATGAATAAACATTTAAAATCCTAAGTTTCTTTTTTTTTTTTCTTCGACGTGGAATCTCCCTCTGTCACCCAGGCTGGAGTGCAGTGACACTATCTCAGCTTACTGCAACCTCCACCTCCAAGGTTCAAGTGATTCTTCTGCCTCACCCTCCTGAGTAGCTGGGACTACAGGCATGCACCACTATGCCCGGCTAATTTTTGTATTTTTAGTAGAGACGGGGTTTCACTATGTTGGCCAGGCTGGTCTTGAACTCCTGACCCCATGATCCGCCCGCCTCGGCCTCCTGAAGTGCTGGGATTACAGGCGTGAGCCATGGCACCCAGCCTAAAATTCTAAATTTCTAATGTGGCTAATTTCTACAGATACAACACTCATGAACAAAAGCTCTTTGAGGTCCTCAATAACTTTCAAGAGTGTAAAGAGGTCCTGAGACACAAAAGTTTAAGAGCCGCTTGTCCAGGCTGGGTGTGGTGGCTCACACCTGTAATCCCAGCACTTTGGGAGGCTGAGGCAGGAGGATCAGTTGAGGTCGGGAGTTTGAGACCAGCCTGACCAACATGGTGACACTCTGTCTGTACTAAAAATACAACTTAACTAGGTGTGGTGGCAAACACCTGTAATCTCAGCTATTTGACAGGCTGAAGCAGGAGAATCACTTGAATCAGAGGTTACAGTGGGCCAAGATGACGCCACTGCACTCCAGCCTGGGCAACAGAAAGAGGCTGTCTCAAAAAACAAAACAAAACAAAACAAAAAAAACAAACAGAACTGCTCGTCTAAACATCAGCTGTTACTGCAGGACCAGGACACTGAGGTGGAGAATTGCCTTTTGAGTTTAGTAACGAGGAAGGGCTTTTGCAATTATGGAAAAAAAAAAAAAGTTGTTTTTGTGGAGCAGAGAGAGGGAGAAGGAGGAAGTAACATATAACACCAGACCTCTTTTCTGAAGTTTGACTATGGTTTTATAATAGATGGATCAGGCTGACAATGCAATTGACAAAAATTCTCTGCTTTGCTAAACTTTAGTAATGCTTCCAAACCTTCTCCTGGGCCCATGTATTTACTTCCTTGTTTATTTATTTATTTGAGACAGTCTCCCTCTTGTTGCCCAGGCTGGATGGAGTGCAGTGGCACGATCTCAATCTCGGCTTACTGCAACTTCTCCCTCCTGGGTTCACGCAATTCTCATGCCTCAGCCTCCTAAATAGCTGGGACAACGCGCCACCACGTCCGGCTAATTTTTGTGTTTCTAGTAGGGATGGTGTTTCACCATGTTGGCTAGGCTGGTCTCAGACTCCTGACCTCAGGTGATCCACCTGCCTCGGCCTCCCAAGGTGCTGGGATTAGAGGCGTGAGCCACCCTGCCTGGCCTGCAGCATTATTTCTTTCCTTTTTTTTTTTTTTTTTTTTTTTGAGACTGAGTCTTGCTCTGTCACCCAAGCTGGAATGCAGTGTCATGATGTCAGCTCCCTGCAACCTCCTCCTCCAGGGTTCAAGCAATTCTCCTGCCTCAGCCTCCCAAGCAGCTGGGACTATAGGCACATGCTGCCATGCCCAGGTAATTTTTTGTATTTTCGTAGAGATGTGGTTTCACCGGATTACTCAGGCTGGTCTCCAACTCCTGAGCTCAGGCAATCGGCCCGCCTCAGCCTCCCAAAGTGCTGGGATTACAGGCGTGAGCCACGGCGCCCTGCAGCATTCTTTCTAATAAAACTTTTCTTTTTCTTTTCTTTTCTTTTTTTTTTTTTTTTTGAGACGGAGTCTCGCTCTGTCGCCCGGGCTGGAGTGCAGTGGCCGGATCTCAGCTCACTGCAAGCTCCGCCTCCCGGGTTTACGCCATTCTCCGGCCTCAGCCTCCCGAGTAGCTGTGACTACAGGCGCCCGCCATCTCGCCCGGCTAGTTTTTTGTATTTTTTAGTAGAGACGGGGTTTCACCGTGTTCGCCAGGATGGTCTCGATCTTCTGACCTCGTGATCCACCCGTCTCGGCCTCCCAAAGTGCTGGGATTACAGGCTTGAGCCACCGCGCCCGGCCAAACTTTTCTTTTTCAAGCTTATGCTGTCCTCAGTAAATTCTTCTTACTGTTAGAAATAAGTTCTCGGTGCCACAGAGAGAGACCAGCACTCAGGAAAAAAGTTTCTTAGCAAGGCAAACTTTACTTCTGCAGAAGGGTGCTGCCCGGACCTGTACCAAAACCACACCTAACAAAGGAGAGCAGGGGTTTTTAACCCCATTGGCTAGGCTTGGACCTCACAATCTAAGCTGATTCCCATTGGCTATTTCAAATAGAGGCGGGTATGGGTTGCAGCGGCGAGGAGGGGCAGTTTCCCCGGGAAGGGCAGTTTCCGCAGGAAGGGCAGTTCACAGAACGAAGGACAAGGAAGTTAGATATTTGAAGAGGAACTCATCCTGTCTAACATTACCAACACTTTAGCTCCCGGGGCTCTGACATCTCGCCCGGCGAAAGAGATTTCTTTTTTTAGATGGAAACGCCTTGTGCTTGAACAGGCTTGGGAGCGGACCAGGAGCCCGGGAAAGGAACCAGTAGAGATGCAGGAGGACAGGAAGGAGGCCCAGCCGGCTCCAGCCACTAAGGGAGCTCGATCGCCTCACTTCCACTGTGGCCAGAAAGTTAGCTTCGGCGCCTCCCCTGGGACGCTGGTTCCCCGCCTCGGATTAAGCTCGGTTGGCTACACCAGATGCCTCGCGCCTGCGCTGTACCGCCCTTAGCGGAGCGCGGAGCCAAATGCCTACATCCCACAATCCCCCGTACCGCCGGGAAGAGCGAGACCTCAGCTTCCAGCTTTGGGCAAGACCAGGCCCAGTTTTCTGGAAAATGCCGTTTGCGTTCCAGGCTGCTTCTGCTGTCTTTGAGACTACGCGTCCCATAATGCACCATGCGCGCAGCGTCTGAACGGTGCGCTGCTGCCCCCTCATGGCAGCTGGGCGGTCATTACCGAGGCTAGGCACGCTAAGGTTGCGGGATCTGGGAGGCTAGCCCAAGTCCTGGGAACTCCTGGGAATTCCCTCCAGACCCCAAACTTTGGGCAGGAAAGGTGGGGTGTTGACGGGAAAAGGTGAAAGACTTGCAGACAGGACCCCTGTGAGGATTAAAGGAAACCAGCCTAGTAACTGCTGGCTGTATACAATCCTTAATAATGTGACACGCCATGCGCTGGTGTCGTGGTGTCGGCCCTTTTTTTTTGAGATGGAATCTCGCTCTGTCACCCAGGCTGGAGTCCAGTGGTGTGAACACAGCTCACTGCAGCTTCTGCCTCCCCAGGCTCAGGTGATCCTACCACATCGCCTTCCAAGTAGCTGGGACTACAGGTGTGTGCCACCACACCCAGCTAATTTTTTGTTGTATTTTTTGTAGAGATAGGGTTTCTTACCACGTTGTCCAGGCTGGTCTTAAACTCCTGAACTCAACTCCTCGGCCTCCCAAAGTGCTGGGATTATGGGCAGAGCCACCATGCCTGGCTTTTTTTTTTTTTTTTTTTTTTTTGGCGGAGTCTCACTATCGCCAGGCTGGAGTGCAGTGGCACGATCTCAGCTCACTGCAATATCCACCTCCCAGGTTCAAGCCATTCTCCTGCTTCAGCCTCCTGAGTAGCTGGGATTACAGGCACATGCCACCACACCCAGCTAACTTTTGTATTTTTAGTAGAGACAGGGTTTCACCATGTTGGCCAGGATGATCTCGATCTCCTGCCTCGACCTCCCAAAATGGTGGGATTACAGGCGTAATCCATTGTGCTCGGCCTCTTTTTCTTTTTTTTTTTGGTTTTGAGACAGGGTCTTGCTCTGTCATCCAGGCTGGAATGCAGTGGTGCCATAACTCACTGTAGCGTCGACCTTCTGGGCTCAGGTCATTCTCCCACCTCAGCCTCCCAAGTAGCTGGGACTACAGGCATGCGCCACCATACCTGACTCATTTTTTGTATTTTTGGTATAGATGAAGTTTTGCCATGTTGCCCAGGCTGGTCTCAAACTCCTGGGCTTAAGCGACCTGCCAGCTCAGTCTCTCAAAGTGCTGGGATTACAGGCAAGAGCCACTGTGCCTGGCTGAGTTGTACATCATTTTTAAAGGCAAAGAATATCCCCTCCCTTCCCTTCCCCTTCTTCCTGGTAGCTACAGCAGATGAGGTGGGAATGAGATGATGGGGGAGTATCAAGATATAAGGACATGGAGGCTGGCCCCTGATACAGAAGGGTCACTATTTACCCAGTGGGTCCCCAAATCATCAAGTTCTCCAAATCCTTTCCGGGTTTCTAGTGAATTTAATGCACGAGTGTCAAAAATCAATAGCAGAGGAAAAAATGAATAAAATTAAAATGGGGTCAGGAGAAAAGGGCCATGGGCACACACAGGAGGGGCAGTCAGTGGCTGAGTTAGGAGCTGGAGCAGTGGAATTCCTTGGGTGTCATATCTCGTCCAACCCGTAGTCCTCCTCTGGGAAGTCCCCCACCGTCACGACTGCTGGCTTGACAAAGGCGCCATACTTGGCCTGGCATTCGAAGTAGCGTTTCCCATTCACACTGCAGGACAGGATGGGGGTGGGTGTGGTCAGAGGATCCTCACATGGCTCCGCTCCAGGTGCTGGCATGGGCAGCTCAGCCAGCAGCATGCATGGACTTACACACAAACGCACGCACAGACACCTGAGTGGGAATTCTTGTTACCTGCCATCATTTTTCCCCAGTGGCTCATCATAGCGGACACCAATCCAGTAGCCAGGCTTGAAATCTGTGAGACCTGCCCACAGAAGAGAAATCCCCATTAAACTTCTGGACATAGAAGAAATCCCATGAAATTTCAGGATCACCCTGGATCCGTGTTGGCCCATGTCTTGGTGAAAACCAATTCTTGCTACCTCCACTGCTACCACTAGAACCATCTCCATCTCCTGTCCAGACTAATATGGTAGCCACTTCGCTGGTGTCCCTGCTCCCACCCCTGTCCCCCATTCACTGGGTGAAGACACCAGCCAGTGAGGGCTTCATAAAAGCCTAAAGTGGATGGCACTGCTGCCTTGCCAGAGGGAGAGGCTTCAGAATAAATCCAACCTGCTGACAGCTTGATCTTGAACTTCTAGCCTCCATTACTGTGAGAAATAACTTTCTTTTAAGTCACCTAGCAAGTGGTACTTTGTTAGCAAATTAATACACAATACTCAGCGACAAAAGACAGCATCCCAATGAAAAAGCAAGAAGAGGAATATACAAGGAACTCAAAGAACTCAACACCCATCCCGCAAAAAAAAAAAATCCCATTAAAAAGTGGGCAACACAAAGTTGAGGCAGCAGTGAGCCATGATCATGGCCAAAGGATATGAACACACATTCCTCAAAAGATGACACACTGGGCCGGGCGCGGTGGCTCAAGCCTGTAATCCCAGCACTTTGGGAGGCCGAGACGGGCGGATCACAAGGTCAGGAGATCAAGACCAGCCTGGCTAATACGGTGAAACCCCGTCTCTACTAAAAAAATACAAAAAACTAGCCGGGTGAGGTGGCGGGCGCCTATAGTCCCAGCTACTCGGGAGGCTGAGGCAGGAAAACCATTTGAACCCGGGAGGCGGAGGTTGCAATGAGCTGAGATGGCACCACTGCACTCCAGCCTGGGCAAAAAAAGCGAGACTACGTCTCAAAAGAAAAAAAAAAAAAACAACCCCTGACATACTGCTGGGCGCGGTGGCTCATGTTTGTAATCCTAGCCCTTTAGGAGATCCACGAGCCTCAGGTGGATCACTTGAGTCCAGGAGTTTGACACCAGTCTGGCCAACATGGCAAAATCCTGTCTCTACTAAAAATATAGAAATTAGCCAGGTGTGGTGGCGCTCGCCTGTAATCCGAGCTACTCGGGAGGCTGAGGCATGAAAATTACTTGAACCCGGGAGGCAGAGGTTGCAGTGAGCTGACAGCACCACTAAACTCCAGCCTGGGTGACGGAGTGGGACTCTGTGTCAAAAAACAAGAAACAAAAGGCAAAGGATCTGAATAGACATTTCTCCAAAGAAGATACACAAATGGCCATGAAAAGATGCTCAACATCATTAGCCCCCAAAAAAGTGCAAATCAAAACCATAATTATGTTCCCCTTCACACTCAGTGGACGACTATAAGCAAAAGACAGACTAAAGTGCTGGTGAGGATGAGGCCAAGATGGGACTCTTGTGCGCTGCTGGCGGGAATGAAAAATGCTGCAGTGGCTGTGGAAAGCAGTGCGGCAGGTCCTCAAAAAGTCAAGCACAGAGTTACCACATGGCCCAGGGATTCCATTCCTAGGCACAGATAAATTAAAACAAATGTCCACACAAAAATTTATTTACTTTTTTTGAGATGGAGTCTTGCATGGTCACCCAGGCTGGAGTGGAGTGGCGTGATCTTGGCTCACTGCAACCTCCACCTCCCGGGCTCAAGCGATTCTCCTGCCTCAGCCTTCCGAGTAGCTGGGCTCACAGGCACGTGCCACCACGCCCAGTTAATTTTTGTATTTTTAATAGAGATGGGGTTTCACCATGTTGGCCAGGCTAGTCTCAAACTCCTGACCTCAGGTGATCTGCCAACCTTGACCTCCCAAAGTGCTGGGATTACAGGCATGAGCCACTGCGTCCGGTCACACAGAAATTTATACAAGAATGTTCAGGCCGAGCATGGTGGCTCACGCCTGTAATCCTAGCACTTTGGGAGGCTGAGGCAGGATGATCACTTGAGCAGGAGGAGCTTGGAGACCAGCCTGGGCCACATAGCGAAACCCCATCTCTACAAAAAAACTGCAAACCTTTAGCTGGGGGTGGTGATGAGTGCCTGTAGTCCCAGCTACTCAGGAGGCCGAGGTGGGAGGATGGCTTGAGCCCAAGAGGTTAAGGCTGAAGTGGCCGAGATCACGCCACTGCATTCCAGCCTGGGCAACAGCCACATCCTGTCTCAAATTAGAAAAAAAAAAAAAAAAAAGAAGAAGGTGGTTCATAGCAGCATTATTCATAATAGCCAAAAAGTGCAAATGACCCTAATGTCCACTAACTGGTGACTGGATAAAATGTGGTCTATGCGTTCAATGCAGGACTATTTGGTAACACTGGCACTGACACAGACTTGCCATGGATGCAACCTGAAAGCATTCTGCTCAGTGGAAGCAGTCACTCGCAGATTGCACGATCCTATTCCTATGAAACATCCGGAATCGGCAAATTAGAGACAGAACGTAAATTAGTGGCTGCAGATGACTGGGGGATGGGTACACACAGGCATAAAGACGGAAATAACAGATAGTGGGGATGCCAGAAGCAGGAGGGTGGTGAGGGTTGAAAAATTACCTATTGGGTACGATGTTCACAATTTGGGTCATGGGTACACTAGAAGCCCAGTCCCCACCCACTAGCAGGCAACACACCCATGTAACACCACCACATGTACCCCCTGAAATATTTTTTTTTGAGACAGGGTCTCGCTTTGTCACCCAGGCGGCAGTGCAGTGGTGCGATCATTGCTCACTGCAGCCTCACCTCCTCCCACCTCAGCCTCCCAAGTAGCTGGGGTACCCTATAGGTGCTCACCACCACACCTGACTAAAGTCTTGGGGGATTTTTTTTTTTTTTTGTAGAGACAGAGTCTCATTATGTTGCCTAGGCTGGTCTTAAATTCCTGGGTTCAAGTGATCCTCCTGTCTCAGCCTCCCGAAGTGCTGGAATTACAGGTGTGAGCCACTGCACCCAGCCTTTGTTTTGAGACTGGGTCTTTCTCTGCTGCCCAGGCTGGGGCGCAATGACACAATCATAGCTCACTGTAACCTCCAACTCCCGGGCTCAAGCAAGCCTCCCACCTTGTTCTCCCAAAGTGCTGAGATTACAGGCGTGAGCCATCATGGCTGGCCTGTTCTTTTTTAAAAAATCCACATTGCTCTCCACTGTGACACCACTCTGCCCATGCCCCTGACTTCACTTCTCCCCTCTCCTCCCGCTCCCCTTCCCTGGGTGAACCTCTTGCGCTCTGCTCACCTGCACCGGCTACTCCTTCTGGTAGGAACTCTGCCTTCCTTTTCACCTGGCTGCTGCCCCCTTTCCTTCAGATGCTCCCAGGTGCTTCCTCTGGGCTCACACAGCCCCCTGTGTTAGTTCCCCTCACTCCTGCCCTGGTCACGCCGCCCGTTTCCCCACTGCGACTGGCACTGTGCTCCACGCTTCCAAGCGCACAGTCAGCGTGGCTCGGGCCTCTGCTGCCTCCCTCGCTGGACAGATCACTCCACCTGTGCCTCCCACTTCCCTCCACAAACACTGGGCGGTCAGTGTCGGCCGATGGTTCCACCACCTCCAGGGACTGAGATCATTTCGAACCCCCCCACCCCGCGCCCCAAGGCAGAGCGTGAGGTCTCCGAGGCTCCACTGTGTGCACAACGTCTCCTCCCGGCCTTGTAGCCCGGGACCCCGGGGCCCGCGGACCACGCACCTACATACATGACGGTGCCCCGGCGGGGGGAGTGCCCCGCCGCCCGCACCTCACAGCGGCTGCCCACGGGGATGGAGCTGGCCTGGGCCTTCTCCTCGGCGAGGCGCTGGGCGGCCTCGGCCTCCTGCTGAGCCCGCTCCTCCTCGTTGTAGCGGCCGAGCTTGCTGCGCTTCAGGAACGAGCGGACCGTGTCTGTGGGCGGAGGGGCTAGAGTCAGTTAGGGTATCGGCCGGGCCTAACATGATGGCGCTCCACCCACGAAGGGCCCATGTTCATGGAGGAACTCTCTCTTCCAGGTGACAAAGGGCTGTCACCCAAGCCCCAGGTCTCCCACCACAGCCTTAGCCTCTCCCAGGACTCCTTGGGCCTCGCCACAATCAGAAACGTAAGGGGTCCCGCGTGCACCCCTCACCACAGGACCCATGGTCTCTCACCCCTTCAGCACACATCTGCCTTCATCATCCGCCTTCCTTCGGCTCTGAGGCCCCGTCTCCCCCACACTCTGATCCGTCCCAGGTGCCCTCACTGACCGCCACCCTGGCCACTCACATTCCACCTGTGCTGCCCTTCACACCCCATCCGACCTCTCCATGTCCCCTTCTGACCCTGACTGCTGCCCCCAACACCCAGCCCCCACACTTACCCCTCAACTCCCTCCACTTTCCCAGCCCTCCCCCCACCACGTCTGACTGCCCACACCCCCCGACACCTCCCGGCCCCCATTCCCACCCCAGACCCCTGCCTGTCCCCACTCCCAGCCTCACCCCTATATCCTCCCAAGCTCTCGGTCCCCACTGCCCACACCACTGGCCTCCCTGCAGTGGCCCTGTCTACCCTGCCCACCCCCACGCCTGCACATACTCCCTCTGGCCCCCACGCACCCCTCGGCGCCCACCTGCCCGTACCTTGCCTCTGGTCGTAGGCTTCTTGTGAGATGGTGTACTTCTCCACCCGGGACACGTCCTCATACTCACCAAGGCGGGCGCCGCTGTGGTCAATGACCTGTGTGAGAGGAGGGGCTCCGTGGGGATCAGGGTCTGGCCAGGGAAGCCTGGGTGCTGGGTGCAGGGACTTCAGTGTCTCCCATCTGGGAAAAACGCATCTCCCTTCCTCGCCTGTACGGCAGCCTTCTCTCCTCTCCTGAGCCCCGCGGAAGGGAGAAGTAGCTAGGTACACTGGCCGCCTCCCCTTCCTCACCCCCATCCAAGCTCCCAGGAGACGGCCTCTGTACCCAGAAGTCCCCCACTTGCTGGCATCAACATCACCAAGGGCCCCAAATTCACGGAGTCCAACCAGCAGAGCTCAGGCCTTGCCCACAGCCCTGTGCATGGCGCATCTCCTGCTGGGCCTCTGGGACTCTCCTATGCTGGCCCCAACCACAGGCCCCAGAGCATCTCTTCCTGTTCTGCCCCTCGTATTCATTCACTCATTGGGTTCTGAGCTCCCAGGGGCCCAGCTGGGCCTCATGCTGGGGACTCAGTGCAAACACAGACACACTCTGCCCTCAGGCTGTGCTCATTGTGCAGCGAGAAGGCCAACCACAAAGGAACAGGTACCTATGAAACACCGGAGGATGGCTATGGAGAAAAATACAACAGAGAAGAGGCTTAAGGAGCGTGGAAGAGCAGGCTTCCCAAAAGAGGGGATGTTTGAGCCAAGGCCGGAAGGATGAGCACGAATGGCAGGTGCAGATGGCCACAGGTAGAAATGTCCTTCACGCTCTGGAGTGGGGGGCATGGGTGGGGTGGAGGAAGCCAGAGCGAGAGTGGAAGACACAAGGGACTGCTGTAGACTTTGGGTTTTGTTTTGTTTTGTTTTTTTGACGAGTCTCGCTCTGTCGCCCAGGGCCCAGGCTGGAGTGTGGTGGTGCGATCTCAGCTCACTCTGCCTCCCCCTAAGTTCAAGTGATTCTCCTGCCTCAGCCTCCCGGGCAGCTGGGACTACAGGCATGCACCACCACGCCTGGCTAATTTTTGTATTTTTAAGTAGAGACAAAGTTTTGCCATGTTGGCCAGGCTGGTCTTAAACTCCTGACCTCAAGTGATCTTCCCGCCTCTGCTTCCCAATGTGCTGGGGGGAATTACAGGCATGAGTCACCGACCTGGCCTGGACTTTGGTTTTTATCTGGAGCGAGCTGCCGCCAGGGCACAGCTGTGAGCTAAGAGGGCCCTGGCCTGACTCAGGTGGTCCCAGGCTCCCTCTGGCTGAGATGGGGAGCGGGGAGGCCAGGGAAGAAGTTGCCAGGATGGCGAGGTTGGGGGAAGGATGGAGGCTGGACCAAGGTCAGGGAAGTTTTTGTAGATGGAGCCGACAGGATTTGATGAGAGAATGGATGTGGGGGTGAGGGAGAGAGCGGGCCCAAGGAACACCCTGAGGCATTTGGCCTAAGCCACTGGGCTAACATGGCAAAATAGGAATGGACTTTATTTCCACATCAAGCATCACTGAGAATTTCTGCTATGTTGAGAATTTTCACAAATTTGAAGTTGTTATTTTTAAACAATGAATATGGGTGATATTTATAAAAAGAATTTTAGAAAATGTAAAAATTCCCCGGTGGCTCCACCTCTGGAACTCCTTCCTTGAGTGGCCTGGGAGGTCTGTGTGTACCTGAACCACCTGGTATGAAACCTGCTCAAAGAAACCACTGCCTATGAGATACCTATGAACACCCGCACCCCTCAGCTTCAGCTGCCCAGGGTGGTCCAAAGGCTCAGTCCTGTGCACCCAGCAGAGGCCTAACCCACAGCTCCAGGCCTCGCCCCCTCATCTGAACTCTCACAGCAGCCCCCTCCTGGTCTCCCTACTCTTCCTGTCCTCCACCATCTGTTCCTCACACACAACCAGAGGGGCACCTGAGCCACGTCAGGGTCCTCCCCGGCTTCCATGCTATTTAGCCACAGAAGTGGCCTGTCTTAATCCCCACCATGCTCCCTCCCACCTTGGAGTGTTTGCTGTGCCCCATTCCTAGGGCACCCCTTCTCTATCTTCAGTTAACTTTTTTTTTTTTTTTTTTTTTTTTTTTTAAGATAGGATCTCGCTTTATTATCCAAACTGGAGTGCAGTGGCATGATCTCGGCTCACTGCAACTTCCAGCTCCTGGGTTCAAGTGATCCTCCTGCCTCAGCCTCCTGAGTAGCTAGGATTACAGGCAGCTGCCACCACGCCCAGCTAATTTTTGTATTTTTAGTAGAGATGGGGTTTCACCCTCCGTGGGGAAAAGAAAGAGCGATCTGACTGTTACTGTGTCTGTATAGAAAGAAGTAGACATAAGAGACTCCATTTTGTTCTGTATTTGAGATGCTGTTAATCTGTGACCCTACCCCCAACCTTGTCCTTGCAAGAGACATGTGCTGTAGTGACTCAAGGTTTAAAGGATTTTGGGCTGTGCAGGGCGTGCTTTGTTAAACAAGTGCCTGAAGGCAGCTTGCTGGTTAAAAGTCATCACCATTCTCTTAATCTCAAGTACCCAGGGACACATACACTGCGGAAGGTCGCAGGAACCTCTGCCTAGCAAAGCCAGGTATTGTCCAAGGTTTCTCACCATGTGATGGTCTGAAACATGGCCTCGTGGGAAGGGAAAGACCTGATCGTCCCCCAGCCCGACACCCGTGAAGGGTCTGTGCTGAGGAGGACTAGTGTAAGAGGAAAGAAGGTCTCTTGGCAGTTGAGATAGAGAAAAGCATCTGTCTCCTGCCCCTCCCTGGGCAATGGAACATCTCGGTGTAAAACCCGATTGTATGTTCTATTTACTGAGAAAGCAGAAAACCGCCTTAGGGCTGAAGGTGGGACTTGCTAGCGCAATGCTGCTCTTTATGCACTAAAAAGGTTTACGGAGATGTTTGCATATGCATATCAAGGCACAGCACTTTTCCTTAAACTTATGTCACAGAGATCTTTATTCATATGTCTTACTGCTGACCTTCTCCCTATGATGATCCTCTTATCCTGCCACTTCCCTTTTCTCAGATGGTAAAGATAATGATCAATAAATACTGAGGGAACTCAGAGACTAGTGCTGGTGTGGGTCCTCTGTATGCTTAGCATGGGTCCCCTGGGCCCACTTTTTCCTTCTCTATACTTTGTCTCTGTGTCTCATTTCTTTTCTCAAGTCTCTCGTTCCACCTAATGAGAAATGCCCACAAGTGTGGAGGGGCAGGCCACCCCTTCAACCCTCTCTACTAAAGAGAAGTGGTGGCTCACGCCTGTAATCCCAGCATTTCGGGAGGCCGAGGCGGGTGGATCACCTGAGGTCAGGAGTTCGAGACCAGCCTGACTAACATGGTGAAACACCATCTCTAATAAAAATACAAAAATTAGCTGGTCGTAGTGGCGGGCACCTGTAATCCCAGCTACTCGGGAGGCTGAGGCAGGAGAATTGCTTGAACCGGGGAGGCAGCGGTTGCAGTGAGCCGAGATCACACCACTGCACTCTAGCCTGGGAGACAAAGCAAGACTCCATCTCAAAAATAAATAAATAAATTCTACCCTGAAGCTAAGTTTTCTCTTCTGCAAAATGGGGATAATTACATTATCCTTGCGGTCTTACTTTATGGATTCAATTCATCATTCAACAATGATTCACAGGGCTGGGCGAGGTGGCTCACGCCTGTAATCCCAGCACTTTGTGAGGCCAAGGTGGGCGGATCACTTGAGGTCAGGAGTTCAAGACCAGCCTGGCCAATATGGTAAAACCCCGTCTCTACTTAAAATACAAAATTACAAAATTAGCCGGGTGTGGTGGTGCAATCCCAGCTACCAGGGCGGCTGAGGCAGGATAATAGCTTGAACCCAGGGGGCAGAGGTTGCAGTGAGCTGAGATCGCACCACTGGATTCCTGCCTCAGGAACAAGGGCCGGAAACTCTGTCTCAAACAAAACAAAACAAAAAACGATTCACGGACTATCCTCCCTGTCCCAGGCACTGTTCCAAGTACTGGGGACACAGCAGTGAATTATAGTGATCAAAATTTCCGCCCTCAGGGCAATCGAATCCGGGGAGGCAGAGAGTAAATAAACCAGATGAGAGAAATCCAGAGTGTGTCAGAGGGGAATCATTGGTAAACACAAAAATCTAAAATAAAGCAAAGAAGGGGAAAAGAATGAGGTGAAGATTAACACTGAGGCCAGTGAAGGCTTCGCTAGAATGGTGACACTTTAAGACAGGAAGGAAGGGTGAGGCACGCAGGCATATGACAAAAGAACCATTCAAGTAGAGGATCCAGAGGCAGTGCTCACCTGGGATGTGCAAAGAGCAATGTGGCTGCTACAGACTGAGTGAGGTGGGGAGGGAATAAGGACAGAAAGGGGCCGGGCTTGGTGGCTCAAACCTGTAATCCCAGCACTTTGGTAGGTCAAGGTGAGCTGATCACTCGAGGTCAGGAGTTCCAGACCAGCTTGGCCAACATGGTGAAAACCCGTCTCTACTAAAAATACAAAAATTAGCTGGGTGGGTGCCTGTAATCCCAGCTACTTGGGAAGCTGGGGCACGAGGATCACTTGAACCCAGGAGGTGAAGGTTGCAGTGAGCCCAGATCGTGCCACTGCACTCCACTCCAGACTGGGTGACAAGAGTGAGACACTGTCTCAAAAAAAAAAAAAAAAAAAAGGACAGAAAGGACGTGGTGAGCGGATGCACAAAGAAGTCCTCTGTGTTCTGGTTTCTCCCAAGCTGTCCAGCCTGGTCACTGACTGTGACCTACCTGACATTCTAGGCCTCTGTTCCCTCTGCTCCCTCCTTTCCACCTCTTTCTCTTAAGTCACCCTTTCCTCATCCCTCAGCTCAGACATCCCTTCCTCCAGGAAGCCCTCTCTGATTGTCCCAGGTGGTCAGGCACCTCTCCTGGGTGGCCCCAGCCCCCTGGGATTTCCTGATCCCAGCCCAAACCACTCTAGGCTATTCCTGTCTAAAGATGGGTCTGTCACTCCTCAGGCTGCACTGGAGGCTCCACGGGGGCAGGACCTATCTATGACTGAGGGCAAAGTCCAGCAAGTGCCTGTTGAATAGCCAAATGAATGGTGGGGCGGGGAAGTGTCCCAGGTAGAGTCCTCACGTGGATGCGGCAGCCGTCATCTACAGGGTAGGAGCCCAGCAGCGCATCCTCTTGATCCAGCTTGCTGTAGAACTTGTCATCAACACCATACAGCTCCAGTTCCATGCAGGAAGCAGGGCTTCCTACCAGCAACTCCAGTTTACACTGCAAGAAGGAGGCAGGGTGAGGAGAAGGAGGCCAGGGGCCACGCCCCTTGCATCAATGACCATAGCCACGTCCCTGTTCCTCCAAAAGACCCCCCAGTCAGGACGCACGGGGCCGCACTCCGGCCCCTCGCCTCTTGCCCCCGCCCTCTGGACCGTCGGATTTTTCGCTGGACCCGCCCCTCGTCTCTTCACTCTCGGGTTCTCTCCGGACCCGCTCCGCCGCTACCGAGTTCCCAGACTCCGCAGCCTGGGATCACCGCCAGGGCCGCCCAGTCGCTCCCCGGTCCCTCCCCGCCTCCCCATTCGGGGAACCCCCCTATTTCTTCTTCGCCCCGCCCCTCCGGACCCCGCCCCTATGGCCACACCTTGAACTCAGCGATGGTGAGGCTGCGGCTGTACCGCTTCTCTGAGCGGAAGGTGTTGAGGGAGCTGCTGATGAAAACGGTCACCGTGGGTGCCGACACCCCCGTCACCTCCATCTTGCCGCGCCCTGCCGGGGCCTGCAGCGCGGTCGCTCCGCAGCCGCCACCGCCGCCGCTGCTGGGCTATCAGCCCCGCCTCCTGCTCCGAGGCTGACCAATCCGCGCTCTCCTGCCAGGAGCGTCCGCCAATCGCCGCCGTCCCTTCCCCACCGCCAGAAAGAGGGTTCTCCTTATTCCTGGGCTAGCCCAGCCAATCCAGAGAGGCCTTCCATAGTTCACGGTTCTTCCAATAGCGACCGGGAAAGGACCAGAGCAGGCGGCGAAGACTGAAGCCGGGAGGTAGGACTGGCAAGAGCTCTCTCAGTGCGCGAAGGGCAACTCGCGCATGCGCGCTGGCCTTCAGCCTAGTCAAGCGCCATGGCTTCTTCCCTGGGTGCTCAGCGTTTTGCGGCTTCCAGTGCGCATCGTTTTCCCGGCTCTGGCACCCAGATCCACACTATTCTGTAAACTAAGGCGGCGATGCCCAAAAATTGGAAGCAATTACTCTAGAATATCAAAAGATTGACGTAAGCCATGAAACCTCCGCGCGGAGAGAGCCGCGCCCAAGGCCGCGGGGAACCAGCACGTGTGCGCAGCTCCGCCCTCTTTTGGCGAAGCACCTAGGCCTGGCCCCTCCCGCGACCTGTAGCGCGGCGGAGCAAGCGCAGAAGGCTGGGCGGGCTGCGCGTCGCCATGGAGCCCGACGGGACCTACGAACCGGGCTTCGTGGGTATTCGCTTCTGCCAGGAATGGTGAGGCGGAGGGAGCGGGTGATGTTAGAAATGGGGCGACGAATGGCTCCAGGACTAACCCCTGGCACCTCCCCCTCCCCACAGTAACAACATGCTGTACCCCAAGGAAGACAAGGAGAACCGCATTCTCCTATACGCGGTGAGCGCTCGGGTCTTCCCCGTCCGGTCCACACAAGTGGCCCCGCCCTGCCCCCTGCCCCTGTGACCGGACTCCCTGTTCGCCCCCCGCTGCACCCCAAGTGATCCTGACTCTCCTGCCCATCACCAAAGACAGTCCTGTTGTCATACCCTCCGGGATCACCCTGCCCTCTCCTCCCAGTCTTATCTGGAATCCCGCCATGACCCCCTTACCCCCACACTCGCCCTCTGGCAGTGCCGGAACTGTGATTACCAGCAGGAGGCCGACAACAGCTGCATCTATGTCAACAAGATCACGCACGAAGTGGAGTGAGTGGCGGGCCCTGAGCTGGGGGCGGGGGTGTTGGCTCTGGAGGCTGGGTCGGAGAGTCATTTTGCACCCCCGCGTGCCTGCAGCGAACTGACCCAGATTATCGCCGACGTGTCCCAGGACCCCACGTTGCCGCGGACCGAGGACCACCCGTGCCAAAAGTGAGCGCTCAGCTGGTACTGGGGAGGTAAAGTGAGGCTCGTTCTCACTGGGCGAAGGGAGGAGGGAAGGTTACCAAGCTTCCAGTGACCGAGCTCCCACCCCCTCAGGTGTGGCCATAAGGAGGCTGTGTTCTTCCAGTCACACAGTGCTCGGGCCGAGGTAAGTGGCACGAGGGCTTCTTAAGTATCTGGGGCTTGTTTGGTCCTTCCCTGGGGCGGGGATATCAATATGGGTGACCCAGCGCTTCTTGGAACTCTGGGCCGGACCCTTACGTATTGGTGAAGTTCTCTTGCCTGTTCTTTTGGGGTGAGGCGCTCCTGGGTCCAAACCCTTCCTAACCATGCATCATTTCTGCCAGGACGCTATGCGCCTGTACTACGTGTGCACAGCCCCACACTGTGGCCACCGCTGGACCGAGTGACCTCCCCTCTCCCCCGAGTGTAATAAACACCAGATTCCATGCGTGAGTTTCCTGTGTTTATTTGCCTCGTGGGGAGGACGCTGGCACACCGTATCAGGCTGCGCGGTGCAGGGCGCGGTGCTGTGCGTAGGTGTCCGGCCGGGAGCTGGTGAAGCCGCAGTCCTCGCACACGTGCAGCTTCTCGCGACGCTCGCGGTAAGCGTAGCTGGCCGGCTGCCCGTGCACCTTAGCAAGGTGAGCTTCCAGGGAGCAGCGCTGCGTAAACGCTTTCCCGCAAGCACTACAGCGGAAGGGCCGGATCCCTGCACAGATGGGCGCAGAGGGGAGGGCTGGACAGAGAGGGCAGTGGGCTCTGGACTAAAGCGCCCCTACCCTGCTTTCCAGCCTTGAGCATTTGCGTTCCCTATTCCAAGCTCTTCAGACTCTTCCACCCATGACGCACCATCTGCTACCCTCACCCCGTGCAGACATGGGCCAGACATCTTTGTCCCCACCCTCCCTCACCAGGATGCTCTGTCCCCTGGGGGATGGAGAGGGAGGCCTTCCCTTGCCCTTTGATCTGGAGCCTGAATCGTATAACCGGCATCCGTCTGCACTCTGCATCCCTTGACAGGCCCCTATTTTCCTGCCACCTTACACCCACCCACTGGGGTCCGAGAGACATCATGTCTCGATTCCCCATACCCCACATACACAAACCCCGGACTCTCCACAGCCCAGCACCTCTCTCCATTTCCTTCCATCCCCACCTGGGGCCCAGCAACTTTTCCCTGTCCCTGCCACTGCTCACCAGTGTGAGTCCTCATGTGGCGCTTGAGATCGAAGGCGTCATGAAAGCCCTTGCCACAACAGCGGCACAGGTGGCGGCGCACAGGGCTGTGGCACTTGAGGTGCCTTGTCAGCATGCGCTGCAGAGGGAAGGCCTTAGGGCAGAGCGGGCAGCCCAGCGTCCCTGGGCCCCTGGGAGCAGAGGTCAGGTTGTCCTGTGTGGGCTGCTGGAGGGATGCAAGAGTTATTAGCCCCTCTGGCTGGACCCCACCCACCCTTTGTTACTCTGCAAATGGGTATTTACAGAGTTCCCGGAGCCACCAGGGAAGATTAGGAAGGCAGGTGGGAGACAGTGATTAGTGTGTGTACCTGTCACTCTCCAGGGCCTTCCCTCACTATCCCATGGCCCTTACTTTCTCTATACCAATCCCATCTTCTGATGTGACATACACTTTTTTTTTTTTTTTTTTTTTTAAAGACAGAGTCTTGCTGTGTCTCCCAGGCTGGAGTGCAGTGGTACGATCTCAGCTCACTGCAACCTCTGCCTTCCGGGTTCAAGCGATTCTGGTGCTTCAGCCTCCCCATGAGTACACGATTACACGATTATAGGCATGCACCACCATGCCCAGTTAATTTTTGTATTTTTTGTGGAGTTGGGGTTTCACCATGTTGACCAGGCTGGTCTCGAATTCCTGACCTCAAGCAATCCACCTGCCTTGGCCTCGCAAAGTGCTGGGATTACAGGCGTGAGCCACTATGCCTGGTCTACTTTTCTAATTTTACTGGGGTTTTTTTTGTTTGTTTTTGAGATGGAGTCTCGGTCTTTTTCCCAGGCTGGAGTGCAGTGGTGCAATCTCGGCTCACTGCAACCTCTGCCTCCTAGGTTCAATTGATTCTC
This sequence comes from Papio anubis, assembly GCF_008728515.1. Lineage (NCBI taxonomy): Eukaryota > Metazoa > Chordata > Mammalia > Primates > Cercopithecidae > Papio > Papio anubis. The sequence goes on from NC_044995.1 coordinate 20,325,683, forward strand.
CTGCCTCAGCCTTCTGAGAAGCTGAGATTACAGGCGCGTGCCACCATGCCTGGCTTTTTTTTTTTTTTCTTTAGACAGAATCTCGCTCTGTCACCCAGGCTGGAGTGCAGTGGTGTAATCTCAGTTCACTACAACCGCTGCCTCCCAGGTTCAAGTGATTCTCCTGCCTCAGTCTCCCAAGTAGCTGGGATTACAGGGATGTGCCACCATGTCTGGCTAATTTTTGTAATTTTAGTAGAGATGAGGTTTCAACCTGTTGGCCAGGCTAGTCTCGAACTCATGACCTCAAGTGATCCACCCGCTTCAGCCTCCCAAAGTGCTGGAATTACAGGCTGGCTAATTTTATTGTCTATACCTGCAGCCCCCAACCAGAATATAAGCTCCTTAAAATTGTGGATTTTTGTCTTATTCCCGCTGAATATAACGGCCCATCCCTAGAATAGTGCCTGGCTTTCGTGAACATACTACATTCCAGCTGGCGCTTTCCTTCCTCCAATGCATGCACAGCTGAAATAGCCCTTATCTCCCATCGCACTCCTGTTGTCCCATGTCCTGACATAAAGCGGTTCATCCACATGTGGGGTTGAATCTTGTTCTGCCCCGCTGGACAGAGAGATCCCTGTGGCTGCCGGCCCTGGTGCCTGGGGTGGGACCTAACGGTAGAGAGCTCACTACTAGGAAAGGAGAGGCATTCCCAACAGAGAGAAGTAGGGGCAGACAGGTCCGGAGGCTGGAGGGCGTGTGCAGATAGGCCTGGGGAACAAGGGACTGTCAGCTTCATTAAGGCTGAGAGCAGGCAGGAGCGAAACAGCTGATTTTGCTGGCCAGTTACACACTCACCGCTGTCCATGGATCCCTGACACTGGACGACTGTTGTGCCGGTGGCCTCCTCAGGCTGCTGCAGTCTGAGGAGAGAAGCCAGATGGTGACGCTTTGCGTCTCTCCTGCCCCTTACCTCCAAGCATGGTGAGGGGCCCACCTGGGATATAGGCATCTCCCCGGAGCTGGTCAGGCAGGTGGCTCCAGTTGGGAGGCTGTGGACGCCGACTCCTGACCAGGAAGGCGCGGGGCATGCCCTCTGGAAGGCTCTCCACACACAGGGGCTGCCTCCACCTGCTGTCAGACCTCAGCCCCAGGATGACTATCCCTGGTGGGAAAGGAGGGGAAGCCGCTGAGGAACCTCATTCTCTTCATGCAAATTTCCTGACTGTCCCTGGGAGTGGACTAAGCTGGCTCGGGTTACTCTTGCCCAGGGACCTGCCCATCTTCTCCCAGGTTTTGGAGGTAACCGTCCAGCTTCCAGGGGTGGACAAGCACTAGGACCACCAAGCAGGGCCAGGCAAGGGGAGATGGGCCTGGGGAGCTTTTGGGCATAGGAAGAGGGAACAAGCCTCCAGGGGAGTTGAGTGTCTCCCAGGGGTTGAGGGTCTGTTTGCCAGGCAAATCAGTCACCAGGGGACATCCAGCAGCCTGCCTGGTTATTCAAATCACAGCAGCTGTCTGAGGACACTGAAGGGCCCCTCTGCTGTGATTGCCCTGCTCTGTAGGGTGCAGGGAGGACAGCAGATCTGGATAAATCAGGGCAAAATGAGGATCCAGGCTGTGCATCCTCAGGCAGGACGCCCCACCTCTCTGATTTTCAGATTCCCAGGGCTAACATTCAGCCAGAAGCACTGTTCAGGTGTAGCAGGCACTAAAATACTAATTTGTTAATAATCTAGACCCTAGTGACTGCCTGGGACAACACTCTCCCTCCCTTCCACAGTCTGGAAAGTAAAAGGGGGTCTCTCTTTTTTTTTTTTTTTTTTTGAGATGGAGTTTCACTCTTGTCACCCACGCTGGAGTGCAGTGTGGCACCATCTTGGCTCACTGGAACCTCCACCTCCCGGGTTCAAACGATTCTCCTGCCTCAGCCTCCCGAGTAACTGGGACTATAGGCATGCACCCCCACGCCCGGCTAATTTTTGTATTTTTGGTAGAGACAGAGTTTCACCATGTTGGCCAGGCTGGTCCTGAACTCCTGACCTCAAGTGATCCTCCTGCCTCAGCCTCCCAAAGTGCTGGGATTACAGGCATGAGTCACTGCACCTGGCCCAAAGGGGGTTTCTTGACACAGCCAGGGGCTCCCAGGACCCTACCCCGGCACACTGGCCAAGCTCTGTTCTACATTTGATTCTTAGCCAAAAGGCCAAGAAGCAATCCAAGCTCTGTCTTTTAAATTTTAATTTTTGTTTTCAAGGCGGAGTCTCGCTCTGTTGCCCAGGCTGGAGTGCAGTGGTGCGATCTCCCCTCACTGCAGCCTCTGCCTCCTGGGTTCAAGTGATTTCTGCTGCCTCAGCCTCCCAAGTAGTTGGGACTACAGGTGCGCACCACCCGCCCAGCTAATTTTTGTATTTTTAGTAGAGACGGGGTTTAACCATGTTGGCCAGGCTGGTCTCAAACTCCTGACCTCGAGTGATCCACCTGCCTCAGCCTCCCAAAGTGCTGGGATTGCAGGCATGAGCCGCCACACCTGGCCAACTCAACAATTTTCTAAGCTCCAGACCTAGCTTATTGAAAATGATCACGTAAGTCCATGAAGGAGGCACGCCAGTGTCAGCCCAGAATGACCAAGACAGTGAGAGGCAAGTGAGGCAGGGACCCAGCCATGACGGCGTAAAGAGGGGTACCGGGGGACCCGGACAGGCTCCTGATCCAGCCTACCGGAGCAGGGATGGCTTCCTGGATAAGCCCTGAAAGGTTTCAGATGAAAGGGGAGGGTGTTCTAGTCAGAGGGGACATCTGTACAAGGCTTGCTGGTGAGAGTGTTTCTTCATTTCTTCCCATTGCCCGAGAGTCGGTTGTGCCAATTCATTTGGGGAAGCCAGGGTGGCAGTGCTGAGGGTCTGCTGGCCACTCATTGCCACTTGCTCTCTGGAGGACCCAGAGCAAGTGACTTCTTATTCAGCCTTGGTTTCTTCATCTGGAAAATGAGACTAAGGAGTCCCCTCTTCCCGGTTTGTATTGAAGATCCAGGTAGCTCACATGGAGACAATGCTTAGCATGGGGCCTGCCATGTGGCAGACATATAAGCAGTGCTTGGTTAGGAAGGCTTTTTTTTTTTTTGAGACAGGGCCTTGCTTTGTCACCCAGGCTGGAGTGCAGTGGAGTGAACACAGCTCACTGCAGCCTCGAGCTCCTGGGCTCAAGTGATCCTGCCACATCAACCTCCCAAGTAGCTGGGACTACAGGCATGCATCACCACACCTAGCTAATTTTAAAATTTTTTGGCCGGGCGCGGTGGCTCAAGCCTGTAATCCCAGCACTTTGGGAGGCCGAGATGGGCGGATCACGAGGTCAGGACTTCGAGACCATCCTGGCTAACACGGTGAAACCCCGTCTCTACTAAAAAATACAAAAAACTAGCCGGGCGAGGTGGTGGGCGCCTGTAGTCCCAGCTACTCGGGAGGCTGAGGCAGGAGAATGGCGTAAAAACCCGGGAGGCGGAGCTTGCAATGAGCTGAGATCCGGCCACTGCACTCCAGCCTGGGCGACACAGCGAGACTCTGTCTCAAAAAAAAAAAAAAAAAATTTTTTTTGTAGAGGCAGAGTCTTGCTGTGTTGCCTAGCGCTGGTCTCAAAATCCTGAGCTCAAACTGTCTGCCTGCCTTGGCCTCCCAAAGTGTTGGGATTACAGGAGTGAGCCACCGCATCCTGCCGAGGAACCCCTCCTATGGGCAAGCATCCAGGCCTCAGTTGGGTCATCTGCAAAATGGGGTTTCAGGTGGTATCTCCATTTTGCAATTGTTGGCTTTCCTGCAGCCCTGACTGGGATGCCTGGCACAGGCCTGAGAGCTCAGGACCCAGGAGCTGTCCTGATGGTATTGCTATGGGGAGGCCAAGGGTAGATGTGGGGGTACAAGCAGGGGGAGAGTTGCAGTGAAAGATGAACTGTTTTCCTTCCAGGGGCCCAGTTCTCCAGGAACTCTCTCAGTCCTGTTCTGCCCTGCTCTGTGGCCTAGGAGGTGGACTGGGAGGCGGGGTCACCTGGGCTTCTATGCAGTCTGGCTTCCAGTAGGATTTGGACAATGGGGTGCCTTGCAGGGGGTGAGTAAAGTCAGGGTGTTGATTCTCACTCCCTCCTGTGTGGGAGTCAGGGCCACAGCTCCCTCAGCACTACCCTCTCCCTGGGATTTGCCCTTTTGGGTTCTTGTTCCTTCTGTTTGTACCTTGTGGCCTGGGGGTGGTAACAGTTCCCGTGGTGTCAGTCCTGGGGTTCTGCACCAGTCCCAGTGGTTTCCCAGTCCCTGCTGCTCCTTTGCAAACGATCCCTTGGTTAAACTCTTTGGAATATCCCATCTAAGCATGCTGTCATCTTCCTGCTGGGACCCTGTCAACTCCCAAACCGCATGCATACACACACTCCACCACCGGCAATGGCTTCTTAACCAGGTGGTTTGTCCGAGGAGAAAGTATGGTCCTTCCAGGACAGAGGCTGGCATTTGGAAGAGGGAAGTGGCAGACATGCTGGATCCTCTCTGATTACCAGCCCACTTGCCTTTCTTGCTGAGAGAACCTCTTTGTTTGAGCCGCAACATGCCCAGGACAGGAGAGATGGTCCAAGCACATCAAAGCAATCTCCATTCCTGTTGCCTGGGACTCATCTGACCCCAGATGAAGACTCCCAGGAGACCCCTGGGAGAGATCTGCATTTCTTTTCTGCTGCCCTAGAGGGCGCCCTGCTCTGTGCCAGGCCACCCAGCAGCTGGGACCAATAACTTGGGCCTCTGACCCTCATGGAATTACCCTTCCTTCCAATCTGTATCATAGTAGAGCCTTCCGCTCCAAGGAGTAAACGTCTGGAGCCCAAGCTGGAGGGACGTTGGTTACTCTTGATGTCATTGTGCACCTGGCCTCTTCCTCTCCTGCTGTCACCCTCTGTGAGCCCCCTGCACTCCACCTCTAACCTCAGCCTCCCCATAGCAGTACTATCGGGACAGCTCCTAGGTCCTGCGCTTCCAGGCCTGTGCCAGGCCCCCCAGTCAGGGCTGCAGGAAAGCCAACAATTGCAAAATGGAGACACCACCTGAGGGTGTGCTGCTGGGTGCCACAGCAGCCGTGTTGCAACCATGAGGCCATAAGCTGGAGACTGAAGCTTGCTCACAGAGGATGATAGAGCAGGAGAGGAAGAGGCCAGGTGCATGATGACATCAAGGGTAACCAACATCCCTCCATCTTGGGCCCTGAAAGCCAGGCATTGGCGAGTAGCGGTGGCTCAAGCCTGTAATCTAGCACTTTGGGAGGCGGGCAGGCCCGAGGATCACAAGGTCAGGAGATCCGAGACCATCCTGGCTAACACAGTGAAACCCGTCTCTACTAAAAAAAATACAAAAACTAGCGAACAGGTGGCGCCTATGATCCCAGCCACTCGAGGAGGTTGAGGCAGAGAATGGTAAAATCCGGGGCCCGGAGCTTGCAGTGAGCGAGATCCGGCCACTGCACTCCAGCCTGGGCGACAGAGCGAGACTCCGCCTCAAAAAAAGAAAGCCAGGCATTTACTCCTTGGAGCGGAAGGCTTTACTATGATACAGGTTGGAAGGAAGGGTGATTCCATGAGCGACAGAGGCCCGAGGTGGTCTCCTGGGTGTCCGGGGCATAGGGGGCTGGACACCAAGCTTTGCCCAGGGATGTTGGGCAAGGTTTTGGGCAATGGTGGCCGAACTAGGCAGGTGGGCCTGGGCCTAGGCAGGTGGTCCAAGTTCTGGACCACCTGGACTCCCTGAGGCAAGGAGTCATGAGAAATAAGCAACACTGGACATCCCCCCAAACATTAAGAGCAGAGATTTAGAAACAAACCCCAAAAAACAAAACACTGTTCTGGATGTTTCTTGGACTTAAATGTCATGAAGCAACAAGGCCCTGCCTGGTAGGGCCCTGCTCCTCCTCACACCTCATCTCCTGCCCTCCCATTGCTCACTCCATTCGAGCTGTCCTGGCTTTGCCCCTCTTCCTTCCACACAGATCACGTGTGGCTGTCCCTGGGCCCGTGCACTGGCTGTGCTGTCAGCCTGGACATGTTCCTGATATGTCCTCTATCAAGCTTCAGCCCAAATGTCACCTCGGAAAGTCCTTCCCTGACCCTTCACCAGCAATGGATCTCCCCAGCCTACCTAGAATTATGCAGAGCTCTAATTCCTGCATCTGTTTCCCTGTATAGAAGGTAAGTGGCCATGAGGGCAGGTGCAATGCCTGATGTTCCTTCCATTACAGTGCCCGGCACCTGGGTGCGAACTGGAAGGATTTTTTTTTTTTGAGACTTGCTCTGTCACCCAGGCTGGAGTATAATGATGGCGTGATCTCAGCTCACTGCAACCTCTGCCTCCTGGGTTCGAGCGATTCTCCTGCCTCAACCTCCTGAGTAGCTGGGACTACACGTGTGCACCACCACACCCCAGCTAATTTTTGTATTTTTAGTAGAGATGGGGAGATGGGGTTTCGCCACATTGGCCAGACTGATCTCGAACTCCTGACCTCAGGTGATCCGCCCATGTTGGCCTCCCAAAGTGTTCGGATTACAGGCGTAAGCCACTGCGCCCGGCAGAATGTTTTGCACTGCAAGATTGGTCCTGATGTGTGTCATGTCATGGAAACAGAGAACCATGTCCTCATGTTGAAGGGTCCAGCTCTGCCACCAGGCAAATTTAGGTGAGTCTCAGCTGTGTGAGCCTGGCCGAGCAGGGAAGTGCTCAGAGCATGGTGGGGGAGTAGGGTTTAGGCAAGCCCCTGCTGGCTTCCTTCCTATAGTGACTTGGGACATTGGGAATGTCTGTGTTTACACAAGAGTGGCTTTTTTTTTTTTTTTTTTTTTTTTTTGAGATGTAGTTTTGCTCGTCACCCAGGCTGGAGTACAATGGTGCAATTCTGGCTCACTGCAACCCCCGCCTCCCAGGTTTAAGCGATTCTCCTTGACTCAGCCACCCAAGTAGCCAGGATTACAGGCGCCCGCCACCACACCTGACTAATTTTTGTATTTTTAGTAGAGACGGGGTTTCACCATGTTGGCCAGGCTGGTCTAGAACTCATGACCTCAGGTGATCCACCCACCTCGGCTTCCCAAAGTGCTGGGATTACAGGCGTGAGCCACCGCACACAGCCAAGAGTGGCTTTTTTAGCAGACACTCCATGTGGCCAGATGCCTGCTGCCTGGGGTAGCTGGTACCAGTGCCGGGAGCTCATGGAATGTAGAACTCCTGAAGGGGAAGCAGTTATCGGTCCCAGCTGCTGGTGGCCTGGGCCTGCCGCCAGGATCATACAGTGGGCAAGCCTGCCTAGGTTTCTTGTTTTACTTTGTTTTGTTTAAAGAGACGGAGTTTTGGCCAGGTGCGGTGGCTCACGCCTGTAATCCCAGCACTTTGGGAGGCAAAGGTGGGTATATCACCCAAGGTCAGGAGTTCGAGACCAGTCTGGCCAACATGGCAAAACCCCATCTCTACTAAAAATACAAAAATCAGCTGGGTATGGTGGTGGGCGCCTGTAATCCCAGCTACTTGGGAGGCTGAGGCAGGAGAATCGCTTGAACCTGGGAGGCAGAGTTTGCAGTGAGCCGAGATCACACCACTGCACTCTAGCCTGGGTGACAGAGCAAGATTCCATCTCAAAAACAAAAATAAATAAAGAAATGGGGTTTCACCAAGTTTCCCAGGCTGGTCTCAAACTCCTGGCCTCAAGCGATCCTCCCACCTCAGCCTCCTGAGTAGCCAGGATTGTAAGTGCAGGCCACCATACCCAGCTTGGGCAAGCCTGTTCATGGGTCCTCAGTTTCCCCTGTTGCAGATGGGGACACCACCACCCTGGACCTTGTGGGATCTACTGTGGCCTTGGCCCAGAGGCCCTGAGCTGTGATGTGGCAAAGCATGGGCTGCTGGGCAAGGTAGGCACATGGTGATCACAGCAGCCCTAGTGAGTTCTCAGGCACTGGCAGGGGGCAGGTAAGAGGGAGGGCTGGCTCCTCCCTGGGGCACAACTGGGCCCCAGTGGGTGAGCACCCCACATTGATCTGTGGCAGCTCTGTGGGCAGTGTGGGAGGACTAGCCCTGATCATGGCTGCAGTTCCTGAACTTCTTTTTTTTTTTTTTTTTTTTTTTTTTTTTTTTTTTTTTTTTGAGACTGAGTCTCGCGCTGTCGCCCAGGCTGGAGTGCAGTGGCGCGATCTCGGCTCACTGCAAGCTCCGCCTCCCGGGTTCACGCCATTCTCCTGCCTCAGCCTCCTGAGTAGCTGGGACTACAGGCGCCCACCACCGCGCCCGGCTAATTTTTTGTATTTTTAGTAGAGACGGGGTTTCACTGTGGTCTCGATCTCCTGACCTTGTGATCCGCCCGCCTCGGCCTCCCAAAGTGCTGGGATTACAGGCGTGAGCCACCGCGCCTGGCAGTTCCTGAACTTCTTGGGAATGCTGGTCCCATGCTCTCCACTGACAGACACAAGTCCTCTGGGCATCACCCTCTACCCTCTCTCCCTGCTTCCACCTGAAGAGGGCTTTGTGGATAGGCCCAAACAGACACCAGGAAGCATTCCTCCAAGTTGTCAGTTTATTCGCTTAAAATACCTAAGTCCTTAGAAGCAGCAGGGCTGCGGTGGAGGGGCTGCACCCTCAGTGTCCCCGTGCCTTCCTCCGCACAGCCTGCACCAGCAGCTCCGAGTAGTGTTCCAGCAGGGCCTGCAGGTCTGGGCTGGCCAGAGGGCACAGCGTCGGTGGGGAGGGGGGTCCTGGGCTGGGCAGGGTCTGGGCTGGGGCCACACTGGTCCCCACCAAGCATTCGGCCTCCAGCTGACTGTGGATCCACAGGAAAGTAGAGACCAGCTCAGTCCGTGCCTGCTGCTGCCTGGTGTCCACCTGGCCACTGGAGATCAACTGCAAGGGATGCCAGCCTTGTCAGGGGCCAACAAGGCCAGGCGGTCCCAAGAGACCCCTCAACCCTTTCCCGACTCTGGGGTTTGGCTCACCACACGGTAAAGGTCGAGGGCTTCTTGGAAGGTGGTCTGCAGCCTGTGCAAGATGTTCCCCACCCTGTTCAGCTCAAGGGGGGACGGGGGCAGGGCTTCAGCCGGCACCCAGGGCTCACTCCAGCGGGCAGGGCTGCCCTGGAATAGACCGAGTGCACCTGAGGTAGAGAGGAGGCAATGAGCAAGACGAGCTGCATTCCATTGGTGTGAGCTGCCAGGGTGGCTGGGTGGACTCCATGCTGTCCTTCTGTCTGGAACTCTTCTCTGGGTCCCCAAGGCTCCCTCCCCTTCCCTCCCACAGGTCTCTGCTCCAATGCATCCTCCTCCCTGAAGCCTCTTCTCATCCTCTGGTTTGTAATCCAACCCGTCCCCACCCTGCACTCCCTCGCCCTCCTCTGTCCCTCCTGAGCATATGTCACTTCGTGATACATATGACGGGTTCCGTAAAGGTTTAGTCTGGGCATTGCCCCTAATGAAGATGTCAATTCTCTGTTTTGTCTACCACCATGTCCCATGTCCCAGGGTCTAGCACAAAGCCCAACATGTAATGCTTATTAAATATTTAAGTTAGTGAACGAATAAATGAATGGCACAGTTCCTGTGGGCAGGTCAAGTGTCCATTTTTGAAGCTGAGCCAACTAGCACACAGGATGAACTTAGGGGACAGTCCTTGCTCCAGGGCTGTACTCACCAGAAGTGGGCTCCAGGAGGGAGGCAGTGCCGCCAGGGACGCCAGGCCCGGCCTCTGGAAGCTGGGGGCTACTAGGGTGGGCAGGAAGGCCAGGGGACTCAGGAGCTGGGAGACTTGGGCGAAAGGCAGAGCCATGGAGCCTCAGGGTGCTCTCATCCATGGGGCTAGGGGCTGGGAAGCTCACTGCTGGGATGGTGACGCCAGGCTGGGCATCCACGGGGGGCAGCAGGAGCCCGTTACAGACACTTGACAGGGTCAGTCTCAGGTTGGCCCGGGCCTCGTGGTTGCCCCAGGAATGCAGGGCAGGCTCTTGGCCCTCACTGCCCAAATTGGGTGTTGCTGCAGCGGTGATGGCCTGAAGCTCCTGGCCCAGAGAGGCCAGTTCCCCAACAGACGATGGCCTACGGAGGGGCTGGGCCAGCGTGGCCACGATAGGGCCCTCGCTGTCACCGACGGAGATGCTGCGTGATATCCTGGCATGGGAGCTGGCAGTGGCCTCCATGTAGGAACAGGTGGAGGGGGTGTGGACACCCTGAGCCAGGCCTGGGGTGGACGCAGATGTGGGCGTTGGGAGCTTCCTGTCTGTGGGCAGCACGGAGGAGGCAGGGACACAGGACGCCAGGCTTGTAAGGCAGGGGGCTGTAACGAAAGCAGATGGCACTGACTCCCCCACACAGAGCTGACAGCTAGGGCCCCCCTGGCCCCACAGCTCGGCTGGACATCCAGCCGCTTGCCGAGAAACCCAGGGTTGTCCGTCTGGGACTGGGGCACTCACGTGGTGGGCGCCAGGCCTCCAGGGTCTCTTCAGCCTTCCCCGCAGCGAGGACCTGCAGGCACAGCTCTGAGGTGAGGACAAGACCTCGGGGTTCCCAGCCCCGTGCCCTGAGGGAGGTGGCTCTAATACTCACGTGGGTCCCGTCTGGGGAGGCATAGCCAGTATCTGCTCTGGGCTGGCTTCCAACTTGGTCCATGGGCTTGACCTCTGGAGACTTCACAAGGTGCTGGGTTGCCCGGGGAGGGAGGGTGTGGGTGAACCTGTAGGAAGGAGAGCAGGGAGAATGATTCTCATTCAGCCTGCTCCGAGGCAGTCAAGGAGCCAGAGGGTGGGCTGTGCTTGGCCAGCTTCTACCTGGATGCCTTCTGGAGGCTTGAGAGGAACTGCGTGGAGATGCTCAGGCGTGGGTTGAAGAAGTACTCCTCAGCTTCAGAGGCCTCCACGTCTCCCAGAGCTGCGGGGAAGAGCTCTAGGGGAACATCCCGAGGTGACCCTCATAACCCTTCCCGCCAAGCAGCCCCAGCCCCAGGCCAGCCAACAGCCCAGTGGGGCAATCCCTAGAAACCCTTATGTGCAGACACAGGGTACAAGCAGGGGCAGTGGGCGAGGAGGCATCGTGAGGCTCAGGTCAAGAGTGAAGCAGCAGGCCGGGCACGGTGGCTCAACTATAATCCCAGCACTTTGGGAGGCCAAGGCGGGTGGGTCACCTGAGGCCAGGAGTTCGAGACCAGTCTGGCCAACATGGTGAAACCTCGTCTCTACTAAAAATACAAAAAATCAGCAAGGCTTGGTGGTGTGCGCCTGTAATCCCAGCTACTCAGGAGGCTGAGGCAGGAGAATCGCTTGAACCGGGGAGTTGGAGGTTGCAGTGAGCTGAGATTGCGCCACTGCACTCCAGCCTGGGCAACAGAGTGAGACTCCGTCTCAAAAAAAAAAAAAAAAACGGAGCAGGTGTTCTCCACTCACCCTCACGGCCCTGCTGGGGAGCTGACTCCAGGGACACCAATGCTGTGCCCAGGCTGCACAGATGGCCTTGGCAGGTGCGGGTGAGGCAGGGTCCTACCTCTGCAGGGGGACTCAGTCAGTGTCTCGAAGTGGTGGCGGAGGAACTTCTCCTGCTCCGGAGTCTGGGGTAGGGAGCTGCTGGGGACGCTGGGTCCCTCGGGCAGGGACAGCTCATCTTCTGTGGGACCTGCGCATCCTGACAGGGAAGGAGGGGAGGGACAAGAGGAGCCAACACCATGAGTCACAGCAGACGCCACCTGAAATGGAGAAAGCAGGCCCCACCCATCCCTGCCCTGTTGCCTGCAGGCTGAGAAGCAGGGATCCCCATCTTCCAGGCTCAGTGGGCTCCAAGTGCAGGGCCTGTGCTTAAACACTGTGACTGGCCCTAAGCCAGGCCCGAGCAGCGAGTCCCCTGTGTGTCTGGCCCCTGCTTACCTGGAAAATGGGGTAGCAACGTGGCAAACCGAGGGGCGGGATCAGGTGGCGGAGCTGGGGAGTGGACGGCCGCGAAGCTGCACTCCAAGTCGGCCTCTGATTCCCCTGAGTCTGAAGGAGACAGCTGGGGTCAGGAGCCCACAGCCTGACCATTCAGGTGAGCCAGGGCCAGGGCTATGCTTCCCTGGGCTCAGTTTCCCCATCTGGAGGAGGGATGATAAAAGCACCCACCCACCATTTTATGAATGAGGGAAGTTCCACATCAAGGAGGTGGCAGAGCTGGGCTCTCAACTGTAGGCAGCTGGGCCCAGAATCCTCAGGCAGCAGCAGGGACCACATGTGTCTTCCTCGACAGACTCTGAGCTTCAGTACTGGGTCAAAGTCACCATCGGTGCCCAGAAAGGGGCCTGGCTGAATGCACAGACTGTCACAGGGTCCCTGCCTTTCCTGCACTCACCCTCAGGCGGGCTCTGGTCCTTTGGGCTGTCGGAGGACACCCTGAGGTAGGAGTCGCCCTGCTGGTCTCCAGGCCTGGCCTCCGTCTCCTTCCCACAATACTGGCTGCAGTGCCAGTGGGGGCAGAGAGGGAACAAGGACTTCAGCTGGAGACTCAATAGCCAGCCCCACCTGGAGCCCCTAGGCACCCGTACCCGCTGCTCCTGTAGGAGCACTGCCTCAGCCTCTCCGCCTCCTCCAAATGTCCCCTCCTTCCCCCAGGTCAGGCCCTCCTGTACCCCACCTGAAACCAAGGAACTAAGGCTGGGCTCCTGCCCCATCCAGGCCACAACTGTCCCCACTCCCACAAGCCCACTGGGAAGGCAAAGAACAGTTCTTCCAGGGTGCAGCTATCAGCTGGGGCTTCCTCCAACTAAAGCTCCCTTGGTAGAAAGGACACCCACCTGTCTGTCCCTGTGACTGTCACTTCTGCCTCCAGAGAGTAGAGGATGAGCTCACTGGCCTCAGATGATTCCCTCTGTTGAGGGAGGAAGGAGGGGTGCCCCCGGCCAGCTTCCTGGGGACTCTCTGACTATGGGGAAGACAGCACAGCCACTCTGAAGCAGCCATGGCTGGGGCCACTGTTACGCCAGGAACCATGGCTGGCTGCTGGAGGCTGTGACCCAGGGCCTGTGCCACGCACTCTGCTCACAACCAGCTTGTCCTGGGCTGCCCCTGCGTTATCAGTCCCTTTATAGATGAGGAAGAGGTGTGGCACCAAAAATAGGAGGTCCAACCCTCTACGTGTCTATTTATATGAAGTTCAATAATAGGAAACCCAGTCCTTGGTTAGAGGTCAGAATACTGGTTATCCTGGTGCAGGGACCTGACTGGGAGGGGCAGAAACCTTCTAGGAGGTAGAACACACTCCAGATTTTACCCAGGGTAGTGGACACATATGAATTACACAGATAGTTCATCAACCTGTATACCTAAAATCTGTGCATGTTACTGGATGTATATTATACCCCAATAAAGATGACAAATTACAGGATAGGATAAAAAGCAATTTTGTTTGGAAAATAGTAGAGTAAGAGCTAAAGTTGCACAGGCACCTCTAAGAGCCCAGGCCCTATGCTTCAGCATGGATTCCTGTAAAAGCCCTCTGGGGCAGAAGAGATTGTTACTACCATTTAAAAGTTTTTTTTTTAAAAAAGAAAAGAAAACAAAACAAAAAAATTTAAAAAATATTTTTGTAGAGGTGGGATTTTGCTATGTTGCCCAGGCTGGCCTTGAACTCAAGTGATCGTTAAGTAATCCTCCTGCCTTGGCCTCCCCAAATGCTGGGATTAGAGGTGTTAGTCACTGCCCCGGCCCCATTATGACTACTTTTTAGATGACTGAAGCCCAGAGAGGTAAGCCTCTTACTCAAGGTCACACAACAGGAATGGGTAGGGTCAGGGCTCCATCTACCTAAATGTCCCCCACTTGGGTACAAGCCTGCTCTAGCATCCAAGCTCTTAACCCCCAAGTGACTCACTTTCCAACGACTCCCTGTCTGCCCTGGGAAGTCTTGCTGTGCAACAGTCCTGGGGCTCACCCTTCTACCCTTCACCACCTCACGTAATCCTCCCTGCCCCCATGGAGTGGGAGTCAGCCTGAGGCGCCAGGCCCTGGGGCCGTCACAGTGCCAGGGCTACAGACCAGGCTGGGGTGGAAGTGCGTACCTCACTCAGCAGGCTGGCCAGGCTTTGTGGCTCCAGTGAATCCAGAATGGAGTTCTCCAGACTCTCGGGCTTCATGGGGGTAAAGTAGCAATCCAGGTCCTGGGCATCCAGGATGGTCTTGAGGGGCTCTTGGCCAGCCCGCTCTGCCCAACGGCCGTGGGGCTGGTAGCTGCGCTTGGCATGGAAGGCCGAGCCATCTGCCACATCATCGTCCCCTAGCTTGAAGGATATGGGACAGTCAGGCACCCGGCTGAGTGCTCACTCACTGCAGACATTTCACACAGCCAATCCGGGCTCCTGGCTTTCAATACTATTCAGAAACAACTTCCAGGTACGTATCTCCAGCATGAACCTTTCTCTTTTTTTTTTTTTTTTTTTTGTTGTTGTTTTTGAGATGAAGTCTTGCTCTGTCTCCTAGGCTGGAGTGCAGTGGTGTGACCTTGGCTCACTGCAACCTCCGCCTCCCAGTTTCAAGCAATTCTCCTGTCACAGCCTCCAGAGCAGCTGGGATTACAGGTGCCCACCACCACGCCTGGCTAATTTTTGTATTTTTAGTAGAGATGGGGTTTTGCCATTTTGGCCAGGCTGGTCTCAAACTGCTGACCTTAAGTGATCCGCCCTCCTCGGCCCAAAGTGCTGGGATTACAGGCATGAGCCACTGTGCCCAGCCCATTTTGTTGGTTTTTGGTAGAGGTGGACTCTCACTATGTTGCCCAGGCTGGTCTCAAACCCCTGGGCTCAAGCAATCCTGCTTCGGCCTCCCAAAGTGCTGGGAATGCCCAGCTGGGATTCATGAACTTTTCTCTGAAACCTCAGAATTGCACATGCGATTGCTCTACATCTCTGTATGGATGTCTGGTAGGTATTTCAAAGTTAACATGCTGACAACTCAGCTCCTCATTTCCTCCACACAAACCTGCTCCTCCTAAAGCTTCCCCTGTTTCAGTTGTTTTTTCCAGTTGTTCAGGTCCCAACCTTGGGATCATCCTTCATTCACCTCTCTTACTCTGTCTCTTATAATCCACATTGTCTTTCTCTTTTCTTTTTCTTTCTTTTCTTTTTTTTTTTTGATACAGAGTCTCACTCTGTCGCCAGGTTGGAGTGCAGTGGCGTGACGTCGGTTCACTGCAACCTCCGCCTCCTGGGTTCAAGTGATTCTCCTGCCTCAGCCTCCTGAGAAGTTGGGACTACAGGCATGCACCACCATGACCAACTAATTTTTGTATTTTTAGTAGAGACCGGGTTTTACCATGTTGGCCAGGATGGTCTCAATCTCTTGACCTCGGATTACACCCGCCTCGGCCTCCCAAAGTGCCGGGATTACAGGCATGAGCGACGGCACCGGCCTCTTTTTTTTTTTTTAAGAGACAAGGTCTTGCTCTGCTGTCCAAGCTGGAGTGCAGTAGCACAATCGCTGCAGCCTCCAACTCCTGGGCTGAAGCAATCCTCCTGCCTCAGGCCCCTGAGTAGCTGGGACTATGGATGTGCACCACTATGCCTGGCTATTTTTTTTTTTTTTTGAGACAGAGTCTTGCTCTGTTGCCCAGGCTGGAGTGCAGTGGCGCGATCTTGGCTCACTGCAAGCTCCGCCTCCTGGGTTCATGCCATTCTCCTGCCTCAGCCTCCCGAGTAGCTGGGACTACAGGCACCCACTGCCATGCCTGGCTAATTTTTTGTATTTTTAGTAGAGACAGGGTTTCACCGTATTAGCCAGGATGGTCTTGACCTCCTGACCTCATGATCTGCCCGCCTCAGCCTCCCAAAGTGCTAGGATTACGGGTGTGAGCCACCGTGCCCAGCCATGCCTGGCTATTTTTAATTTTTTGTAGAGATGGGGGTCTCATTATGTTGCCTAAGCTGGTCTTGAGCTCCTGGCGTCGTGGCCTTTACACGTATAGGCTGTTATGGCTAGAACATTCGTCCCAGTATCTTCCTGTCTCACTTGTTTCAACTCTGATCAAATATCATTTTCCCAATGAGGCCTTTCCTGTGTACTTAAAACTGCCACCCCCCAACACTCCTTATATTCTCTATTTTAATTTTTTTTATGAGACAAGGTCTTGGCTCTGTTGCCCAGGCTGGAGTGCTGTGGTGCCATCTCAGTTCCCTGCAGCCTCGACTTCCCTGGCCCAAGCAATCTTCCCACTTCAGCCTCCTGAATAGCCGGGACTACAGGTATGCACCACCACGCTTGGCTAATTTTTAAATTTTTTGTAGAGATGGGGTCTCACTATGTTGCTCAGGCTGGTCTTGAACTCCTGGGCTCAAGCGATCTACCTGCCTTGGCCTCCCAAAGTGCTGGGATCACAGGTGTGAACCACCGTGCTGGGCCCCTGTTCTTATTCTCTTTTTTGAGACAGGATCTCACTCTGTTGCCTAGGCTGGAGTCCAGTGGTGCCATCTCGGTTCCCTACAGCCTCAACCTCCTGGGCTCAAATGATCCTCCCACCTCAGTTTCCTGAGTAGCTGGGACCACAGAGACGCATCAGTGCACCTGGCTGACGTATTTTCCTTCTTGATTCTTTTTTTTTTTTTTTTTGAGATGGAGTCTGGCTCTGTTGCCCAGGCTGGAGTGCAGTGGCCGGATCTCAGCTCACTGCAAGCTCTGCCTCCCGGGTTTACGCCATTCTCCTGCCTCAGCCTCCCGAGTAGCTGGGACTACAGGCGCCTGCCACCTTGCCTGGCTAGTTTTTTGTATGTTTTAGTAGAGACGGGGTTTCACCAGGTTAGCCAGGATGGTCTCAATCTCCTGACCTCGTGATCCACCCGTCTCGGCCTCCCAAAGTGCTGGGATTACAGGCTTGAGCCACCGCGCCCGGCCTCCTTCTTGATTCTTTTCCCTCCATAGCACTTATCAGCACCCAACATACTACGTCACTTACTTATTTAATGGGGACACTGTTACTCACCCACACAGGCAAGTGAGCCTGTGAAGGGAGAGGCTTTTGTTTCCCTTGTTCACTGTTGTGTCCCTGACATCCAGAACAATGCCTGGCACAGGGCACTGATCATGAACAAAGAGCTGTCTCACTGAGCCTGGAAGGATGACAGGGCTTCTCCAGAGAAAAGAGGGACATGGAAAGGAAAAAGGGCTTCCAGAAGGCAGAGCCGGGGAGGCGTTTCCTCTGCCAGCCCCTGAGCAACCCTCTCCCTGAAGACTTACCAGCCGCTTTGCCCACAGTGGCAGCTTGCCGTTGGTTAGCAGGCATCGAGGATCTGGAGAGAGACACACAGAATCCATGAAAAGAGGACAAACATCCCAACAAACAGGCCACACACATAACCGGGCAGTCCCCAAAGAGGCAACACCACAACCCAGGGGTCAGAAGGCTCAACAGCACTGGCTGTCAGGGAAATGCAAACTTAAACCATGGGACATGGTATTTGACTCACAAGACTGACCAAGGTGACAAAGCTTAATACTACCAAAGGATGGCAGGAAAAGTGTGGGGACAACGGAGAGCCTAATGCAATGCAGGGTGGAGCAGTACCGGGTTTGGAGAACTCTGGGGTTCTCTTTTTTTTTCTTGAGACAGAGTCTCGCTCTGTCACCCAGGCTGGAGTGTGGTGGCGCGATCTCGGCTCACTGGAAGCTCCGCCTCCTGGGTTCATGCCATTCTCCTGCCTCAGCCTCCCAAGTAGCTGGGACTACAGGCGCCCGCCACCATGCCCGGCTATTTTTTTTTTTTTTGAGACGGAGTCTTGCTCTGTCGCCCAGGCTGGAGTACAGTGGCATGCTCTCGGCTCACTGCAAGCTCCGCCTCCTGTTCATGCCATTCTCCTGCCTCAGCCTCCCGAGTAGCTGGGACTACAGGCATCCGCCACAACACCTGGCTAATTTTTTGTATTTTCAGTAGAGACGGGGTTTCACCATGTTAGCCAGGATGGTCTCGATCTCCTGACCTCGTGATCCACCCGCCTCGGCCTCCCAAAGTGCTGGGATTATAGGCGTGAGCCACCACGCCCGGCTGCCCGGCTAATTTTTTCTTTTTTTTGTATTTTTAGTAGAGACGGGTTTTCAATGTGTTAGCCAGGATGGTCTCAATCTCCTGACCTTGTGATCCGCCCACCTCAGCCTCCCAAAGTGCTAGGATTACAGGCATGTGCCATTGCACCTGGCTGGGGTTCTCTTTTAAAATAAAGGCCAGGCATACTGACTCAAGCCTGTAATCCCAGCACTTTGAGAGGTTGAGGTGGGAGGATACTTGAGGCCAGGAGTTCAAGACCAGCCTGGGCAACACAGTGAGACCTTTTCTCTACACACACCATGCCCAACACACACATATTTAGTTGGGTGTGGTAGGTTGAGCCTGTGGTCCCACCGACTCACAGGCTGAGGAGGGAAAATTGCTTGAGCCCAGGAGGTCAAGGCTACAGTGAGCCATGATCGTGCTATTGCACTCCAACCTGGGCAACAAAAAAAGTGAAATAAAATAATAAAACAACTTTATAAAAGTAAAAATAACCCCCGGATCCAGCGGTGCTACTCCTCAGACTCTGTCCTGGAGAAATCCTCACATTTCAAGGAGGCCTAGGAGTGGTCTCCATCTCCATAGCCTCATTAAGAGTGATGTGAAATCAAGAAACCTAAATGGCCACCTGCAGGGGAATAACTTAAAATTTCGGAGGCCTCTGCTTTGTATTCACCAATATTCAGGTAGATGAGAGACTTTGCAGAGGAAAAAGATTTCGGACAATATCCGCAACAGAATTCAATTTATTTTTACTTATTCATTTATTTTTTGAGACGGAGTCTTGCTTTGTCACCCAGGCTGGAGTGCAGTGGCACAATCTCAGCTCACTGCAACCTCCACTTCCCAGGTTCAATAATTCTCCTGTCTCAGTTTCCCAAGTAGCTAGGATTACTGGCGCACGCCATCACGCCCAACTAATTTTTGTATTTTAAGCGGAGACGGGGTTTCACCATATTGGCCAGGCTGGTCTCGAACTCCTGACCTCAGGTGATCCACCTGCCTTGGCCTCCCAGGGTGCTGGGATTACAGGCGTGAGTCACCGCACCCAGCCTCAAATACATTTTTGATGCCTGATCAGGTGGTGTGAGTGGATGAAGCTGACTACAGTCTGCCCTCAGAAGTGATCACATGCTCAGATGTGGACAGCTACAGCAATTGGCTCAGAAGTGGGTACACCAGTCATACCAGGAATGTGAGTCAACTCTGCTTGAGCTACTATAGGAAAGAGGTGTTCTATTCTCTATGGAGTTTTATAAGCCTGTAGTTACTGGGGGTATCTTTTCCCCTAGTAAAGGAAGAGTCTGTCCGTCAGCAAAGCCAACATGAAGAAAAGCAGAGCCAAAAGATACAAAAAAAAAGCTTCCTTTTATCATCTGTCTATCTGGATCCAGCCATGCTGAAAGCTAATCCTCTCCAATTTTCAGGCACCAAAAAATTCTCTTCCTGACTTAAGCCTGGTTGCTTTTATACTGAAAGAGTCTTGACTGATATGATTATTGAGTTTCTTTCTTTTTCTACAGACAGGGTCTCACTCTATTGTTCAGGCTGGAGTGCAGTGGGGTGATCATAGCTCACTATAACCTGGAATTCCTGGGCTCAAGCAATCTTTCTGCCTCAGCCTTCCAGGTAGCTGGCAATATAGGTGTGCACCACCAGGCCCAGCTAATTTTTTTCTTTTTGTAGGAACGGGGTCTTGGTATGTGCCAGGCTGGTCTCAAACTCCTGGCCTCAAGTGATCCTCCTGCCTCAGCCTCCCATGTAGTTGGGACTACAGATGTGTGCCACTATGCCCAGCTAATTTCTTTTTTTAAATTTTTTTTGCATAGGTGGGCTCTCGTTATGTTACCCAGGCTGGTCTCGATCTCCTGGTCTCAAGTGACCCTCCCATTTCAGCTTCCCAAAGTGCTAAAATTCCAGGTGTGAGCCACCACACTAAGCCTTATTACTGAGTGTTATTTATTTTATTTATATTATTATTATTTTTGAGACAGAGTCTTGCTCTGTCACCCAGGCTGGAGTACAGTGGCACAGTGCCACTGCACAGTGGCTCACTGCAACCTCTGCGTCCCAGGTTCAAGCAGTTTTCCTGTCTCAGCCTCCCTAGTAGCTGTACTACAGTTGCACACGCCACCACGCCTGGCTAATTTTTGTATTTTTAATTGAGACAGGGTTTCACCATATTGGTCAGGCTGGTCTGGAACTCCTGACCTCAGGTGATCCACCCACCTCGGCCTCCCAAAGTGCTGGGATTATAGGTGTGAGCCACCGTGCTTGGTCAACTCCTGAGTTTTAATATGTGCCAGGCCCTGTAAACAAAGTCATGGGCAAAACCCAGCAATGATTCCCTACACTGACATAGTTTAAAACAGGGCCCCTTTTCCAACCTGGATCCAAGCTGTCTTTGGATGGTGTCTTCAGCATCTCTTCTGGCTCACACTCTTCCTCCAGATCATCCTCTGTCTGCTCTCCAGGGCTCAGGGAGCGAATCTCACTAGGTGTGGACACATACGTATCCTGCCTAAAACCAGGAATGAGGACGGTAAGGAGAGAATACAGGCAAACGGGCTGGTGGTGGGGACTTGCCTAGGGCCGGGCCCTGTGCTAAGCTCTATGTTAACATATTCTTGGCTGCTGGTCAAGATGGTGCTGGCAAGTCTCTCACTTGACACCGTCTCCCCACTAGAAACACATCACCACAATAGATGAGATTAACAAAGGCCAGACTACAAACGAACACAAACTCTTTCAGGGCTACAGCAATGGGACGGAAAGCCAAGCAGACAGTGGGACTGCAGTCCTGTGCTGGGCTCCCTGTAGGTGGCAGCAATGATGGTGGCTCCTCCCGAGTACAGGAAACTAAAACTCCCTTGGCATGAGGCAGGCACTGCAGCCAGGGCCCTGGTTCATAGCTTAGGGGTGGAGTGGGAGCCTCAAAACCAAGATACCAAGATGATACCTCTAATACCACCTCAGGACCTCAGGACCAGTGGCTCCTGTTAAGGCCTGGTCTCCACAGTGCCCTGGGAGTCACATGGAGCCAATGGCAAAAACAGACACACCCAGCAGCAGGAGAGAAGAAAAACCAAAAAACCTCCCACTCAAAATGAGCAACACCCAAACCAAAACCTCAAATCAAAAACTAGAACACGAGTTATCTGCAAATAAAACTGGCTTTGCTACATAAACACTTGAAAGAAGTATATTTAGAAGATTCAAAGAAGTAAGTGAAGCTACAGCTTTCAGATGGGAGTAAGAGGACACTGCGGTCCCACTGCAGCCCTCCTCTCAGACCCCCTCCCTACCCACCCTTCCCCTTGGCTGGCCGGCCTGGGACTGCTCTGTTCCCACAGCCACTTGGGGCATCCCCCATCACAGTGCCCAGGCTCGCCAAACACTTTGCTTTTCCACTTCAATATCCTTCTCATGGCCGGGTGCAGTGGCTCACATCTGTGATCCAGCACTTTGTGAGGCCAAGGTGGGAGGATCACTTGGGCCCAGGAGTTCAAGACAAGCCTGGGCGACACAGCAAGACTCTGTCTCTATTATTTATGAAAATTAAAAAACCCCACAAAACCTTTTTGTATGTATTACTGTAACTGCATATTCAAAGTCTGTCTCCCCGACCCAGCTGTGAGTGTGCTAAGGGCAGGGCCCAGGGCTGTCTTGGCCACTGCTGTGTCCCCAGCATCACTCCATGGGGCCCCAGCAGGGACTCATCCCTCTGGTGGAAGGACAGGGGCTGCCAGGACCTGGGGTGGCCGTTCTGCTTCCTGTCCTTTGTGTGCTGCTGCTGCTCCTGGTGGTCGATCTCCAGCAAGTGCTGCTTCATGCAGTTGGTGATCTCCGGGCCCAGGTGCCAGATGAACACACAGCTGTGGAGGCCAAAGAGAGACATGCAAGGCAGAGGAAGAGTGAGCATGGGAGCTGTTGCCATGGCTGACCCTGAAGCCACCCTCACCACAGCCTGGACCCCATTCTCCAGATGCTCCTGGAAAACACACCCCTATCCGCTTAGTGCAGGGATGCTGGACTCGCCACATCCACACCCTGGGCCCAGGTCTGGGGCATTTCAGCAAACCAGAGCCTGCTCTGGAGGCCTCAAGACCTGAGGAAGAGGGCTGTGGGGAAGAACAGGGGTAAATCAAAGGGAGTTTACAAAAGGGACTTCGTTGAGCACCACCCATGTGCTAAAGAATATATGGATATCATCTCATTCATTTCTCACCATACAATTTTCTTTTTTTTTTTTTTTGAGAGTCTTGCCCTGTTACCCAGGCTAGGGTGCAGTGGCGCAATCTCCGCCTACTGCAACTTCTGCCTCCCAGGTTCAAGTCATTCTCATGCCTCAGCCTCCTGAGTAGCTGGGACTACAGGCACCTGCCACCATGCACAGCTAATTTTTGTAGTTTTAGTAGAGACATAATTTCTCTATGTGGACCAGGCTGGTCTTGAACTCCTGACCTCAGGTGATCCACCCACCTAGGTCTCCCAAAGTGCTGGGATTACAGGCGTGAGCCACCATGCCTGGCCTCATCACACCATTTTTAAGGTAAACGATGTTGTCTTTTACAGGGGAGCAAACTGAGGCTCAGGGTAAATAAGCTGCTCAAGGTGACACGAAAGTAAGTGACAGGCCTGGGATTTGTTTCTTCTTTTTAGGTTTTTTTTTTTTTTTTTTGAGACAGGGTCTCGCTCTGTCACCCAGGCTGGAGTGCACTGGCGTGATCTGTGCTCCCTGCAACCTCTACCTACCAGGTTCAAGCCATCTTCCCCTTCCTGAGTAGCTGGGACTACAGTTGTACATGACCACACCCAGCTAATTTTTTGTAGAGATGGGGTTTTGCTATGTTGCCCAGGCTGGTCTTGAACTCCTGAGCTCAAGTGATCCACCCGCCTCAGCCTCCCAAAGTGCTGGGGTTATAGGTGTGAGCCATCATGCCCAGCTTAGAGCTGGGATTTGAACTCAAGGCTGGGTGTGACACCAAGACTCCCACAGTCCAAACTGGGCAGCTCAGAAATGCTTTCTACACAGGCAGGCTGAGAACAGTGCTCATGGTATCTGAGCCACAACTCTCCCAACGGTCCATGTCCTACCTGTCTCCAGATACTGTGATCAAGTGATGACAGTCATAGGTGAACTTCATGCTAGTAATAATTTCTGCAAACAAAGCAAATAGGCTGCACTTGCCTTCAGAGTCAGAGGCTGGGGGTGGGGGTGGTGGGGCGGTGAGGAGGCCTCCCAAGCAGAGAGGTAGACCCACCTGAATGGCCAAACATCTTGGCAATGCACTCGCCCGAGTAAAAGTCAATCACTGAGATGCTTTTGTCAGAGCAGCTGGTGGCCAG
Source organism: Papio anubis (assembly GCF_008728515.1). Taxonomy (NCBI): domain Eukaryota; kingdom Metazoa; phylum Chordata; class Mammalia; order Primates; family Cercopithecidae; genus Papio; species Papio anubis. Next base: position 20,349,054 of record NC_044995.1, read on the forward strand.
GAAGGTGCCTGAGGGGTCCACATGGACCTGCCAGGAAAGGGACCCACATGTCACTCCAGCTGCCTGCTTCTTCCTTATGAGGAGGCCTGGGCCCCTCCCTCCCCCATGGTGGATGTTTAGCACATGGGACCCTGGCAGGGCAGGAGCTCCTGCTCCCATTCAACAGGTGAAGAAATTAACAACCACCTCAGCAGTAACAACAGTAGCCAGGCCCTGAGCTAAGCACTGAACGTGTGCAAACTGAACTCCTCCAGAGAACAAGTCTATGAGCCAAGCTGTCTATGTGCATTTTACAGGGGATGATGAAACAGGCTCAAGAGATGATGCTTGCCCAAGGTCACACAGTCAACCTGAGGCAGAGCCTGAATCCATAACTGTCCTAGACCAGACGCTCTGAGAAGGTCCCCCCTTGTCCTGAGTGACCCATGGCTGGTGTGGGCAAGCCAAGAGGGGAGTCCATGCCTCTGATTCTTCCCATTATACCCTGCTGCCACTCAAAATGGAACCCACTTAGATGCCCCGCTTGGGGAAGGGCTCTGTAAATAAAGGAAACGCAGCTGGGGTCACCCTCCCCACCCTCTCGCAAGCATCCTTGTTTAACCACGCCTGAGAAGGTGCTGGCCAGCGCGGTGCACTGAGGAAGGACCAAGGCCACAGGTCTCAGGGGTGGGCCATCACAATAGGTGGCCCATCAGGGCAGCAGACAGACGGGGGTCTCCAACTCCTTACCTTCAGCAAGGACCCTTCGTCACCCTGGGAGCCCTTGTAGCACTTCTTCTGCTTCCCGTTCACAGTGTTGTAGACTCTGGGGAAGTGGGGGTGTGTTGTGACCAACAGGGCCACGCCTACCCCACCACCTCATCCTCTGGGTCCTGCTGTCCTCCCCTCCCCTGGAAGCCCCCTGCTACCTCTTGTCCCCATCTGATGCCTAGACTGAAACTGAAACCCCATCTCAAGCTGAGGTTGTGTCCTGGGGTACCCACTGAGTTAATGCCCATCTCCCCCACACACTGCAAGCTCAGTGCTTGGCACTGAATGAGAAGGAACTGGAAAGGGGGTACAGAGCCTCTCTGCACTGCTTTGCCCCCTGCACACTCCCTCTCTGCCTCCCCCTGGCTCACTCCTCCACATCCTCCCCAGGCTCAGGTGTCTCTTCCTCCAGGAAGTCCTGCTTGATCCCCAGGTGGGGTCAGGTGTCTCTGCAGGGCCCCTGGGCTCCCCCATCTCTGACCACTCTGTCACTGTCTGTGGCTGTGAGGTGGCCATGTCCCCTCTGCTGGACTGTGAGCTCCATGGAGGGCCTGGGGCTATCCTGGCCACTGCCATGATCCCAGCACCATCCAGCCCAGTTAGGTCCTCAGGGAATACAAGTGAATGAAGGAGTGTATATGCCACATCAGCACCTTAGTCATCCCACACAGGCTCTAGGGAGAGCCAGAAGGAAGCCCTCTGCTGACCTGGAGGCCAGGCCTGGGAGAGCCCAGCTTCTAAGAAATACTTGCTGGTGGCCAGGCGTGGTGGCTCACGCCTGTAATCCCAGCACTTTGGGAGGCTGAGGTGGGCGAATACCTGAGGTCAGGAGTTCGAGACCAGCCTGGCCAACATGGCGAAACCTCGTCTCTACTAAAAATACAAAAATTAGCTAGTCATGGTGGCGGAAGCCTGTAATTCCAGCTACTTGGGAGGCTGAGACAGGAGAATCACTTGAACCCAAGAGGCAGAGGTTGCAGTGAGCTAAGATGGCACCACTGCACTCTAGCCTGGGCAACAGAGCGAGACTGCCTCAAAAAACGAACAAACAAAAAACCCAAGAAGGAACACCTGCTGGGTCCCTCGATCCCCTCCCAGCTTCTTGGGAACCAGAGGAACAGAGGGAGAAAAACAGACAGCCTAGGACAAGGCAGACTAGGCCAGCTAAGGGTCCAGGGTCACCCCTTACCTCACATTGCGGTCCTGGCAGGCCACGGCCACGTACTTCTGGGTGATGTCAATGTCCATGTCATACAAGGTGGTTTTCTCTGCTACGTGGTGGGTACGGACAAAGTGTAGTCCATCTGAACCCTGGCAGGGCCGGCACGACCTTCACAGAATGCCCCAATAACCCCCCACCCCAGCCCCCAAGGAGGCCATGCCACCCTACCCGCTGGGCACTGCGAAAGTAGATGCTCTTGTCGGCCCCACAGCTGATCATCTGGATGTCTCTGTTGCCTGGGGGAGGAGGATGCTGTGTGTTAGACAGGGCTGGGCCACATGGGCAGGGGACCCTAGCTGGGGAACTCCACTGCAAGAGCCATCAACCAACTGTGCTGGGATCAAGGAAGGCTTCCTGGAAGTGGTGAGGTGGGTGCTAGGTCTGGGTGGGACTCTCAAGATATGAGCTGTGTGTGTGAGGGGGCACAGGTGGAGCTGTGGGCAAGGCAGGCTCTGCAGAGCAAGGGCATATAGAGAAACAAAGGCTGGGGACAAAGAAGGGACACCCTCTCCAGTCTGGGATTGAGATAGGTGACTTCAGCAGCAGAGTAGAGGCAGGACTGTAGCAGGGACCAGTGGAGACAGGCTGGGAGGCTCGTGCCATCAAGATCAATTGCAAGATCCACACGAGCCTTGGGCCAGGCCCCATGCATGTGGCTGGTCTTTCTGAATGCTCACCACCCATCCCACTGGACAAGTGTGAACACAGAGGTTCACAGAGTCCTTGTCCCAAGGCACACAGAGGACGGGGCAGGACTGAACCCAGGCATTCTCTGGTGCCAGGGTCAAAGATGTTAAACACCTCTCTGAACCTGGGCCTCCCCTTTGAGCCTCAGCTTCCTGTCCGTACAATGGGTATGGTGACAGTCCCTTCCCTGGAGAGTGGTGTGAAGCCCTTGGAACAGGGACTGCCACATGGTAAGCACTAGACACAGTCTTGCTTTTATTATTCTCATTTCTTTTTTTTTGAGGTAGAGTCTTGTTCTGTTGCCCAGGCTGGAGTATAATGCTGTGATCTCAGCTCACTGCAACCTCCACCTCCTACGTTCAAGCAATTCTCCTGCCTCAGCCTCCCAAGTAGCTGGGATTACAGGCACGTGCCACCACACCTGGTTAATTTTTGCATTTTTAGTAGAGACAGGGCTTCACCATGTTTGTCAGGCAGGTCTTGAACTCCTGATCTTGTGATCTGTCCACCTCAGCCTCCCAAAGATTATAGGCATGAGTCACCGCCCCCTACTGTCTCATTTCTTTATAGAATAACAGTTTGGTGAGGATGAAACAACAGAACAAATATAAAACTCTTAGAGTTTCGGCACATCAGACATGCTCCTTCATGACAGGACATTTGAGAGGGTCCAGGCCTGACATACAAGTATTAGATGTTGCTCAAGGAGGAGTCGTTGGCTTACAGAAGGGAGTGAGCCCCATATAAGCGAGGAAGCGTAACCTGGGAGGGACCCAGAGAAGGCCTGCAAGCCTCTGGTAATGTTCTGCTTTTTAACCTGCATGTGGTGAATCTAAGTACCGTATTTAACAATATTACGACCACGAGCAATTAGAACAGTCTCTGCTATCAACAATGTCCCAGTTCAAACCTCGCTCCTAAGAACTGTGAAGTGGATACTCGCTGGCTTTTTTTTTTTTTTTTTTGAGAGAGAGTCTTGCTCTGTCACCTAGGCTGGAGTGCAGTGGCACAATTTTGGCTCACTGCAACCTTGGCCTCCCGGGTTCAGGCTATTCTCCTGCCTCAGCCTCCCAAGTAGCTGGGATTACAGGCGTGCGCCACCATGCCCAGTTACTTTTTTTTAAATTTTTAGTAGAGACGGGGTTTCACTATGTTGGCCAGGCTGGTCTCAAACTCCTGGCCTCAGGTGATTTGCCCGCCTCAGCCTTCGAAAGTGCTGGGATGACAAGTGTGAGCCACCACACCTGGCCTATAGTCTTCTTCCTCTTTCTTTTTTTTTTTTTTTGAGACAAAGTCTCGCATTGGCTCCCAAGCTGGAGTGCAATCACTGGCGCAATCTCAGTTCGCTGCAAGCTCTGCCTCCCAGATTCACGTAATTCTCCTGCCTCAGCCTCCTGAGTAGCTGAGATTACAGGCGCACACCACCATGCCTGGCTAATTTTTTCGTATTTTTAGTAGAGACGGGGTTTCACTATGTTGGCCAGACTAGTCTCAAACTCCTGACCTCATGATCTACCTGCCTTGGCCTCCCAAAGTGCTGAGATTACAGGCGTGAGCCATGGCACCTGGTCATTATTCTTTTTTTTTTTTTTTTTGAGACAGGGTCTCACTCTGTTGCCTAGGCTGGAGTGCAGTTGTATGAACTGAGCTCACTGCAGCCTGCACCTCCCAGGTTCAAGGAATTCTCCCACCTCAGCCACCTGAGTAGCTGGGATTACAGAAACACCACCACATCCAGCAAATTTTTGTATTTTTAGTAGAGATGGGGTTTCACCATGTTGTCTAGGCTAGTCCCGAACTCCTGACCTCAGGTAATCTACCTTCCTCGGCCTCCCAAAGTGTTGGAATTACAGGCGTGAGCCGCTGCACCCGGCTCCAGCCATTATTCTTTATACTATACACAGATACTGTATTCACTTGCTTGGATATATATTTTACAGGAGAGTTGAAGAATGAATCCTTTTTTAGCAGGGTAGCTAGCAAGGCGCAGGGAGCGGGAAGGAAGGGGCTCACCAGCGAACTTGATGGCAGTGATGGAGGAGGAGTGGTCATCCAGCGTCTGCTCCAGGTTGTAGTTCTTCTCCACGTTCAGCACATGGATCAGCCGGTCCCGACTGGCTGAGGCCAGCAAGGTCAGCCCTGTGAGAGGAGAGAATAAGACTGGTTCCTGAAGGCTGCGTGGGTGCCCTGGCCTCCCAGAAGGGCAGTGTGACCAAGCTGCCCAGTCCTCGGAGAAGGGGTCTTTGGTTCTTCAACTGTAGCCAATTTGGCCCAAGCCTGGCAAGGGCCACTCCCTCAGCTCTGTGTGGTCTTTCTCAGAGTCCCCACACCCTGGCATTTCACCTCCTCACCACCAGCTCAGGAGGATGAATCTCGATGGGCGCATGGACGCTCCTCCAGGGACATCCACAGCAGACACTCCAGCAGAGCCCAGTGCTCTTGCCTGCTGGGTCCGACTCCTTGGCATGCTGGGTAAAGCCCTGGCAACCTCTCAGCCTCTTCCAAAACCAATGTCCTCTCACCCTCTGAGGTCTGGCTACTTGGGCCTTGTTCAGGTTCTATTGACTGCCTGTGGCCAGACTCCCATCTGCCACCAGCCTTCCCTACTCTGGTCACTTGCTATGTCTGAGGCCTAACAACATGACCTGAGGCAGAGGGGAGATCAGGAGAGGCGAACCGAGTGAAGAGATGTTTAAAGACAAGTTGGTAGGGCACACGGCATGGGGGATGGGAGATCGAAAGAAGAGCATGGGCAAAATCACATCAAGATATAACTCCACCATCTCCATAACTCCCAAAGTGCTGGGATTACAGGCATGAGCCACCGTGCCTAGCAAAGAAAAAATCTTGAGGAGCCGGGCGCGGTGGTTCACACTTGTAATCCCAGCATTTTGGGAGGCCAAAGTGGGTGGATCACCTGAGGTTAGGAGTTCGAGACCAGCCTGGCTAATATGGTGAAACCCTGTCTCTACTAAAAATACAAAAATTAGCCGGGTGTGGAGGGGGCGTGCCTGTAATCCCAGCTACTTTCGAGAGGCTGAGGCAGGAGAATCACTTGAACCTGGGAGGCGGAAGTTGCAGTGAGCCAAGATCATGCCATTGCTCTCCAGCCTGGGTGACAGAGCAAGACTCTTGTCCCAAAAAAAAAAAAAAAGCCGGGTGTGGTTGTTCATGCCTGTAATCCCAGCACTTTGGGAGGCCAAGGCAGGCAGATCACCTGAGGTCAGGAGTTTGAGACCAGCCTGGCCAACATGGTGCTGAAACCCTATCTCTACTAAAAATATAAAAATTGGCCAGGCATGGTGGCAGGTGCTTGTAATCCCAGCTACTTGGGAGACTGAGGCATGAGAATCACTTGAACCGGGAGGTGGAGGTTGCAGTCAGCAGAGATGGCGCCACTCCCCTCTAGCCTGGACAGAGTCCATCTCAAAAAAAAAAAAAAAATGAGGAATTTGGGTGAAGCCTATAGGGTGTTCATTATAATATTCTCTCAATATTTCTATAGGCTTCAAACTTTTTGAAAATAATGCCTAACAATCAATCTATCTTCTTCAGTAGAAGATGAGCTCATTCACAATTCACTCATTCACACACCCACCCCTTTGGCTTGGGTGCTGGCACCAGCAGCGGACAAGTCAAGCTGAGTCCTGCCTGCGAGTGTCTTGTGTTCTGGAGTTCCAGCCACTCTGGTCTCAGGGTCCAGCTACAGGGGCCCTTACCGAACACAAGACTCCCAGCTGTCATCCACAGATACTAACTACCCCTTTCTGTGGCCTTGCCAGGGGGGTTGCCTCCCTGCCAGACCCCCATTCCACTCCTGCTGTGGGCTCACCTGTCTCTGGCTTGGAGTACTCCAGGCACAGCACCTCAGCATCATGGGCCTCCACCTTGACCAGCTCGTCCATGAAGTGCAGCTCGTGGATCCTGGGAGACACATACCGCCCGCTGAAGCCCCAGACCCCAGCCCCATGCGCTCTGCCACTTCTAGAACAGGTCAGAATGGCCAGGCCGGCAACATGAGAACCCCTTATCATGGCCAAATACTCTAGAGATGTACAATCACTTTTCTCATTTAGAAACCTGCCATCGTAAAGGGAGCTGTGTTGAGACAGGGAGCACCTCAGCAGGCAGCAGTCCCTTGTGGTGCATGCGCCAGAACATAGCCCCAGGGATCTAGGACAGTCCTCTAGGGTGACAGGCGTTTACACAGGGCTGCATCAGAGGTGGTTCCTGGGGTGGGGCAGGGGCCAGGGATTAGGGGCCAGAGGTCATAGTCCAGGATAGGAGCTATGGATGAGAACATCTGATTCCAGTCTCATTGTTAAGAGTCTCAAATCTAGACCTTCCTCATTCTCCTCAAATGAAATCAGTCATCAAGTCATCCCAGCTTCTCCATTCTACCTGCGTGATCTTAGTCCAGACACTTTGTGCCAATAACATCACTTACATCAGAGGGTCAGTGAGAGGATTAAATCAGTTAACGCAGTGCTCAGGCCCGCGTCCAGCAAGGGGGAAAGAGCACTATCCCCATGTTAGCTCTTGGTACCGTTGTGCCCCTCTGGACAGTGCCATGTCAATGTGAGCAGCTCACTGACACACTGAGCTGGCCTCATACAGTGACTGGTATCAAAACAGGTGCCAATATTTAAATATTATAGAATTTCACAGAAAAAAAATCAGCACTTTCTGCTCTTCTTGACAACAGGAAGATGTGATAACTTGTAGCCTACTCTCCTGGGGCTGCCTGGTGGCTGCTGCCCCTTTATGTCCCCTCTAGCTCCCCCCAACTCTCTTCCATTCCCTAGTGGCTCCAGCACCCAAGTGGTCAGAGCAGTCATTTGTCATCTTAAACCTGGTCCCAGAGACAGGGCCTATGTCCCACTAGCACCTACTGGGTTGGTAACATCTTGCCAAACTTCAACAGGGCACATAAGCAGCCTGAACTCTCAGCTACCCCACCCTCCTAGCCCCTCTCCCAGGGCCACCAGGACCCTCCTCCAGCTGGCATCTTTGCTGACAGTTCAGCATTGGTACCATGTGGCTGGTGAAAGTGTCACTCTGCCCTAGAGTCATGTGAGCTTGCCTGTGCACTCTGTAGGCAAAGTCTGCACACCCTAGCTGCTGAGGTCCTGGTAGTCACCCTGCTCTCAGCCCTTCTGGAAGCCTCTTCAAGCTTAAGTTCCCAATGCGGGCTGTTTATGGGATTACTATTCACAGCCCCTCATTCCCAATGGGCAGCAGGAGGTGCCAAGGCCAGGGCTCCTGCCCACTGCCCTGAGAATCCGAGCTGGAGCTGGGAGGTGTACACTGGACACTGCCAGGGCCCACTTGCCTCAAATTTCCACTTCGGTCGCCTGAAGCCAAATGCTGGCCGTCAGGACTGACCTGCATGACCCGCACCCCGGCTTTCACGTCCATGGGCGTCCCATTCTCACTCCCCCGGTCTGGGAAGTGTGACATGTCCTGCAGGTGCTGGATGTCATTCTCCACATACACGACCTTCAGCAGGGTCTGCAGGAAGGACAGGGCTGAGGTCAGCACCACAAGCAGCTCAGAAGCACCTCTGAAATCGTGTCCCTCCATAGCCAGTCTCTTCTTCATTAGTAATACAACCCTAATTTTGAGCTGGGAGTTTCACCAATCAGAATAATTATTTCCTTGCCTCCCCTGCAGCTAGATAAGAATATGTGAATAAATTCTGAACAATTAAACATAAAGCTAGCATGTATTCTTCTGCTGTCTTTTCTCCATCCTGCAGCCTGGAACTCGGATATGATAGCAGGAGTCCCCACAGCAACACTGGGTCATAAGGACATAGCCTACTCCCTCAAATGACAGAGTAGAGAGCTGGAAGGCCCTTGGATCCCTAAGGGCTTCCTGCAGAACGTCTAAACTGGTTACCTCCAGACTACTTTTATGAATCAGAAACCTAACTTTTACCTCTTGAGTTTTTCTATTGTGTGCAGTCAAAAACAGCATGTGTATCACAGGTACAAAGGAGATGATAGTAGCACTGGGTGGGGAATGAGGGGAGTAATAAAAATGTACCTGTGGGGCACCTGCTATAGCCTCCTGCATCAAGGGTCTTTTTAGTTCCAATCGCACTGGCCTCTTTCAGGTTTTCCAATTCACCCAGCTGTTTTCCACTCCAGGGCCTTCATACAGGCTATTCCCTAAGTATAGACTCTCTCCCCTTCCCTCTTTACTCTTCCCAATCTCAACTTAGCTGTCCCTTCCGTGGGAAACTGCTCTAGATGTCCCAGATAAGTTCACATGCTGCTGCTCTATGTCCTACTAACACCCTGCACATTTTCCTTCATGGTGCTTGTTGCACTTGTGATTGTGCGTAACGTGGATGGTTGTCAGTTCACTGCCTGCCCTCACTAGATTGTGTGTGCCACAGGGCAGAAAAGTCTTAGTCGCTCTTGTGTCCCTAGCATGTAGCAAAGCACATGGCATGGACCTTAATAAGCGTCTGCAGAATAAATGAATGCATGACTCAGGTCTCAGCTCCCCAGAGATGCCCTCTCACTGGCCTCACAATACTAACCAAAATTTCTTCAGCAAACTCTTCTTCCCAGCCTCCTATCATGGCTCTCGCCAGCATTCTGCCTGCACCCCGCTGAGGCCTCACTGTGTGGCAGCCAATGGACAGGGGGAGCCCCGGAATGGCCTGGCTCATTAGGTGCTCTCCCAGGGAATTCCATCTGAAGACTTAGGAAGCAATTTCACCTCTGCTGGGTGTGTTGGGCTGCTGGGAGTGGCCATATCCACACATCTGCAGAGCAGGAGCCAACTGGCAAAGAATCAGAGAGGATAGACTGTGCCACCTCAGAGAGGGAGCAGGAGAAAGAGAAACAAGAGGAAGCGATGCAGAGAGGGACTCGCCTTGGTTGCCGGCTCTTGCCCTAGTGGAACCTAACATTTCGGGTCCATCAGACTCCTTCCTGCCCCTACATTCAAGCTTACAGTATTGTTCCTCCTGAAAGATGGTTCACAAAGGAAGCCACTCACATTGCTGAAGATGTTTTTCTGCCAGTGAGAATCAGGGCTGCTGTCCAAGTTCCAGAAGCGAATGGTGTTGTCTGAAGAACAAGTCAGAAAGGATCCTGACGGCAAACAAGCTCTCTGGTCTTCAAACTCAGGATACACCTACAGTTCCCGGAGGACAAGGCAAAGGATGACTCAATGACAGCACTATGACTTACTGTTGCATTTTCATGGGAAAAAAAAAAAGTAAGTTAAAGATAAACAGGTGTCCTGCAATACTTTCTATGCTAAAAATAAACAAGGGAAAAAAAAGGATACAAAATGTTACCACATGTCTATGTCCCACCTTCAGCCTAGGCCTTAATACATACCCTCAAATAAACTTTCAAGGGAAATGTGGAACTCAAACATCACTAAACACAAAAGAAAACAATGTACCATGAGCAAGAAGTAGCACAAGCAACAGAGTCTAGCAAGACTTCAAATACTGAAATTATTAAATCAAGGGAAGTGGCGCATGCCTGTAGTCCCAACTACTTGGGAGGCTGAGGCAGGAGGATTACTTGAGACCAGCAGTTCAAGTCCAGTCTGGCCAACATATGAGACTGTGTCTCCAAACAAACAAACAGACAGACAAACCAAAAACAAAATAAAAAACCCAAATTGAAATTATCAGACAGAATACAAAATAACTATGATCAATATGTTTGACGAACTAAAAGATAATTTTGACAAGATTAAAAGTATGCAGCCAACCAGAAATTATAAAGATTAACCAAGCAGGGCTGAAAAAGAACCAAACAGAACTGCTTCTAGAAATGAATAATAAAAACATATTGGCCAGGCGCAGTGACTCATGCCTGTAATCCCAGCACTTTGGGAGGCCGAGGCGGGCAGATCCCCTGAGGTCAGGAGTTCGAGACCAGCACCCCAGACGCTGGCTTCCCCAGCGTCTCTACTAAACCCCGTCTCTACTAAAAATACAAAATTAGCCGGGCATGGTGGTGCATGCCTGTAATCCCAGCTATTCGGGAGGCTGAGGCAGGAGAATTGCTTGAAACTGGGAGGTGGAGGTTGCAGTGAACCGAGATCGTGCCATTGCACTCCAGCCTGGGCAACAAGAGTAAAGCTCCGTCTCAAAAAAATAAAAATAAAAAAATAAAAAATAGGCCAGGCACAGTGGCTCATGCCTGTAATCCCAGCACTTTGGGAGGCCAAGGTGGGCAGATCACGAGGTCAGGAGATCAAGACCATCCTGACTTAACACGGTGAAACTCTGTCTCTACTAAAAAAAAAAAAATACAAAAAATTAGCTGGGCGTGGTGGCAGGCGCCTGTAGTCCCAGCTACTCAGGAGGCTGAGGCAGGAGAATGTTGTGAACCCAGGAGGCGAAGCTTGCAGTGAGTCAAGATCATGCCACTGCACTCCAGCCTGGGCAGCAGAGCGAGACTCCGTCTCAAAAACAAACAAATAAATAAATAAAAATAAAAACATATTAAAAACCAAAGATTAGCTCTCTGGTCTCGGCTGCAGAAGCGAGATGACGAAGGGAACGTCATCGTTTGGAAAGCGTCGCAATAAGATGCACACATTGTGCCGCCGCTGTGGCTCTAAGGCCTACCACCTTCAGAAGTCGACCTGTGGCAAATGTGGCTACCCTGCCAAGCGCAAGAGAAAGTATAACTGGAGTGCCAAGGCTAAAAGACGAAATACCACCGGAACTGGTCGAATGAGGCACCTAAAAATTGTATACCGCAGATTCAGGCATGGATTCCGTGAAGGAACAACAACTAAACCCAAGAGGGTAGCTGTTGCAGCATCTAGTTCATCTTAAGAATGTCAACGATTAGTCATGCAATAAATGTTCTGGTTTTAAAAAATACAAAAAACAAAACAAAACAAAACAAAACAAAAAAACCCCCAAAGATTAGATATAATTGAGGAGAAAATTAAGTGAACTGAAAGATAGAACTAAAGATGTTTAGAATGAATCTGAGAAGGACAAAGAGCCACCATATAAAGAGATCTCAAAATATGGAAGATTGAGAACTGGGAAGACGATAGTAGCGGCATTAATTTTTTTAATTTCCCAAAATCTCGACATAAGAAAAACATCAACCAGATGGCAAAACCCAAACCTACAGACAACATTTATAGCAAAACTCAGTGACAAAATACTCCCATAACCCCCAAAATACAAGTGAGTGGGACAAACCACCACTAGTCACAAGACCTACATATCAGCATGCATGTGGGAGACAGAGAAGCAATGAGGCATCTGACAGACCCAGCAACAGGATAATTCCAAAGTAGCCAACAAGTGTTCACTGGAAAGCACACTGGGCCAAACTGGACAGCAGCTGAAATTGGGAGGGTTTCATCCGCCCCAGCAGCAGTTGAGTGTAAGGGGTAAGGCCTAAAGGGACTGGAGAAGATCCTGTGAACTCTCAAAACTGAGCTGCCAGGGCTCCCTTTCAGGACAAAGCGCCACACTGAAGAGAAACTGCTGAGAGTAGAAACAAAACTGATCAATCACAACAGGGACAGGAGAAATAAAGTAAACAGGAGATTCAGATTAAAGGAGAGACATAACAGAAAAAGAGGACCACAAGAAGGAACTATCAGAAAGCAGGCTGCCATATTTTAACACAGAAAAATAACAGAAGCCTATAATCCCAGCACTTTGGGAGGCTGAGGCAGGAGGATTGCTTGAGCCCAAGTTTGAGACAAGCCTGGGCAGCATAGTGAGACCCCATCTCTATCAAAACTAAAAAATTAGCCGGGCATGGTAGTGCATGCCTGTGGTCCCAGCTACTCGGGAGGCTGAGGCAGGAGGATTGCTTGTGCCTACGAGGTTGAGGCTTCAGTGAGCTGTGATCATGCCACTGCACTCCAGCCTAGGCAAGAGAGAGACTCTTTCTCGAAAACAAACAAAACAAAACAAAACAACAAAACATGCCACTCCACCCCCATTAAAAAACAGAAGACAGAGTTCTCTCTTGTGAATTTGGAAAATCTGTCCTGAAGCACACCAAATTCTAATACTTCAGAAAAACTGGTATCACGTAAAAATGAACAACAGGAAAGGACCAAGGTCAAATCTAACAGTCACTCTTAAAAAGGAAGAAGAAGAAGAAAAAAAAGCACATCAGAAACATATTTTCACAAAAAAGATAAAAACTATAACTTACTTTTTTTTTTTTTTTTTTTTACAGAGTCTTGCCCTGTCGCCCAGGCTGGAGTGCAATGGCATGATCTTGGCTCACTGCAACCTCCACCTCCTGGGTTCAAGCAATTCTCCTGCCTCAGTCCCCCAGGTAGCTGGGATTACAGGCGCCCGCCACCACACCCAGCTAATTTTTTTGTATTTTTAGTAGAGACCGGGTTTTGCCATGTTGGCCAGGCTGGTCTCAAACTCCTGACCTCAGGTGATCCACCTGCCTCAGCCTCCCAAAGTGTTGGGATTACCAACATGAGCCACCATGCCTGGCCTACTATTTCAAAAGAAGGTAAAAGATATTTAAAAAATGATCCAAGCCAGGCGCGGTGGCTCAAGCCTGTAATCCCAGCACTTTGGGAGGCCGAGGCGGGTGGATCACGAGGTCAGGAGATGGAGACTACCCTGGCTAACATGGTGAAACCCCGTCTCTACTAAAAATACAAAAAACTAGCCGGGCGTGGTGGCGGGCGCCTGTAGTCCCAGCTACTTGGGAGGCTGAGGCGGGAGAATGGTGTGAACCCGGGAGGCGGAGCTTGCAGTGAGCCCAGATCACGCCACTGCACTCCAGCCTGGGAGACACAGCAAGACTCCATCTCAAAATAAAATAAAATAAAATAAAAAATTAAAAAAAAAATAAAAATAAAAATAAAAAATGATCCAAGATATGAAAAACAACCTAGAAAAACTCAGAAACAAAGTGATGTAACTTAAAGAAAGAACTAGGTCAGGTGCAGTGGCTCACGCCTGTAATCCCTGCACTTTGGGAGGCCGAGGTGGGCAGATCACTTGAGGTGAGGAGTTCGAGACCAACCTGGCCAGCATGGCAAAATCCTGTCTCCATTAAAAAAACAAAAATTAGCCAGGCGTGGTGGTGCGTCTGGAATTCCAGCTACTCAGGAATCTGAGGCAGGAGAATTGTTTGAACCTGGGAGCTTGAGGTTGCAGTGAGCGGAGATCACGTCACTGCACTCCAGCCTGGGCGACAAAGTGAGATTCCATTTCAAAAAAAAAAAAACTTGTACTTATACGTTCATAGCAGTGGTATTCACAACAGCCATAAGGTAGAAACAACCCAAGTGGCCGTCAACTGATAACAGAGAACAAAATGTGTTCTATCCATACAATGAAATACTATTCCGCCATAAAAAGGAATGAAGTACTGACACATGCTACAACATGTATAAATCTTGAAAACATTATGCTAAGTGAAAGCCAGGCACAAAAGCCCACATATTCTATGATTTCACTTATAAAAAATATTCAGGTCAGGCATAGTGGCTCACACCTGTAATCCCTGCACTATGGGAGGCTGAGGTGGGTGGATCACCTGAGCTCAGGAGTTCAAAACCAGCCTGGGCAACATGGTGAAACCCTGTCTCTACTAAAATACAAAAAATTCATCAGGTATGGTGGCATGTGCCTGTAATCCCAGCTACTCTAGAGACTGAGGCATGGGAATTGTTTAACTCGGGAGGTGGAGGTTGCAGTGAGCCGAGATTGTGCCTCTGCATTCTAGTCTGGGTGACAGAGCAGGACTCCATCAAAAAAAAAAAAAAAAGAAAGAAAGAAAGAGGAAAAGAAAGGAAAGAGCCGGGCACGATGGCTCACGCCTGTAATCCCTGCACTTTGGGAGGCCGAGGTGGGCGGATCATGAGGTCAAGAGATCAAGACCTGGCTAACACGGTGAAACCTCATCTCTACTAAAAATACAAAAAATTAGCTGGGCGTGGTGGCGGGCACCTGTAGTCCCAGCTACTCAGGAGTCTGAGGCCAGAGAATGGTGTCAACCTGGGAGGCGGAGCGTGCAGTAAGCTGAGATTGCGCCACTGCACCACTCCAGCCTGGGTGACAGAGCGAGCAAGACTCAGTCTCAAAAAAAAGGAAGGAAGGAAAGGAGAGAAAAGAAAACGGAAAAGATTCAGAACAGGTAAATCCATAGATAGAAGCAGATTAGTCATCTCCATCGATGGGGGGAGTGGGGAATGGGGAGGACTGCTTAACAGATACAGGATTTTTTTTGGGTGGGTGGGTGATGAAAATGTTCTGAAACTAGAGAGTAACGATGGCTGCATGACACTGTAAGTGTACTAAGTGCCACCAAATGGTAACTTTAAAATAGCTGAAATGGTAAATTTCATGTCATGTATATTTTACCACTATATATATATAATTCCCCATTTCAAAATAAACAGGGGTCAAAAGGGAGAGACTATAGTATGCAATGGCTACATATTCAGATCCTGTAACTATAGTATAACTATTTTAAAAATTGGAGAGAGTAGAGAGAACATATGCAATACAATTGTTTTAACTGTCTTCAGAACTGAAGAGCTGTCCGTTCTCAGACTGTTGCATGTAAATGTGGGAAAAAGCAAATGAGTTAATGGGGATATTCTAATTCCATCATCCCCTGTGTCCTTAAGAACTAGGCTTCTGGAAGCATCAACCCAATAGCTATGAGTATCCCTAACACCCAACTTGTGATTCTGAAATCCCAATTTGTACTAAAAAAATACACCTGGCCTTTTTCTCTTTTTTCTTTTTTTTTGTGATAGGGTTTCACTCTGTCACCCAGATTGGAGTACAGTGGCTTGATCTCAGCTTAATGCAACCTCTGCTTCCCGGGTTCAAGTGATTCTCATGCCTCAGCCTCCCGAGTAGCTGGGACTACAGGCGCCCGCCACCATGCCTGGCTAATTTTTTGTATTTAATGGAGACAAGGTTTCACCATGTTGACCAGGTTGGTCTCAGACTCCTGGGGTCAGGTAATTCCCCTGCCTCAGCCTTCCAAAGTGCTGGGATTACAGGCATGAGCCACTACACCCAGCCCAAAAAACTAAACATGGTCTTTTCAAGAAATGGTTGATTCCTGATATGGGACAGGAAAGGTACAAGATGAGACTGGAACATATTGGCATCCCAGGCAGCAAGGTGGCTATCAAGAAATACTAGGGTCATGTCCAAAGGACTCAGGAGCCAATGTTAAGAGGCTCTCACTGGCCAAAGATGGGATGATATGAGCTCCAATAAAGTTAATAATTATAATAGATTAAAACATATCTGATATATTTAAATATATATGAGTTTATAATGATATTAAATAAAACTAGTTACCTTTAGAGGATAGGGAACCAATTCATTATCTTGAAAACTGGTAAATAAAGGGAAAGAATCAAGTATTTCTCCTGCCTTTCCTATATGAATTATAGCACTGGGTGACCAAATGGCAGATGAGAGCAAATATCTCTTCGTGTAAGTAGTCCAACTAATAAAAATAAATTATAGAATTAGAATATCACCATATTGCAACCCTCAATAAATGGGTCCAGGCATTGAGCATCAATAGCTGCTAAGAGGCCAGGCACAGTGGCTCACACCCGTAATCCCAGCACTTTGGGAGGCTGCGGCGGGCAGATCACTTGAGGTCAGAAGTTTGAAACCAGCCTGGCCAACATGGTGAAACCCTATCTCTACTAAAAATACAAAAATTAGCCAGGCGTGGTGGCGGCTGCCTGTAATACCAGCTACTTGGGAGGCTGAGGCAGAAGAATTGCTTGAAACCAGGAGGTGGAGGTTGCAGTGAGCTGAGATAGTGCCACTGCACTCCAGACTGGGGCAACAGAGCAAGATTCTGTCTTGCGGGGGGGCGGGAAGCTGCTAACAATAATTGATAAACTCTACATATCGTTTGTGTGATTTTTATGATGTTTATTTTCAGAAACATGAAGAATACAGGTAGAACCTTAGAGTTATAGAAGAGAGAATAGGCCGGGCATGGTGGCTCATGCCTGTAATCTCAGCACTTTGGGAGGCTGAGGTGGGCGGATCACCTAAGGTGGGGAGTTCAAGACCCGTCTAGCCAACATGGAGAAACCTCGTCTCTACTAAAAATACAAAATTAGCCAGGTGTGGTGGTGCATGCCTGTAATCCCAGCTACTCGTGAGGCTGAGGCAGGAGAATCGCTTGAACCTGGGAGGTGGAGGATGCTGTGAGCCGAGATTACACCATTGCACTCCAGCCTGGGCGACAAAAGTGAAACTCCATCTCAAAAAAAAAAAAAAAAAAAGCAGAGAGAGAATAGGGTAGAAGCAGTATTGGCTGACAATTTTCTAGAACTGATGAAAAGATCTATCCACAGATACTGCTGCTGAACAGCTATATTCATAAACAATAAGGAGATGCAAAGAAAATCAACTGAAGACACATAATAAAATTGATAACAGTGAGGGTGACAGGGAGCAGAATTGGGGGCAGGGAAGTCATCAATGTAGACTGTAGCCTTATCTATAACATTTCACCTATTTTCCCAAATTTTTAAAAATTTCATATATAAATTTTAAGTTACTAAAAAACATTCTTTGAATGGAAAAAAAGTGCTGTCAACAAAAACGTCAGCCCCATGAAGGCAGACAGACTCAACCAGAGTCATACGGCTGAATGCTGCCTATTCAAAAGGACAAAGTTCTTTGTCACGGTCCTGAATCTGGCCACTGAAAACACAATTCCTCTAGGACAAACATTTCCAGTAAGAAATTTTCAGCCCCCCTGCCATAGCCCCTGCCGAGTAGCTGCAACTATAGGCACGCCTGGCTAATTTTCCATTATTTTTTGTAAAGCCGGGGTTTCCTCATGTTGCCCAGGCTGATCTCGAACCCCTGGACTCAAGTGATCTGCCCACTTCGATTTCCCAAAGTGCTGGGACTACAGGCATGAGTCACCGTGCCTGGCTAACTTTAGAGAATTTTTTAAAACCCACAAACTCACTCTCAGAAAATAAAAACTTCAAAACCTTTTTTTTTTTTCTAGACAGGGTCTCACTCTGTTACTCAGGCTGGAGTGTGGTGGCACAATCACAGCTCAGCGTAGCCTTGACATCCTAGACTCAAGTGATCTTCCTGCCTCCGCCTCTCGAGTAGCTGAGACCACACGTGTGTGCCACCATGCCTGGCTAATTTTTAAAAATTATTTGTAGAGATAGGGTCTTGCGTTGCCCAGGCTCGTCTCAAACTCCTGGGCTCAAGTGATCCTCCCGCCTCAGACTCCCAAAGTGTTGGGATTACAGGAGTGAGCCACCATGCCCCGTCTTCAACTCTTTTTTTAAAAAAAGCAGTGAAATAGAGAAACAATCTCCACAGCAAAGCTTTCTGCAGAGTGCACGTTCCTGCCACAGGGCCTCTGTGCTTGTGGTTCTCCCCAGCAGTTGCAGGTCTCACTCCCCAATTTCCTGCAGGTCTCTGCTTAAATGTCCTCAGGAAGGTCTTCCCTGACCCCTCTCCTCTCTAGAATACCACCTGGATTCCCCTTCCCCTTCCCCGCCTCGTTTTTCTTCAGAGGGTTACTGCTGCTTGGCGTGTTATTCACTGATGATGTTTCCAGGTTTCCTTTCCCATCCAAATGTGAGCTCTTAAGGGCAGGGTTTTTGTGTCTGTGTCCTCAGCACCTAGGACAGGGCCTGACGCATAGGAGGTAGTCAATGAGTATCTTCTGAAGGAACTACTGAATGGGTTCCCAAACTGTGGGGAACTGTGCAGAGGCTGAACAGGGGCAGAGGGAGGGAGGGGGGGCTCACCTCCACGTTCCAAACGTAGGAGCTGTGGAAGAGCTCTGACCACACCTTGCCCACTCTGTTGATGTCCTTGACATCCCAGATGTAGATGCTGTGGTCCTTATACACGCAGGACAGCCACTGGTGGATGGGGTCGAAGGTCAGTGCCACTGTATCTGGGTAGACTGCTTCTGCCTTCCTGTGGAAGAGGAAGCTAACAAGGCCACATGGGTAATCAATCACCATCAATGTCACTGAGTAGTGACAGCCACCTCTAGTGACAGTGGAGCTGCCTCCCTGGCAATGCCATGCCTCATGGTATTTGTGGCCATCCATCTCTCCTGCTCCAATTCTACTTCTCCCTCTTCCCTCTTCCTCTGCTTTGCTTCTCATGTAGAGGATACAAACCGGAAACTTTTGCCTGGCCCTGAGAGCAAATGAGTTTTTGATTCCTATGAACATTTCTCTCCCATCATTTCACCCAACTCAAGCTCCTGCTCTCTCTGAGCATACAAAGATAATAGGCATGTATCTTAGGTCCCACCTCTTCTTGGCCTCACCAACGCATGATCAAAAAGCCTCTTTGCCCTAAGGAGGCTGGGGAGCTGTCTCGTGGCCTGGGGTCTCCCTATGAAGGCTACAGTTTACTGAGCATTTACACTGTGCCAGGCCGAGAATTTTACCTGCAATAAATTCTCACAACCACGATAAGAGGCAGGCACTATATTTTACATATGAGAAAACGGAAGCACAGGGAGGTATAGTCACCTTCCCAAGGTCACACAGCACAACAGAAGGCAGCAGAATTGTGAGCCCAGCTACTATAACACAACACTGCCTGTGGGTTGCTCACTCCCTCCTTTCCTTCATGACACCCAGTTCCCCTGTTCAGGTCCTGTCATGGAAAAGGCACCCAGGAGCTAGTATCCAGAAATCCACAAAGAGGCAGCCCTAGGCACCCGGCACCCCCTGGTTAGGTAGCCCCCGATTCCATAAAACAGACTTGCAACAAAGGAGAAGAAAAGCCACAGCCCAGCACTTCCATCCACTCTCAACACAGCAGCAGAGGGACCTAACATGTAAGGCCTGGTCATTTACCCCAACGCCCGAAACCCCCAGCAACTGCCCACTGACCTAAGGATAGACTACAGGCGACCCACACTGGCCTCATCTCCCACCATCCTCCCCGGGCACACTGGGCTCTGGCCACACAATCCCTCACTATTCCTGCAACATGACAAGCCCAGTGTACTGTCACCTCAGTTGCTGGGACCCAGCTCTCCACACAGCGGCTCCTTCTCACCAGACACCCAATCAGCACAGCCCACCCCGGGCACTCTCCTTCCTGAGTCCTTGCTGTGTTCCCCAAAGCACTGATGCCTATCTGAAATTACCTTCTTTGTGTCCTTGCTTATCATCGAGCCCCCCTGCTATACTGCACAGAGGCAGAGATTTTGCTGCTTCACTATAGGTGTATCCTGCTTCCAACCCAGGGCTGGCACTTAGCAGCTGCTTAGTAGGGGTCAGCCAGCCATGTGGATGCAAACACTCCACCACATTCACAGCTGCTCTGCACTGTTCTTCACCATGCTGACCGCTATCTGAGATGATACTGTTTATTCCTTTGTTTTCTCACTGACTGTTTCTTCCCCTAGCCAGCCTCTCTTCTCACTGTGAAGCTTGCCTTGGAAGGCAAGGACTTTTCTGCTTTGTAACGCCCAGGGCTGAGAGTCATGATGAGTATTTGTGGGATGGACAGATATATGGATCTGGAAGCATGGATGAATGTCAGTGGAGAGACTCTGGGTGGGCCCCTCCCGTTCCGTTCCCTCTCCCTGCAGGGCAGTACCTGGGCTCCAGGCCCTGTGCCACATCTACCCCAAGGTAGTGTGGCTTGGGCAGGTTGGCGAGGTAGTGCAGGCTGTGGGCCTGGAAGATGCGGACTATCCCATCTGTGCAGCCACAGAAGATGAGCTCCTGGCTGACACAGAGGCAGGAAGACAGGGAGACCTGTAGGGGCAAAAGGGACCCCAGTGGATTTGGTGCTTCACATGGCCTGGCCCAGGGACATGGGGACTGACAGAGCAGCCTTAGGCCTCCAGAGAAGACTTATAGTTCCTTGGGTCTAAGACAACCATTTTAGCATATTTTAAGATTTCTGAAATCAAGATATAGTATACTGCTGCTATTGAAATACATGTGTCCCCAGGTAGACAGAGATATGAACGGAGACAGAGATGTCACTGCCGTCTACAGAGAAACGCAGCTATGTATGAAAAATACCTGTTCAGCAGACTGCAATTTCAGGTAAGTCACTTGTAGTAACAGGGTTGAATGTTAAGCTTACATTTTTTTTTTTTTTTGAGATGGAGTTTTTTTTTTTGGTCGTCGCCCAGGCTGGAGTACAATGGTGCGATCTTGGCTCACTGCAACTTCCACCTCCCGGGTTCAAGCGATTCTCTTGCCTCAGCCTCCAGAGTAGCTGGGATTACAGGCGCCTGCCACCACATCCGGCTAATTTTTTTGTATTTTGAGATGGGATTTTACCATGTCGGTCAGGCTGGTCTTGAACTCCTGACCTCAGGTGATCCACCCACCTCGGTCTCCCAAAGTGTTGGGATTACAGACATGAGCCACTGCGCCTGGCCTTTAGGCTTAAATTTTATTCCCTTTTGCTTACAAACAACTTCATAATGACTATACTCCAAAGCAGTACAGAAAAAAGTTATAAGGCCGGGCGCAGTGGCTCAAGCCTGTAATCCCAGCACTTTGGGAGGCCGAGACGGGTGGATCACGAGGTCAGGAGATCAAGACCATCCTGGCTAACACGGTGAAACCCCGTCTCTACTAAGAAATACAAAAAACTAGCTGGGAGAGGTGGTGGGCGCCTGTAGTCCCAGCTACTCGGGAGGCTGAGGCCGGAGAATGGCATGAACCCGGGAGGCGGAGCTTGCAGTGAGCTGAGATCCGGCCACTGCACTCCAGCCTGGGCGACAGAGCGAGACTCCGTCTCAAAAAAAAAAAAAAAAGAAAGAAAAAAGTTATAGTATCTAGAAAGGACTGTCTATCCTACTAGGAAGTGCTAGACCTCTAGACGCAGTTTAAGGAGTTTTTCCAAATCTAGAGGGACTTAATTTATGAGTCATTTAGTGTTTAGGAACTAAACATCTATCTATTGAAAGCTTTTCACTTGCTTGAAAAAGAGAAAATGATGTTTAACCAACTAGGACAAATATAAAACTTGGAACTCTTTCACACGCCATTAACCTCAAAGGTGATCTCTGGAGTGAGTTACAAAGGCAAGCAAGGAACAGGAGAGAAAACCACAACGCTCTGGCTGATAGCCAAATGGGCAGCTGATTCCAGATGGGAAAATAGCTTGGACACAAACTTTCAGATACTAAAGGAAAGAAGCTCTGCAATGTATCGATAGATCATGCTTTAGTTTAAAAGTTTATGGCTGGGCACAGTGGGAGGCCAATACCGGTGAATCACTAAAGGTCAGGAGTTTGAGACCAGCCTGGTCAACATGGTAAAACCCTGTCTCTACTAAAAATACAAAAATTAGCTGTGCGTTGTGGCAGGTGCCTGTAATCCCAGCTACTTGGGAGGCTGAGGCAGGAGAATTGCTTGAACCTGGGAGGCGGAACTTGCAGTAAGCCGAGACTACACCACTGCACTCCAGCCTGGGCAATAGAGTAAGACTCCATCTCAAAAAAAAAAATTAAAAATAAATAAAAGTTCATGCATTTTGTGTAGTCTTTTTTGATTGAAAAGTTATTAAATCAATGATACCTCTGAGTTTTTAAAAATGCAATCCTCTACCAGCCAGAGTGCTCAAAGGAGAAGAGAAATGTGAAGTAGATCAAATAGTAACGGGAAAACAACTGTCACCTTGAGCCCATTTCAGGTTACCAAGCATGGTGCTCACTGCCTATATTATCTCACGTGACTTCTTTACCAGCTCTGTGGGGAGGGCAGCAGTACTCCCATTTTACAGATGTGGAACCTGAAGCTCAGAGAGGGGGTGTCATTCACCATTAGTCACATAAGCAGAACCTGTGTGGTCAATACTGATGAACACCCCTGCAGACACATATCATGAGAAAGAGCCTGTCCAACTGATGGCAGAGAGGGAGGTGGTACCTTCAGGTTGATCCACTTCTCCAGCACCCTCTTCTCATTGAACTGGCAGAGGAGGCCCGAGTAGGACACACAGAAGGTACTGCCTGCCATCCGGCCCCGACCGCAGGCCACACCACAGAAGATATTGTTGTGTAGCTCGCCCAGGATGCCTGAGCGCCCTACAAGGGGCACTGTGCTCGTCACCTGGAGACACAGAGGGCATAGTGAGATACTGTCCACACAGTTGAGCCCCCAACAGGGCCACGATGGGTCCTGCATGACCAGATGATAGGACACAACGAAACAGGAGAACTCCAAGAAGCTCTTCCAAATGGAGGAGAAGGAAAGAAACACTAGAACCCTGCCACTCTGGACAGGGGGGCTGGAAGCAGCAGTCCAAGAATGAGAGCTGGTCCCAGGGTCAGGGGGTTCCTGGCAGGGCCTGTGCATCAGCCCCCTGAGAGTAGGCCCAGAAGCAGCAGCTGGGCCTCTGAGAGGTCAAATGGCCCGAGACCGCCGCCCTCAAATCCCAGGGAGAAACAGGAGGCCATGCTGCCACAGATGGTGACTCCCTCAGGGCCTGGTTAAAGGGCCAGGGACAGAAACTCACCTTTGTCTCAGTGGAGACTTCCAAGAACCAGAACCTCACATGTCGGTTCCCAACAGTGACAAAATAGCTGCTGTCCTCTGAGAAGGAGAGGGCGATGACTCTACAAGATACCTTGTTGGAGGCCACTACGATGTCTTTCTGGAAGAATAAGTGCAAAGCTCGTGCCAGCACTCATTCCACTGGACTGCCTGGGCCTCCCTGCTCGTCCCCACTCCAAGTCTGTCTTCCTGGGACCCTCCAGGGAGCTGCTGTATGGGGAAACTTATGTGGGGCAACCTGCTCATTCCTCACCACAGAGGAGGGGACAGAGGCTTGGAATGGTCTCCCCAGGAGAGTATGTTCCAGAGCTCTCTCAAGGGTCTAAGCTCTGCAGCCCACACATGGTATTGGGGACAGTCATGGCTGGGATGTAAGGACAACACAACCTATGGCTGTCACGGATGGGGCTCCTGCTCTGGGCCCTGCCCTGAGCCCTTCACAGGATAACCCATGAAATTCCCTCAAAAGCCCCATGAGGGAGGCGCCTCTCCCCAACCCTCCCAGGCTCAGAGGGGAAGATGTCATGTGCTCAAGGTCACATAGTGGGTTATGGGCAGAGCCAGGACTTGGTACCCACTTCTGCCAGCTCCACAGCTGTTCCAAAGCCCAGTCTTCCAGTGCTTATCAACTCATTAAAGTCTTACAACTCAACAAGATAAGTAGTACTATATCCATCTAACAGAGGAGGAAACAGACTCACAGAGATGTTAAGTCAGTTGGCTAAGGTCACAGCTGGTCATTATAAAAATATTTATAATTCTTCCAGCTGGGCGCCTGTCTCGTGCCTTACAATAAGGGATCAGCATGTCGCAGGTGCTCAATAGCTGTCATGTGTTGGGTGAGTGAGCACTTTACTGCGTCCTCTCATGTAGCTCTCCCAGTGCCCAAGACACAGGATGCTCTGGCAGCTGGCTGCCTGTCACAGGCCCGCTGGTCTTACCTTCCAGTCCCAGACGTTGAGCACCATGTCATGTTGGTAGCCCATGGACACGATGTGCTTCATATTGGGTGAGAAGGCCACACAGGCCACACCATACTTGTGGCCTAGCATCTCCGCCACCTGATTCTTCTCCTCCACATCCCAGATGCGCACAGCAGGCCTATGCCCATTCTAGGGAAGGTGGGGTCATTACTGCTGCTGGGCTCTGTACCAGGTAGGGCTAGAGGGGTTGTCAAGGCCGAAGATTGCATTGCCATAGGGTGTGCCCAAAAGCCATCTCCCCCATCTGCTACGGGGCTGTTCTGGCCCAGAAAGGAGCTATTCCAGGGACTCCCAGGCCTGCTGGGAGCACAAGGAATGGCTCCCGAGACCCCCCAACCCCCATTCCCACTCAATCGTGATCATGACTCACCTCCCCTGTCACTATGTACTTCCCATCAGGGGAGAAGGCCAGAGCACTCAGAGACTTCCTGGGGATAAAGAAAAGAGTTGATCACTGGTTCCGCTAAGGGTGGCCAGTCAGATCCCATCCTGGCGACTCTGATAGAACTCTGCCCTCTCCTGCCTCCCAAGCCTCGGAAGAGGCCAGGGGAGGTGAGCTCAAGCAGCTCCCACAGAGCCAGTACTGCTGGCGTGCCCAGCACAGCACACAGAGAAATGGGGGTAAATGCAAAGCCCCTTCGACCCTGAGATACCAAACCCAAATGGGGCAGACATTGTATGGGGACCCTGCTTTCTTCTCTCTCTGCCGCAGTGGGTACCCTAAGACCCCACCCACCCTATAACACTGAGAAATAGAGATGCAGGAAATGGTACAGGCCTGGCCTAACTAAAGGGGTGGTGCTGATGGGAGGATCCTGGCAGACATCACATCAAGGTAGCCTGCAGCATGTGCTCCACTGATAAATACTCAAGATATTCTGGAAAATCCATAAATAGCCAAAATGTTTCTGATACTCCTAGCTAGCCTGCACAAGGACTTGAATGAACAGGCTAGCTGGCAGGTTTCTGGCAGTACGATTCACCATTCTGAGATTGTATGATTTCCTTCTTCTCCCCTCTCACTTTTAATCTTGTTTTTACCTTTGTTCCTTAACAATAATTGTCTCCCTACGTCAGATGGTAAATTGGCGTGCAGATAACTAAGTAAATGTCACTAAGTGAGACTTTGGCAACTTCATGGAATATTCATCAAGTCAACCTGCTTCCCAGGCTTCCCGTGGTTCCTTACAGCAGCAAACAGGGCAAATTGCGTCCTGGATATCCACTTGTCTCTCTTTCCTCACTGACATAATCCCAGTTTCATGCTTGCAGCTATGCAGGTACATGACTCAGTCTGGCCAAGGAGAAGTAAACTGACATGCTGTGTGCCCCGCTTCCCACCAGTTCCCCTCCTGAAATAAGCACAGAACAGCCAGAACTCCATCTTGGGCCATGAAGTGACTTCAAGACCAGAAGTCTCACAATAAATGGGGTGGAACAGAAGGAGAGAGGAACGGAGGCTGGGTGCGGTGCCTCATGCCTGTAATCCCAGCACTTTCGGAGACAGAGGTGGGAGGTTCACTTGAGGTCAGGAGTTCACGATCAGCCTGGCCAACATGATGAAACCCCATCTCTACTAAAAATACAAAAAAATAGGCCGGGCATGGTGGCTCAGGCCTGTGATCCCAGCACTTTGGGAGGCCAAGGCGGGCAGATCACAAGTTCAGGAGATGGAGACCATCCTGGCTAACACGGTGAAACCCTGTCTCTACTAAAAAGTACAAAAAAATTAGCTGGGCGTGGTGGTGGGTGCCTACAGTCCCAGCTACTCGGGAGGCTGAGGCAGGAGAATGGCTGAACCCTGAAAGTGGAGCTTGCAGTGAGCAGAGATCACGCCACTGCACTCCACACTGGGAGAGACAGCGAGACTCCATCTCAAAAAACAAACAAACAAACAAACAAAAAATAGCCAGGTGTGGCGGTGGGCGCCTGTAATCCCAGCTACTCGGGAGGCTGAGGCAGAAGAATCGTTTGAACCCGGGAGGCGGAGGTTGCAGTAAGCCAAGATCGCACCACTGCACTCCAGTCTGGGCAACAGAGCAAGACTCCGTCTTGGAAAAAAAAAAGAAGTGGGGCAGGGTGCGGTGGCTCATGCCTGTAATCCCAACACTTTGGGAGGCCGAGGCGGGTGGATGACAAGGTCAGGAGATTAAGACCACCCTGGCTAACATGGTGAAACCCTGTCTCTACTAAAAATACAAAAACAAAATTAGCCGGGAGAGGTAACAGGCACCTGTAGTCCCAGCTACTCCGGAGGCTGAGGCGGGAGAATGGCGTGAACCCGGGAGGCGGAGCTTGCAGTGAGCTGAGATGGCGCCACTGCACTCCAGCCTGGGTGACAGAACGAGACTCCATCTCAAAAAGAGAGAGAGAGAAAAAAAAGTGGGGTCCCTGGTGTTCAGAGACACAGCCCCTGGGCTGCCCACTTCCGGACTTACGATGTGCAGGAGGAGCATGCCCTTGGGTTTTAAGCTACGCTGCGGAGGGGTTTCTGTTGTCTGTAGCCACCTCTAACCTGTCACATGCCCCGACCTTGTGCCTGGCCCTCTAGCAAATGCTGTGTGGCCATCACTGCACTGATTCCTCACGCATGCTTCATGGAGTCAGGGCTCTCATGAACCAACTTTGCAGATGAGGTGACTGCAACACAGGGAAGTCCCCTGCTACGGTTAACTAACCAGACAGGACAGAGCCCTGACCTCTAAGCCAGTAGTTCTCAGTCTTGGCTGTACATTATAATTCCCTGGGGAGCATCTGAAAAGTGTCAAAGTCTAAGATTAGTTGAGTGAAACTTTGGTGAGGAACAGGATTATTTGCACAGTCTCAGAAAAGATTTCCCCAGGATACTTGCTAATCACAAAGGTGAAGAGAGAGGCTTTGAAGTGGAGGAATCTGGAAGGCAACACCTTGGCCAAATGCCCCCAGTGAACACCACCAGTCACGGGAGACCTCCTGAGAGGAGGCACTGGGAAGAACACAGCACCCCTTCTGGTCTGTTCCTGTCAAAGATGCAGAACCTGAGTCTGCCCTTGAGGAAGCATAGAATAAACCCAAGATACCTCATCTACAATCCTCAAAAGTGTCAAGATCAGCCAGGCGCAGTGGCTCATGCCTGTAATCTCAGCACTTTGGGAGGCCGAGGCGGGCAGATCACGAGGTCAGGAGTTCGAGACCAGCCTGGCCAACATAGTGAAATCCCATCTCTACTTAAAAAAAAACAAAAAACAAAAAACAAAAATTAGCCAAGAGTGGTGGTGCGCACCTGTAGTCCCAGTTACTCAGGAGGCTGAGGCAAGAGAATCGCTTGAACCCAGGAGGTGGAGGCTGCAGCAAGCTGAGATCACTCCATTGCACTCCAGGCGGGTGACAGTGTGAGACTTTGTCTCAGAAAAAAAAAAAAGTGTCAAGATTCTGAAAGTCAAGAAAAGACAGAAGAGCCACGTCAGCCTGAAGGAGACTGAGGGGACAACTCAATGCAATGTGTGATTCCAGACAGAACCCTTTGGCCATAAAGGACATTCATGGGACAAAGGCTGACTCCTGAATGGAGCCCTCTGGGGAGTGAATGGGAGTGATATGCCAATTTTCATTTCTTGATTTTGCTGGATATATTACAGTTTAGAAGGACTGTCTTTTTTTTTTTTTTGTAGGAAATACACACTGAAGTATTTATTTTATTGTTGTTTTTTTTTTTGACACAGAGTCTTGCTCTGTCACCCAGGCTGGAGTGCAATGGCGTGATCTTGGCTCACTGCAACCTCTACCTCCCGGGTTCAAGTGATTCTCATGCCTCAGTCTCCCAAGTAGCTGGGATTACAGGCACCTGCCACCATGCCCAGCTAAATTTTGTAGTTTTAGTAGAGATGGGGTTTCACCATGTTGTCCAGACTGGTCTCAAACTCGTGACCTCAGGTGATCCGCCTGCCTCGGCCTCCCAAAGTGTATTTATTTTATTTTACTTTATTTTTCTTGAGACAAAGTCTCACTCTGTTGCCCAGGCTGGAGTGCAGTGGCGCAATCTTGGTTCACTGCAACCTCCGCCTCCCGGGCTCAAGCAATTCTCCTGCCTCAGCCTCCCGAGTAGCTGGGATTATAGGTGCCTGACACCAGGCACAGCTAATTTTTGTATTTTTAGTAGAGACAGGGTTTTGCCATGTTGCCCAGGCTGGTCTCAAACTCCTGACCTCAAGTGATCCTCCTGCCTCTGAGACCTCCCACAGTGCTGAGATTATAGGTGTGAGTCACCGTGCCTGGCCTGAAGTATTTAGAGATATAGAGGCATCATGTCTACAACTGATTCTCAGATAGTTCAGAACAAATTAATATGTATATAGACAAAAAATGATAAAGCAAATGTGGTAAAATGCTAACATTTGGCCAAGTGCAGTGGCTCGCTCACGCCTGTAATCAGCCTTTGGGAGGCTGAGGCAGGCGGACTATCTGAGCTCAGGAGTTTGAGACCACCTTGGGCAACATGGTGAACCCCATCTCCACTAACACACAAAAAATTAGTTAGGCATGGTGGCGCATGCCTGTGGTCCCAGCTACCTGGGAGGCTGAGGCATGAGAATCGCTTGAACCCAGCAGGTGGAGGTTGCAGTGAGCTGAGCCTGGGTGACAGAGCAAAACTCTGTGTTCAAAAAAAAAAAAAAAGCTAACATTTGGGAAATATGTGAAAGGTACATAGGTATATATGAGCTCTTTGTACTATTCTAAGTCTGAAATTATTTCAATATAAAAAGTCTCAAAATTGCCAATGCCCAAGTTTCATCCCAGATCAATTGATTTGGCTTTCTCTTGGGGTGAGGCATAGGGACCAGGTGATTCTGATATGCAGTTGGAAAGAAAACCCCCACACTGGCCACACCACCTCCTAATGCACACCTACTGGTGGCCCAGGGTGGGCACCTGCATGCCATCTACTACAAATCCAGGCCACCGACTCCACTGCCTACAGGGATTAGGAAGGCAACACAGGTGTGAGGAACTGGCCACAACGGGCCTGACAAATGTCACTAAGCTCAGTCCATCACTGCCACAGGGGAATTTGGGCCCCAGAGGCCAGAATTTCTCACTTCTCCAAACAAGAGGGACATGTGGATTTTTGTGTTAAAAAACTTGAAATGGGCCAGGCGTGGTGGCTCAAGCCTGTAATCCCAGCACTTTGGGAGGCCGAGATGGGCGGATCACGAGGTCAGGAGATTGAGACCATCCTGGCTAACACAGTGAAACCTCCATCTCTACTAAAAAATACAAAAAGCTAGCCGGGCGAGGTGGCGGGCACCTGTAGTCCCAGCTACTTGGGAGGTGAGGCAGGAGAATGGCGTAAACCCGGGAGGCGGAGCTTGCAGTGAGCTGAGTTCTGGCCACTGCACTCCAGCCTGGGCAACAGAGCGAGACTCCGTCTCAAAAAAAAAAAAAAAAAAAAAAAAACTTGAAATGTTGTCCACTCATCCAACCTTTAAAACACACTGTATTGGGCAAGTTTGTGTGACTCTGATTTGTAGCTGCTGCCTTACGAATGCTCTCCCAATTACCAGTAGCTATTTTATTTTCAGAGGAGACCAAGGCTCTGAAAGAAGTGTCTCACCTGAGATTCCACAGTGAATAGATGCTTGAGCCAGGAATGGAACCCAGCTCTGCCCTTATCACCAGTAACAGAACCCACAGTTAGGAGCAAAAGGTCCAAAAAGGCACTTTCAAGAGGGAATGCACTTCTGCCAGATAACAAGAACCTGCCGTAGCTTAAGGACCATATCTTAAGGACCATAAGGGCAGGAGAAAACCCACTCCTTATCCATTCACCTGGAGAACTGGGCCAAAGGAGCAGAGCCTGAGCTATGCCAAGGAGGGACACGGTATGCCTTTCAAAGGTCACAGCCCTATTGGGACCACATCCCAGGGCAACACAGTGATCAGTTAGCCCCAAGGCAGAGGAGCGGGTCCTCCCCCAATAACAGCTGAAAAGATCTTTCTAAAACCCAAATCATGTTCAGTCTTTCTCTTAGGAAATAGCCATCAATGTGCCAGACACTGCTGTTTGGTGCTGGGGACACAGAAATGAACTCAGAGAAAGTCCCTGCTCTCAGAGTGCTCACACTGAGGAATGGAGACCCACAGTGAACACCACCAATGAGGAAATTGGACAGCATATCAGAGATGGGAGCAAATTTTGTGGAGAAAAGCAAAGCGGGGAATAGAGCTGCTGGAGGGCTGGGGGTGAAAAGCACATCCCTGGCCTGTGGCGCCCTCCTGTGGCTGCTCTCTGCACTCAGCATGCTCTGCGGCCCCTCTCCAACGCTGCAAGGACTACGGGATGTGGCTTCTGCCTATTCCATCCAGTCTCATCTCCCCTGCTCCCTTTCTCCAGGCACCCGGATCCTTGGCTGCTTCTAAAGCACCGAGATTCTTACCACTGCAGGTTCTTTGCCCTTGCTGTCCCCCCTGCCTGAAACGCTCTCCCTACAGCTTCTTATGGGTCACCCTCTCACTTCCTTCAGGTCTCACAGTCAAGGCAGCATTCCCTGAGCCTTCTGATAAGGCTTTCCTCCTATTCTCTGCCCACAAACCTGCCCGAAGACATCCCCCATCATTTCCTCCACAGCACTGATCATGATCAGCCAGTAATTTGCTGACGGGTTTACTGTCTGTCTCACTCTAGCCAGCAGAGATTCTCCTCTCCTGTGGTCACTGCTGTGTCCCTAGCACATGGAACAGCATCCAACACAGGCAAATGCCGCTGAGCCAACAGGTGAGTGAATGAGTGAGCACCTACCCATGAGTACCTCCAGGCTATGCGGGGGAGGGGAGGTGTGCCAAGCCCCTGGTTCCACCCCTGCCCCCAGGCCCAGGCCTCAGCCTACCTGGCAGTGTTAAAGATGTGCTGCTGTTTGTTCTCCTTGGGGTCCAAAATCACCACCACACAGCTGGGGAGAAAGAGGAAAATGTGCCTCAACTGCGGGGAGTGTTGGGGTCCTGGGATGATTCTATTCCCACCAGAAAAGCCCACAAATAAACAAGCTCCCTCTGCACAGAGATTCTCTCTGGTCTCCTCCTCCTCCCCCTCCTCCAGGTGTTTACACTGAGAATTCTAGGGCACTTTAACATTACTATGTTCTTAAATAGAAACCAGCACTTCCTCTGAGGTAATGTCTGTCAGGCCCTAGGCTAATAAAGACCTTAGGCTGGCTACAATCCCAGCACTTTGTGAGTAGGGGGTGGGGGGATCACTTGAGCTCAGGAATTTGAGACCAGCCTGGGCAACAGAGTGAGATCTCCTCTCTACTAAAAAAAATTAGCTGGCTGTGGTGGCATGTGCCTGTAGTCCCAGCTACGTGGGAGGTGGAGATGGGAAGGTCGCTTGAGCACAAGAGGTTGGGGCTGTAGTGAGCTGTTATTCACACTATTGCATTCTAGCCTGGGCAACACAGCCAGACTCTGTCTCAAAAAAACAAAACAAAACAAAAAACAAAACAAAAAAAAGAGAGAGAGAGATGTAATTGTTTTAAATCCTCACAACTGCCAGGTCAGGTCAGGACTCTTTAGGCCCATTTATAAATAAGGAAACAAACCCATAGAGGGGACGTCCTTAGCACAGTGTCAGGCTACGTAAGTATTTATGGAATGAACAGTTGTAGCGTCTTCTTCAGTCTTCTCAACTATGCAAGCAGAGAGGGTCATTAGCTCTGTTTTACAGAGGCAGAGGAAGAGGCTCAGAGAGCAGCATACATGGCAGAGCTGGGACACAAATCCAGGTTACCTGACACCACAGCGTGGAGTTTAATCACCTGTCTTTCCCAGATCGCTGTCACCTCCCCCCTGTAGTCATAATAAAGGCTTTCATTGCACTCACTACATGGCAGGAACTGTTCTAGACAGAGAGGGGGCTATGGAATCCTCTCCACAGCTCTCAGAAGCAGGCCCCATTATCCACATTCTACAGGTGAAAAAGATGAGGCTCAGAGTGATTTACAGATGGCTTCAGGCTCCAAGCTCCAAATTCCCTAGCAATGATTGGACATCGAGGCCCTTATCTGCTTACCCTGCCAGGTAGGCCACATGGCCTGTGCCAGGATCACAGGTTAGGCCACTGCTGTTCTGGGCTGTGATGCCAAGCACCTTCTCGAGTGACACCTGCAAAGAAAAAGCCCAAGTCAGAGGCACCCGCCCCAGCTGGCACCACATGGTGCAGCTGCCTTGGCCACCCATTCAGAACCTGCTGCATTCAACACCCACTCACTGAGCTTCTGTGGCCATGCCATCCACCAGCAGCTAACACTTGTTCTCTCAACATTCCTTTGGCAAATACGACGCTAGGTGAAGAGCACAGAGTGGTGAGGAAGAGACAAATCCTTGCCCTCGTGGGGCTCATGTCCTACTGGTGATGGGTATGTAGGACATAGAAAAGAAGCAGAACAAATATGTGAAACAGATGCCAAGTAATGACCGGTGCAAGAGAGAAGAAAGCAGATAAGGAGGTCAGGAGTGCAGGGGAAGGGGGAGAATGCCGTGGTGAGAAGGTGACCTGTGTATAAGCTTCTAAGTACTTTTTTTTGTTTATTTGTTTTTTGAGATAGAGTCTTCCTCTGTCACCAGGCTGGAGTCCGTGGTGAGATCTCGGCTCATTGCAACCTCCGCCTTCCGGGTTCAAGCGATTCTCCTGTCTCAGCCTCCTGAGTAGCTAGGATTACAGGCGCACGCCACCATGCCCAGCTAATTTTTGTTTTAGTAGAGATGGTGTTTCACCATGTTGGCCAGGCTGGCCTCGAACTCCTGACCTCAGGTGATCCACCCACCTCAGCCTCCCAAAGTGCTAGGATTATAGGCAAGAGCCACTGTTCCCGGCCTCTTAGTACTTTTATATGTATAAAAGACTTGAATCCCCACAATAAGCCAAGTAGAAGGCACTATTATCACCCCTGTTTTACAGGTAAGAAGTCTGATGCCCAAGATCCTACATCTGCAAATGGCAATGTTGATACAGAAACCCAGGCAGTCTGGCTCCAAAGTCAGCACTTTGGGCTGTACAGGAGAGACACAGTAGTGACCAAAGGTAGACAGTTTCCCCACGTCAGATTCATAGTCCAGAAATTTGAGAGATTTGAACAAGTAAAAAAACACATGAACAGTAATATTTAAAATTTAAACAAGGCTGGGTGTGGTGGCTCAGTCAGGAGTTTGAGACCATCCTGGCCAAAATGTCAAAACCCTGTCTCTACTAAAAATACAAAAAAATTAGTCAGGTGTGGTGGCCCATGCCTATAATCCCAGGTACTCAGGAGGCTGAGGCAGGAAGATTGCTTGAACCCAGGAGGCGGAGGTTTCAGTGAGCTGAGATGGCACCACTGCACTTCAGCCTGGGCGACAGAGTGAGACTCTGTCAAAAAAGAAAAAAAAAGAAGGCCGGGTGCGGTGGCTCAAGCCTGTAATCCCAGCACTTTGGGAGGCCGAGACGGGCGGATCACGAGGTCAGGAGATCGAGACCATCCTGGCTAACACGGTGAAACCCCGTCTCTACTAAAAAATACAAAAAACTAGCCGGGCGAGGTGGCGAGCACCTGTAGTCCCAGCTACTCAGGAGGCTGAGGCAGGAGAATCGCTCGAACCCGGGAGGTGGAGCTTGCAGTGAGCTGAGATCTAGCCACTGCACTCCAGTCTGGGTGACAGAACGAGACTCCGTCTCAAAAAAAAAGAAAAAGAAAAAAAAAGGAACCAAACAGATGAGGAAACAGAGGCCAAGAGGGGTTACCCATCCAGGAAGGGGTAGCGCCAGGATTCCAACATAAACAACCAAGCCATGGCACTCATGTTGTCTTATCTGTCGATCAGCATTACTGGGCATTGGTATGAATGGTCATTTTTAGACTAGGTCTTTGCAAGACAGATCAACTCTGTACTGCCAAACAAGAAAAATAAATATTACCCCAAATACACAGTTATAGTATCAGTATTAGCTAACATGAATAGAGTACTTGCCATGTGCCAGTGTTGTTCTGAGTGCCTAGGATATGTGACCTCATTTAATCCTCACAAATACCCTATGAAAGATTTCTACATCATTCTCATTTTACAGATAAGAAAACTGAGGCACAGATAAGTTTATAACTTGGCAGGGCACAGTAGCTCACTCCTGTAATCCTAGTACTTTGGGAGACTGAGGCAGGCAGATCGTTTGAGCTCAGGAGTTCAAGACCAGCCTGGCCAACACGGCGAGACCCTGTCTCTACCAAAAAACAAAACAAAATTAGTCAGGTATGGTGGCATGCACCTGTAGTCCCAGCTACTCAGGAGACTTGAGGTGGGAAGATCACCTGAGCCCATGGAGGCTGAGACTGCAGTGAGTTGAGATCACTCCACTGCACTACAGCCTGGATGACAGAGTAAGACCCCATCTCAAAAAAAAAAAAAGAAAAGAAAAAGAAAAAGCAAAGTTCATCAACTGCCAGGAAGAACAGGACTAAAGTTTAAGCTCAGGCTGCCTGGGTCCAACCATACCAGTCTGTTCTCTTAGCCACCTTGCTATAATGCCTCTCTGAATTTGATATTGTTATATGTAGTTTAATAGCTCAAAAGGCACTTTCAGGAACATATAAGATAAAGGCTATGACGTATAGGGTGCTGGGTGACAGATGAAGGTGGGTGTCTGCTTTAGAATGGGGTTCAAGAAGGCCTTTCCAGATAGCGACATTCAGGCTGAGACTTGAAGGATGGGAAGGAGCCAGCCAGGTAGATTGCAGCAAAAAGCCCAGGCTAAGGAGGCAGAAAAGAATATGGAGCCTCAGGAAAACCAAAAGCAGGCCAGTGTGACTGAACGTTGGTGACAGGGAGGACATAGGAGGTACAGTCAGAGCCCTATAGCCAGGAGTGGGCAGTATAATCAGTGCAGGAGACAGTCATGGGGCAGGAACAAGCTCCACCAGCAGCTACCAGGTATCCTCCCTTTATCTGGACTCTGTGCCAAGAAGATCACAAGTAAAATTTCATTTCTCTCCAATGCAATAGTATAATTTTTTTTTTTTTTTTTGAGACAGTCTTACTCTGTCGCCCAGGCTGGAGTGCAGTGGCGTGACCTCAGCTCACTGCAACCTCCGCCTCCTGGGTTCAAGGGATTTCTCCCGCCTCAGCCTCCTGAGTAGCTGGGATTAAAGGCGCGCGCTAGCACGCTCGGCTAATTTTTGTACTTTTTGTAAAGACGGGGTTTCACCATGTTGGCCAGGCTGGTCTTGAATTGATCTCAGGTGAACAACCCACCTTGGCATCCCAAAGTGCTGGGATTACAGGCGTGAGCCACCGTGCCCTACCAATACTATGGTTCTTATCATCTCCATTTTATAAAAACAGATTTTGTGCCTACAGAGCTGGAAAACAATTTTTTTAAATTGCCGCTGCGCTAATGGAATTCCTTCTACCTACTGTGAAATCATTTCCTTCTGCGTTTCTGTCTCAGAATTTAGGGAACTGTTCTGTGCGCCCTCCTCCCCAGGCAGCACTGCGGAGATTTTATAAATAACTTCTTACGTCTTTGTCATAGTTTTGAATGACAATATGGATTAAGAATCCCCACCTTGGTGAGGAAAAAGGATAGAGACCGCAGAAGGTGAGAGAAGGCGAGGCAGAAGCGAGGAAGAGTTGGGGCAGGTAACACTCTGGACTAAACCCTCGAAGGGACCTTAACGACCCAGCGGGGGCCAGGGCAGTGAGGCTGCAGTGAGCTATGATCGTGACGTCTAAAGGCGATAGAACGGGGGTTAAAGTATAGGAGGACTAGGCTGTGATTTGCAGAAGCAAAATGCATTCCCCAGTGGTGGGAACCAGGGAGGAACCCAGGAATTACTCCAACGCTGAGGGTAGAGCCGGGAATGCAACGAGGAGAGGGAAAGTGGGAGGGGCCATGGCTAAAGGGGCGGGACTTAGGGGACGAAGCCAGGCAGGGAACAGCCTGAGGGGACTGGCCAGGGACTGATAGTCGGGGCCACAGTTCTCAGGACGGGACTAGGGGAAACCCAGGAGGCCTGGAACTGGGGTAGACATGACGAGCAGCTTCTCACCCGGTTCTGCACCGTCTCCTCGGAGGCCGTCGAGAGTCGTGTCCGCCGCCGGAGGCAGAGCGGTGGGGCGGGCGGCGGGGAGGACTGACCCCTCCGCGCCGGAACTCCCGCCATGACAGAGGGCAGCTTCTCCCCTGCATCGTTCCGCGCACAGCCTCCGGACCCTACGGCCGCCATCGTCACGCCGGAGCCGGGCGACCGTTACATCCCTTAACCGCCGCCGCCGCCACCGCCACAACCCACTGAAACAGCGAACAGCCGCGGGAAAGCCGGCGCCGCCGCCTATTGGACGCCACAGGCCCGGCCTGGCCAACCGCAGGGCTGCCGGGCGGCGCTTAGGGCCAATGGGAGCGAAGAGGCGGAGCGAGTGCCTGGCTGGGCGGCCAGTGTACTGGATGCCTGATCAAGAGTCGTGGGGTCTTTCATCCAGACTCCGTTTTCATTATTCGCTGAAACATACAGGTTTTAACTTTTACGAGGCTAAGGCCCCAGCTGCCTCACCTTGGTTTTTGCCGCCACCCAGAGGAACTATATGCGCTCCGACGGTCGCCCGGATATAGGCGTAGGGTGGAGCCGTAAGAGATTAACTGGCCAGTTGATTTGGTTGGCGCAGGCTCAGAAACGACGTGACGCCGCCCCTCTCCCCAACACGTGATGAAAGTCGGGGTGGAGAAGGGCAGGCTTTGCGCAGGCGCACAGTTCTCGCTATAGCCAATTCGCTACGTGACGAGGGCGTGACTGTGGCACTGGAGGGGCGCCTAATAGCCAGGCGCTCTCAGCGCTCTCCCCGGCACGTGACGAGTCTCCACGGACGTCATGTGAGGCAGGCGGCGAGCGCGCGGGCGGGGCGGGGTTCGGTGGCGCTCCACGAGAACCAAAGTGCAGCTGCTGACCCGGCAAAACTCGACGGGGCTGGACAGCCATGCCTAAGTACTGCACGGCGCCGAACTGCTCCAACACTGCGGGCAGCTTGGGCGCAGACAACCGCCCTGTGAGCTTCTACAAGTGAGCGCAGCGCGGGGCGGGGCTTGAGGGAGGCGGGACCCTGGGAGGGGCGGGGCCCGAGCTTTAGTGAAGCTGTGCGGGCCTTCTGGTCTCGCTTGAGGGTGTTAGGAAGTGGGGTTAAACCGTGAGGAGATGGCCTTCCCGGCAGTGTCCACTGCATCGCTACTACAGGTAGCGAAGAAGCGAGACGAAGAGGGAAAGGGATGTAGAAAGTGAAGTCGGTGCAGGCTCTGTAAGAGCCTACAGATGCCCACTTGCCCTCCCCACGCATTTGAGCCATCTGAAACGCAGAGCATCCGAAACTGAGCTTGTGATCGCGTCTCCCCCAAAACCTTCCAGTCTGTCCTTAGTAGTTCCCTGATTGCAGCCAGAGGGAGCCTGTGAACACCTGAGTCAGATCAGCGCCCTCCTCTGCCCAGATCCCTTCCCTGACTCCCACCTCACTGTAAAAAATAAAGTGAGGCTGCAGCAGGTAGAAAGCAGGCCTGCAAAGTCCTACAGAGCTGGTTCCCTGATACCAGTGTGACTTCATCTCTTTCCTCCTGCCCTTCACTCCAGTAACACTGGCCTACTTCATGTTCGTGTAGCATAGCAGGCATGTTACTGCCCTGGTATCTTTGCCTGTGCCATTCCCTCTGATTTCAAAGTTCTTGCCTTTATTACTACCACCCTATGGACAACTGTAACTGACACCGAAACACACACACGATTCTCTCTGTCTTCTGCTTTATTTTTCCCTTTAACACATCACTGTCTGCATATCGCATTTTCGATGTATGCATTCCTTATCTCCCCCACTAGAATGTCACCTCAATCAAGCCAGAGGTTTTGTCTTTGTCTTTCTTGTTTCTTCTTGTTTGTGTCTCCAACCTCTAGAACAGTGCCTGGCACATAGTAGGTGCTTAGTAAAGATCTGCTGGGTGGATTTGATGAATGCATTTCAGATGGGCTCTCCAGGAAAGCCAGCAGTCCATGTCTCATGGATCCTTTGAGGGACCCTGGTATAGGGCCAAAGGGATTTGGGGGAACTTTAAGCCTGTACATGACTCTGGCAACTGTTGATTAATTCAGCAACTTTTTGAGTATTTCTTGGAGAAGCAAGTAAGCCCCTGCTGGACACAAAGAACCCTAACAGATCTTGTTTCTGCCATGACAGAGCTCATGGATAGGTGAGGGTCAAACATTGAGGAATTGAGTACGTGACCTGGGAGTTACCCATAATCCTTCCTTTTCATCCACCGCTAGTCCATTAACCTGCCCTTTGGCTCTACCCTCAAGACATGTCTCCATCCTGCAACAACCACAACAAAATCTCTAACACCTTGACAAGACAGTTATGAACACGAATGAGAAAGTCCCAAATAAATCATTAAGAAATAAGGAAAGATAGGCTGGGCGTGGTGGCTCACACCTGTAATCCCAGCACTTTGGGAAGTCGAGGCAGGAGGATTGCTTGAGCCCAGCAATTCGAGACCAGCCTGGGCAACATGGCAAAACCCCATCTCTACAAAATGTAAAAATTAGCCGGAGATGGTGGTGCACGCCTGTAGTTCCAGCTACACGGGACATTGAGGTAGAGAATCACTGGAGCCCAGGAGGCCAAGGCTGTAGTGAGCTGTGATCACGCTGCTGTACTCTAGCCTTGGCAACTGTGTGAGACCTTGTCTCAAAATAAATAAATAAGAAATAAGGAAAACACATTCCCAGACTACTACTCATTACATCCACTGTCGTCACATAGTCCAGGCTGCCGTCATCTTTTTTTTTTTTTTTTTGAGACAGGGTCTTGCTCTGCCACCAGCTGGAGTGCTGCAGTGATATGATCTCAGCTCACTGCAACCTCTGCCTCTGGGTTCCAAGTGATTCTCCTATCTTAGCCTCCCGAGTAGCCGGGACCACAGGTGCACACCACCACACCCAGCCAATTCTTTGTACTTTTAGTAGAGGTGGAGTTTCACCATGTTGGCCAGGTGGGTCTCGAACTCCTGACCACAGGTGATCCACCCACCTTGGCCTCCCGAAGTACTGCGATTACAGGCATGAGCAACCATGCCCAGCCCCTGTTTCCACTCTTACCTCACTCATAACAACAACAATAGAGTATTTACCTTATGCCAAGCACTGTTCTAAGTGCTTAAGTAGGAAGATAATAATAAGAGGAATGATGTGACTGTACAGCAGCCAGATGACTGTATGAAAATCACTTCATGTCTTCGGCCGGGCATGGTGGCTCAAGCCTGTAATCCCAGCACTTTGGGAGGCCGAGACGGGCGGATCACAGGTCAGGAGATCCAGAGACCAGCCTGACTAACAACGTTGAAACCCGTCTCTGCTAAAATAAAAACTAGCGAGGAGTGTGGTGCCTGTAGTCCCAGCTATTTGGGAGGCTGAGGAGAATGCGTAAACCTGGGAGGCAGAGCTTGTAGTGAGCTGAGATCCGAGCCACTGCACTCCAGCCCTGAGTGACAAGCGAGACTCTGTCTCAAAAAAAAAAAAGGAAAATCACTTCATGTCTTCATTGGCAGCCAATAGTGACTAACCCATTTACACCTCAGGGCCTACCCCTGAGTCAGTCATGCAGAAGCCACTCAGTTAAGAGTTAGATGAAAAGCAGTTTCCAAAGGGAAACTGGAGAGGGCATGGATGCCAGGTGAGAGATAAGATGAGACACTTTGAGGGAAGTGGCTGCCAGGAAATAACTTGAAATCCTGCTTGGCAGCCAAAGGGAACACTCATTAGTTCACTCTCTGTCTCTCTCTTTTTTGAAACATGATCTTGCTGTCTGAACTGGAATGCGGTGGGTGCGATCATAGCTCACTGCAGCTTCCAGCCTCCCAGGCTCGGCAGTCCTCCATCTCAGCCTCCTTTTTTTTTTTCTTCATGTTTCATTTTTTTTTTTTTTTTTTTTTTTGGCCGAATGCGCTCTGTAAAGCCAAGCGGGGAGTGCAGTGGCCAGATCTCAGCTCACCAAGCTCCCCTCCTGGAGTTCACATTCGTCTCCTGCCTCAGCCTCCCGGTAGCTGGGACTACGAAGCCGCCCGCCTCGCCCGGCTAGTTTTTTGTATTTTTAGTAGAAACCCGAGGTTTCACCCTGTTAGCCAGAATGGTCTTGATCTCCTGACCTGCGTGATCCATGCGATCTCGGCCTCCCAGAAGTCACTGGGATTACAGGCGAGCCACCTTCTCCAGCCCGTCTATGTTCATTTTTATTTTATGCTAGTCAAGCGTGGTTGTGTGGGGAGACAATGTTAATCAACTTAGCAATAACCCACAACACTCAGACCAGCTCCATTTCAGCCTCCTGAGTAGCTGGGACTATAGGCATGTGCCACCATGCCTGGCTAGCCTTCATTAGCTCTGTCTTAGGCCCTTTCAGGGACAGTGGCAATGGGGTCATCTCTTATGGGGGACCTATCATTTAGAATTATATCTGCTTGGTAGTAACAAAGTCCTGCAATAAGAGTTGATTAAACAAATTATGGGGTCTATAGGAATCAGTGTGGTTAAGTTATGCTGCACGAATAAACTTCTCAAATCTCAGTGGCTTACTACAACAAAGGTGTTTTTTTGTTGTTGTTTTGTTGTTTTTTTAAGAAGGGATCTCTATCACCTGGGCTAGAGTGCAGCACCATCATGGTTCACTGCAGCCTCAAACTCCTGGGCTCAAGCAGTCCTCCCGCCTCAGCCTCCTGAGTAGCTGGGACTACAGGCAGACACCACCTTGTCAGGCAAATTTCTCTAATTTTTGTAGAAATGAAGTCCCACTGAGCTGGGCGCGGTGGCTCACGCCTGTAATCCCAGCACTTTGGAAAGCCGAGGCGAGTGGATCACCTGAGGTCAGGAGTTCGAGACCAGCCTGGCCAACATGGTGAAACCCCATTTCTACTAAAAATACAAAAATTAGCCAGCTGTGGTGGCACGCGCCTGTAATCCCAGCTACTCAGGAGGCTGAGATGGGAGAATCGCGTGAACTTGGGAGGCGGAGGTTGCAGTGAGCCAAGATCGTGGCAGTGAGCCAAGATCATGCCACTGCACTCCAGGCTGGGTGACAGAGCGACTCCGTCTCAAAAAAAAAAAAAAAAAAAAAGCCCCATTTCTACTAAAAATACAAAAAATTAGCCGAGTGTGGTGGTAGGTGCCTGTAATCCCAGCTACTCGGGAGGCTGAGGCAGGAGAATCGCTTGAACCTGGGAGGCAGAGGTTGCAGTGAGCCGAGATCGTGCCACTGCACTGCAGCCTAGGCAACAAGCGCGAAACTCCGTCTCAAAAAAAAAAATGAAGTCTCACTGTGTTGCCCAGGCTGGAACTCCTGGGCTCAATCAGTCCTCCTGCTTTGGCCTCCCAGAGTGCTGGGATTACAGGCATGAATCACTACACCTGGCCCAAAGGTGTTTTTCTTGCTCACACTATATCCTTTGCAGGTCATTTGTGGTCCTACTCTACAGTATCTTAATTGGGGTCTCAGGCTGAAGAAACTGTCCCTATTTGGAATATTGCTGTTCTTGCGGGAGGAGGAAAAGAGAAAGTGGAGTGAATCATCCGGTGGCTCTTGGTCAATTTTATATTTAGAAGAGGCCCATATCACTTTCACTGGCATTCTTTGACTGGAGCAAGTATCTAGCAAGCCTCAAGTCAATGGAGTGGGCATGTGAAATCCTCATGTGGAGGGAGGCAGCAGACATTCTGAACAGTAATACAGTCTATTACAGGGTTTATTTTCCCTCATATAGACCAAGTACAGAGGTTGGCAAACCAGCACTGGAATAGTAGTTCCACAGTCATCAGAAATGAGGGTCCTATCTCTCTCTCTCTCTTTCTTTTTTTTGAAAGTCTCATTCTATCACCCAAGCTAGAATGCAGTGGCACGGTCTCAGCTCACTGCAACTTCCACATCCCGAGTTCGAGGGATTCTCATGCCTCAGCCACCCAAGTAGCTGGAATTACAGAATTACAAGTGCGTGCCACCATACCCAGCTAATTTTTGCATTTTTAGTAGAGACAGGGTTTTGCCATGTTGACCAGGCTGGTCTCAAACACCTGACCTCAAATGATCCTCCCACCTTGGCCTCCAAAGTGTTGGAATTACAGGTGTGAGCTACCGTGCCTGGCCTATTTCTGCTCTGTCATCCTTAGCCTGTGGCTTCCATTCAAGGTGGCTGCCAGTGCCCCAGCCACCATTGCTACCATTCCTTATAGGAGGAAAAGGGAAGGGAGAAAGAGCAAAAAGCGTTCAGGTCTAAACTGAATCAACTCCCTTTATAAGGCCTTCCAGAAACCCCATTCAATGGCACCTTTTCATCACTGGTCACCCCCAACTGGAAAAGAGGCTGGGAATTGTGGTCTTTTAGCTGGGCATTTAATCAGCCTGAATAAATTTTGAGTTACGTTAGTAAGAAAGAAAAAAAGGACTTCTAGCAGTATATGCCACCCCATGCTCTGGACAAGATGACCAGCAAGACTAAAATAGTTTATACAAAGGGGAACATGGGGGTATAGCTCAGTGGTAGAGCATTTGACTGCATTGAAAGGGGAACACTTGCTGTCTGCTTAAGGTAGTTTTTTAGAAAGCAATATTGCCCATTATAAATGCTGGTATCCAGAGGAACAAGAGAAAGACCAATTAAGGAGATGTTTCTTAGGATATTGACTTTCTTCCTTTCCTCTTTGAGCTGCTGAATCCCGTTGATCGTCCCTTCCGTTTAAGGCACCATCCCAGCGGTCCCAAACAACACTAAAGCATTCATTGGCCAGAAGGTAGTCACATGGCCCCACCCAGCTGCAAAGGATCCTGGGAAATGTAGTCTTTTAGCAGGACACATTATGGCCTCAAAGAAAGTTGGAGTTATGTTAGTAAGGAAATGGCAGAGAGTAGATATGAGTAGTCCATTGGCAGATTCTGCCTGGGAGATGGTGGCAATAAGAATGGGGAATGCTGTTGCAATAGATCTCGTGTTTGTGTCCAGGAAGAATGGGGCCATTGAGAACATTGGGATCTTAGAGGGAAGCTGACTGCAGCAGCCAGACTCCCTGGCTGTGTGCCCTGGGGTTCTGCTCTCTGGGTGCCAGTGCTCTTCTCTGAGTCAGCCTTTCTGTGCTCTTTCGCCAGCTGCCTGCCCCCTCCACCTCCATCTGCCTTTGTCTGAGAAGTCTTGGCTCTCCCCATCTCCGTTCATCACATCCACCT
Organism: Papio anubis; assembly: GCF_008728515.1. Taxonomy (NCBI): domain Eukaryota; kingdom Metazoa; phylum Chordata; class Mammalia; order Primates; family Cercopithecidae; genus Papio; species Papio anubis. The sequence goes on from NC_044995.1 coordinate 20,392,461, forward strand.
CCTCCCCACTGGTAGCCTCTTTAGTTTCTTGTGTGTCCTTCCTATGTGTATTAGTCTGTTCTCACACTACTATAAACAACTATCTGAGACTGGGTAATTCATAAAGGAAAGAGGTTTAATGGACTCACCATTCTGAATGGCTGGGGAGGCCTCAGGAAACTTACAATCATGGTGGAAGGCAAAGGGGAAGCAAACATCTTACATGGGGGCAGGAGAGAAAGAGAGCAAGAGGGGAACTGCCACTTTTTTTTTTTTTTTTTTGAGACGGAGTCTTGCTCTGTCACCCAGGCTGGAGTGCGGTGGCGGGATCTCCCAGCTCCTGCAATCACCTCCCGGGTTCCGCCATTCTCCTGCCTCAGCCTCGGGAGTAGCTGGGACTACAGGCGCCCGCCACCTCGCCCGGCTAGTTTTTTTGTATTTTTTTGGTAAGAGTGAGGGGTTTCACCGTGTTAGCCAGGATGGTCTCGATCTCCTGACCTGCGTGATCAGCCGTCGGCCTCTGATGCTGGGATTACGGAAAAGGCAGGCCACCGGCGCCGACCCCGGAACTGCCACTTTTAAACCATCAGATCTCATGAGAACTCACTCAGTATCATGGGAACAGCATGGGGGAAACATCCCCCATGACCAGTCACCTCCCATCATGTCCCTCCCTTGACACATGGGGATTACAGTTCAAGATGAGATTTGGATGGGGACACAGGGCCAAACCACATCACCATGGTTTCTTTATACGAATACCAGCAAATGTGAAAGACATTCTTATTTCCTTTTTTATTACACTGATAGTTTCCCATACTGCTTGTTACAAACTTGGTGGCTTAAAACAAGACAAATTATTTTCTAACAGTTCTGGAGGCCAGGAGTCCAAATCAGCTTTCTAGGCCCAAAAACCAAAGATTAAACAGGGGCTGTACTCCATCGGAGGTTCTGGGGGAGAGTCTCTTCTTTGCCTGTTCCGGTTCCTGGTGGCTGTAGGCAGTCCTTGGCTTGTGGCCACATCTCTCTAGGCTCTGCCTCCATGGTTGCATTGCCCTCTCTTCTTTTCTGTGGTAATATCTTCTCCTCCCTCTTATGAGGATACTTGTGGCATTTAGGGCCAACCCGGATGACCCAGGATAATCTCCTCATCTCAAGATCCTGAACTTAGTCACATCTTTTGTCATATAAGGTAATATTCAGGCCTGGCATGGTGGTTCATGCCTGTAATTTCAGCACGTTGGGAGGCCAAGGTGGGAGGATTGCTTGAGCCCAGAAATTTGAGACCAGCCTGGGCAACAAGGCAAAACCCCATCTCTAAAAAATATATAGAAATTAGCGAGGGCTCGGCCAGGCAGTGTCAAGCCTATAATCCCAGCACTTTGGGAGGCGAGAGACAGGGAAATGGGATCACCCGAGTCAGGGAGAATCGAGACCATCCTGCTAGCAATTGAAACCCGTCTCTACTAAAAGTACAAAAAACTAGCGAGGCCAGTGTGGCTGTAGTCCCAGCTACTCGGGAGGGGCTGAGGACAGGGAGAATAAGCGTAAAGCCGGGAGGTGGAGCTTGCAGTGAGCTGAGATCCGGCCACTGCACCCCAGCCTGGGGGCAGAGAACTGATCTCAAAAAAAAAAAAAAAAAAAAAAAAAGGAAGTGCTTGGGCCGTGGCACATGCCCTGTAGTCCCAGCAGGAGAGGCGAGGTGGGAGGATTGCCTGATCCTGGGGAGTTTGATGCCATGAGGGAACGAAGATCATGCCTCCCAGCCTGGGTGACAGAGCAAAACCTTGTCTCTAAATAAATAAATAAAAGTAATAAAATGTAGTCACAGTTTCCAGGAATTGGGACATGGATGATAGCTTTTAGGGGGCTACACAATGACTAAAAGCTGAGATAATCTATTTAGAGAACTTTCCTTTTTTCACATAATATGTGCCTGACAATAGTATGTCAGTTCACAAGTACCTCTACATTCTGTTTATAGCTTGCATCATATTCTTTTTATTGGATGTGCCTATGTTTATTTACCCTATCTCCTGTAGGAATTTGTCCCTGATTCTCTAGTACTGAGTTAGTCTTTCTTTTCAACAAAGAGCAGAGGTGGGGTCAGTAATCCTGCCATAATCACTTAGCCCAGCACTTTGAGAGACCAAGATTAGGATCCGCTGGGAGTTCGAGACCAGTCTGGACAAGGACAATAAAGAATTTTAAGTGGCAGGTGTGGTGGCGTGCGGTCAGGTGGCAGGAGGCCTGGAGTGGGGAGGATCGCTGGGCTGAACGGTTCGGGGATACGGTGGCTGTGATGCGCAAGCGGAACGGCAGGCAAGGGGAAGAGGAAAAAGGAAGGAAGGGGAAGGGGAGGGGAAGAAAGGGGAGGAAGGGAGGAAGGAAGGGGAAGAGAGGAGGGAGATGGGAGGGGAGGGGAGGGAGGGAAGAAGGGCAGGGCCTCAGGCTCATGTAGCCCTCAGTAGGTAATGACATCGATGTTTTATGGTTAAAAGCTTTTGTTTATGGAATTGATACTGATTTTCCATTTTCAATTGTGGTGTAAAGTTTCTCTTTTTTTTTTTTTTTTTTTTTTTTTTTTTTTTTGAGGAGTCTTGCTCTATCACCCAGGCTGGAGTGCAGTGGTGTGATCTCAGCTCACTGCAAGCTCCGCCTCCCGAGTTCCGCCATTCTCCTGCCTCAGCCTCCCGATAGCTGGGGACTGTAGAGCCGCCACTGCGCCTGGCTAATTTTTTGTATTTTTTTAGTAGAGAGGCAGGGGTTTCACTGTGTTATGGATGGTCTAGATCTCCTGACCTGCGTGATCCTTCGTCTCGGCCTCCCAAAGTGCTGGGATGACAGGCTTGAGCCACCGCGCCCGGCCTTAAAGTTTCTCTTTTAAGTATCTTTGTTTAATACTTAAGATTGGTTAGTTTTAAAAAAAGTATGAAATCAGTAATATCACAGATATGGAAAACATTGTGAAGATGGGATGTGCATGAGATGTGTCTTAGTTATCTAATGCTATATAACAAACGATCCCCAAATTTAGCAGCTTGAAATAAACATTTACAGTCTCACAGTTTCTGGCAGCTGCTAAGGACAAACTGGCCAGCACTTGATCATGTGGCCACCCCTGGCTGCAAATAAGACTGGAAAAGGAGGTCTTTATTATGGGTAGCCTTGAGCCCAGGTCTAAATAGAGAGTGTGTTAACATCTAAGAGGGCAAGAGCAGATGCTGGGAACAAGTGGCACCAGGAAACCGGAGAAGTGGGGCATCTTTAGAGGGTCCCTCATCAGATAATCCCCACCCACAACCACTGAGAAAGCTTATTTTTTAAAACTTAAAACAATTTTTTTTTTTTTTTTTTTTTTGAGATGGAGTCTTGCTCTGTCGCCCAGGTTGGAGTGCAGTGGTGTGATCTCGGCTCACTGCAACCTCCACCTCCCAGGTTCAAGTAATTCTCCTGCCTCAGCCTCCCAAGTAGCTGGGATTACAGGGACACGCCACTATGCCTGGCTAATTTTTGTAATTTTAGTAGAGACGGGGGTTTCACCATGTTGGCCAGGCTGGTCTTGAACTTGAATTCAAAATCACTTGAGGTCTGACCACAAGTGATCTGCCTACCTCGGCCTCCCAAAGTGCTGGGATTACAGGCATGAGCCACTGTGTCTGGCCTATTAAAATTATTTTTAATTGTGGCAAAATACACATAAAATCTACCATCTTGATCATTTTTAAGTGTACAGTTCACTAATGTTAAGTATATTCACACTGTTATATAACCAATCTCCAGAACTTTTTCCTCTCCTAAAAACTCTATCCCCATTGGACAATTCCCTCTTTCCCTCTCCACCAAGCTTTTGGCAACCACCATTCCATTGTCTGTCTCTAGGAATTTGACTGTTCTGCCTCATATGAGTGGAATCGTCAGTATTTGACTGGCTTTTTTCACTTACCCTAATGGCCCTTAGAATTCATCTGTGTTGTTGCATGTGTCAGATCAAGACTAAATAAAATTCCAGGCCGGGCGCGGTGGCTCAAGCCTGTAATCCCAGCACTTTGGGAGGCCGAGGCGGGTGGATCACCTAAGGACACGAGTTCCAGACCAGCCTGGCCAACATGATGAAACCCTGTCTCTACTAAAAATACAAGAATAGCCAGGTACGGTGGCAGGTGCCTGTAATCCCAGCTACTCTGGAGGCTGAGGCAGGAGAGTCGCTTGAACCCAGGGGGCGGAGGTTGCAGCGGCAAGATCACGCCACTGCATTCCATCCTGGGCGACAGAGTGAGATTCCATCGCCAAAATAAATAAATGAATAAATAAATAAGCAAGCCAGCTGGGCATGGTGGCGGGAGCCTGTAATCCCAGCTACCCAGGAGGCTGAGGCAGGAGAATCACTTGAACCCAGGAGGCAGAGGTTGCAGTGTGCCAATGTTGCGCCGTGGCACTCCAGCCTGGGTGACAGAGTGAGACTCCATCTCCAAAAAAAAAAGACTAAATGAAATTCCATTGTATGTATATGCAACGTTTTTCTTATCCATGTATCTGTTGATAGACACTTCCACCTATTGGCTGTTGTGATTTATGCTGCTATGTTTCTGTCCGTCTGTTTGTTTGTTTGTTTTTGAGACAGCGTGTCACTCTTTTGCCCAGGCTACAGTGCCGTAATGTGATCATGGCTCACTGTAGCCTTAACCTCCTGGGCTCAAGCATTCCTCCCACCTCAGCTTCCTGAGTAGCTGGGCCTCTAGGCACACGCCACCACATCTGGCTAATTTTTGTATTTTTTGTAGAGACAAGATTTCACCTGTTGTCCAGGCTGGTCTTGAACACCTGGACTCGAGCGATCCGCCTGCCTCAGCCTCCCAAAGTGCTGGGATTAAAGGCATGAGCCACCACGCCAGGCCTGATTTATGTTGCTACGAACGCAGGTGTGCAAATATCTCTCTGAGACCCTGTTTTCAGTTCTTTCGGGTATATAAGCAGAAGTGGATTGCTGGGTCATATGGTAATTCTATTTTTCAATGTTTGAGGAACTGCCATATTGTTTTCCACAGTGGCAGCACCATTTTGCATTCCCAGCAGTGTACCAGAGTTCCAGCAGTTTCTCAACATCCTGACATACACTTTTCTTCTCCTCCTCTTCCTTCCCCTCCTGCCCCCTCCCGCTTCCCCTCCTCCTCCATCTCCCAGGCTGGAATGCGGTAGTATGATCATAGCTCACTGCAGCATTCAAACTCCAGAGCTTAAGCAGTCCTCCCACATTGCCTCCTAAGTAGATAGGACTATAGATGCACATCGCCACACCCAGCTAATTTAAAAAATATTTTTTTGTAGAGACAAGGTCTTGCTACATTGCCCAGGATGGTCTTGGACTACTGCCTTCAGGAGTTCCTCCCGCCTCAGCCTCCCAAAGTGCTGGGATTACAGACATGAGCCACCATGCCCGGCCTCTTTGTTGTTGTTGTTCAGTAGGAGCTGTTCTGGTGTTTGTCAGATGGTATTTCATCAGGGTTCTGATACTGCATTTTCCTAATGATTAGCGATGTCAAGTATCTTTTCATGTGCTTATTGGCCATTTGTATGTCTTTGGAGAAATGTCTGTTCAAGTCCTTTCCCCATTTTTGAATCAGGTTATTTGTGTTTTATTGTTGTTGTTGAGTTGTTTAAAGACTTGTTAGTGGGTGTTTTCAAGCATACACAAAAGTAGAGCCCTCGGGATCTATCACTGTGTCACTAGTTATCAACACTTTACCAATCTTCTTTACTGCCCTGCCCGCACCTCTAAGTTTTTGTCCTGCCCTATTTTAAAGTAAATCCCAGACATCAGATCTTTTATCCATAATTATTTCAGACTGATTTTCTAACAGAAGACTGTTTCAGAAGTATAAACCAATACAGTTATCACACCTAGCAAAATGAATTTTTTTTTTTTTGAGACAGGGTCTGGCTCTGTCACCCAGGCTGGAGTATGGTGGTGCAATCTCAGCTCACTGCAACCTCTGCCTCCCAGGCTCAGGTGACCCTCCTACTTCAGCCTCCCGAGTAGCTGGAACCACAGGCATGTACCACCATACATGGCTAATTTTTTTTTTTTTTTTTGTAGAGTCGAGGTCTCCCTATGTTGCCCAGGCTGGTCTCGAACTCCTGGGCTCAAGCGATCCTCCTACCTCGTCATCCTCCCAAAATGCTGGCATTACAGGCGTAAACCGCCATGCCCGACTGGTTTCTTATAATTATCTTATACTCAGTTCATGTTCAGTTTTCCCCAATTGTCTTAAAATGTCTTTTTACTGAATTGTTTGTTGTAGGCGAGGTCCACATCCTGCTTTTGTGCTGATGTTTCTTAAATCTCTCTTAATCCAGAAACCCCACACCCCCATGTTATACGTTTGTAGAAGAAACATTTTCACTTGGCTGCACGAACTCCCACATTGTAAATGTCTGATTTTATAAACTGCTCCAACAAGTTGATGTGGAAGAACAAATTGGGAGTGGAGGGGCGGGGCTGTGGCCAGGTAGAACAGGAAGGAGGCTAGAAGGAGGGGCACTGGAGGGGGCAGAGGTGGGCTGATGTTGGGTGTTTAAAAGGTGGAGCTTTCAAATTAATAATAATAATAATAAAGGCCAGGCATGGTGGCTCATGCCTATAATCCCAGCACTTTAGGAGGCCAAGGTGGGTGGATCACCTGAGGTCAGGAGTTCGAGACCAGCCCGGCCAACATGATGCAACCTCATCTCTATTAAAAATACAAAAATTAACCGGGCGTGGTGGCGTGCGCCTGTAGTCCCAGCTACTCAGGAGGCTGAGGCAGGAGAATCGCTTGAACCCAGGTGGCGGAGGTTGTAGTGAGCCAAGATTGTGCCATTGCACTCCAGCCTGGGTGACAAGTGCAAAACCCCGTCTCACAAAATAATATTACTAAAAGACGAAGCTGAAGAAAGGGTTGTAGTTGTGTGTATGAGATAGAGAAAGCCTGGGCACAAGACTGGTCTACTTCCTGGCCCTAGGGAGGCACAGGCTTGGAGCCCAGAGACCTCCAGGGTGGGTATCCTCTGGGAGGGATGAGTCTGAACCTCGTAACACTGACCCCGCCCCCCAACCACCCATGCAGGTTCCCACTGAAGGATGGTCCCCGGCTGCAGGCCTGGCTGCGGCACATGGGCCGTGAGCACTGGGTGCCCAGCTGCCACCAGCACTTGTGCAGTGAGCACTTCACGCCCTCCTGCTTCCAGTGGCGCTGGGGTGTGCGCTACCTGCGGCCTGATGCAGTGCCCTCCATCTTCTCCCAGGCACCACCTGCCAAGGTGAGCACCAGGAGGTCCTGCTGCTGGAATCCGAACCCCAGACCTCCCCTCCTAAGGGAAGTCCCTCCTTGAGTCTGACCTTTGGCCCTCCCCTCCTGACGACACTTCCTCCCTGAGGTCTGGCCTTACCTAGGCAAGTCCCCCTTGGAAACAGACCCTCAATCCTTTTCCTCCTGAGTTGAAGTCTGGCTGTGGCACCCCTGCACCCTGTGCCTTGTCTTCCAGAGTCAGCAGAGGACTCAACGCACCCAGAAGCCAGTCTCGCCACCACCTCCCCTGCAGGAGAAAACACCCCTGCCCCAGGGCCCTGCCATCCCAGTCTCTGACCCAGTGCGCCTAGTGGTGCTGGACCCCACATCGGGGAGCCCCGAGACTGCGGCCACCATGCTCCTGACCCCCCTGGCCCCTGCGGCCACTCCTGAGGGGTCACAACCTGAAGTCCCTGCCCAACAGGCCCAGACTGGGCTGGGCTCAGTGCTGGGAGCACTGCAACGCCGGGTGCAGAGGCTACAACGGTGCCAGGAGCAGCACCAGGCGCAGCTGCAGGCACTGGAACGGCTGGCACAGCAGCTGCATGGGGAGAGCCTGCTGGCACGGGCGTGCCGGGGTCTGCAGCGCCTGGTGAGTGGCACCCCAGCCTGGCAGCCCCATCCATGGGTGCTGGCCTGGCCTGCAGTGTGTTTTCATTTTGTCTAGGATCCCCTATTCAAAAATCAGAACATTCACCGTGTTTCCAAATTTCTGGCTTGCCCAGGCTCAGTGGTTCACGCCTGTCATCCCAACACTTTGGGAGGCCAAGGCAGGAGGATTGCTGGAGGCCAGGAGTTCGAGACCAGCCTGGACAACATAGCAAGACACTGTCTCTACAGAAAATTAAAACAAATTTCTAGGTTTTCTTGAAAAACAAAATTAACCTGACAATGCCAAGCAACTATTGGTTGGAGCTGAGTAATGATTGCTCCATTTACTAATACTAAATACTTAACATTTGAGAAGCTCTTACTGTCTGCCAGACACAGAGTTATAACATAGTGAGTTGAAAACTCACCATGATGCTTTTAGCTGGAGCTACAAGGTTGTTTTTCTTTTCTTTTCTATTCTATTTTTTTTTTTTTAAGACGGAGTCTCGCTCTGTTGCTCAGGCTGGAATGCAGTGGCAGTGGTGTGATCTCTGCTCACTGCAAGCTCCACCTCCCAGGTTCAAGCGATTCTCCTGCCTTAGCCTCACAAGTAGCTGGGACTACAGGTGCCCGCCACCACACCCAGTTAATTTTTTGTATTTTTGTTACAGACGGAGTTTCACCATGTTAGCCAGAATGGTCTCGATGTCCTCACCTCATGATCCACCTGCCTTGGCATCCCAAAATGCTGGGATTACAGGCATGAGCCACCGTGCCTGACTGCTACAAGGTTAATTTTTTTAAAATGCAGTGGCTAACGTCTATAATCCTAGCACTTTGGGAGGCCAAGGTGGGCAGATCGCTTGAACCTAGGAGTTCAAGACCAGCCTAGACAACATGGTGAGACTGTGTCTCACTGAAACACAAAAATTAACGTGGTGGGCACCTGTGGTCCCAGCTACTTGGGAGCCTGAGGCAGGAAGATCCCTTGAGCCCAGGAGGCAGAGACCGCAGTGAGCCAAGATCGCACCACTGCACTGTAGCCCGGGTAACCAAGCAAGACCTTGTCTCAGAAAACAAACAAAAAACAACAACAAAAAAACTCAACCAAGCAAAAAACTCACTATAGTCTGGGTGCGGTGGCTTGTGCCCGTAATCCCAGAACTTTGGGAGGCCAAGGCAGGCAGATTGCTTGAGTTCAGGAGTTTGAGACCAGCCTGGGTGACATAGAGAAACCCTGTCTCTACTAAAAATACAAAAATTAGTTGGGCATGGTGGCGTGTGCCTGTAATCCCAGCTACTCGGGAGGCTGAGGGAGGAGAATTGCTTGAACCTGGGAGGCAGAGGTTGCAGTGAGCCAAGACTATGCCATTGCACTCCAGCATGGGCGACAAGAGCAAGACTCCATCTCAAAAACCAAACAAACAAAAACCTCATTATAATCTTAATACTGCTGTTGTCTCCATCTTCCAGATGAAAAAATGGAGGCACAGAGCAGTCCAGTAGTGCACCCACAGTCAGGCAGCCAATAAATTTCAGGGCCAGGATTCAAACCCAGGTGTCTGGCTGCAGAAGAGGCCTGTGAGAGCTTCCTGCCTGGCCCCTATAGAGCTGGAGTTTGCAATCTCTGTAATAGTGTCCTCCAGGCCCTATTTAATCCCTTTTGCCTCTATATTTTACTGCTGGGTGTGTGTGTGTGTGTGTGTGTGTGTGTGTGTGTGTGTAGGGGAGGAAGTCGAGGAAGGGTGTTATGTCTGTGTGTGGGGGTGGGAGGGAGGAAGTTGAGGAAGGGTCTTATGTCTCTGAAAATCGCAGTTTGACCAAGGCTTTCTCCTGTCTAAAGCCCCAGGGCCAAGCTTGAGGTCCCCAGCCTAGCCCCCATGGCTTTCAGAGCCCTGCCTGGATGAGAGAGGTGCCCACACAGAGCTCTGAATGCTAGACTCACTGAAAGGGCTCAGGAAGGAGCCCCCACAGTACCTCTGGAGTTAAGGAATGTCAGATTTTTTTTTTTTTTTTTTTTTTTTTTTTGGGGCGGAGTCTCCCAGCACATTGCCCAGGCTGGGTGGGTAAGTGGCGATCTCGGCTCACTGCAACCTCTGCCTCTCTGGTTCAAGCAATTCTCCTGTCTCAGCCTCCCAGGCAACTGGGATTACAGGCATGTGCCACCATGTCCAGCTAAGTTTTGTATTTTTAGTAGAGATGGGGTTTTGCCATGTTGGCCAGGCTGGTCCTGAGCTCCTGACCTTAGGTAATCAGCCCACCTTGGGCTCCTATAGTGCTGGGATTACAGGCATGAGCCACCACGCCCAGCCAGGAGTCTCAGATTGATAGTCAGTGATTTGGACATGACCCACAGATATACTTTGTTTGGCCTCCGCAGTGCTTTAAAATAATTTCTAATGGCCGGGTGCAGTAGCTCACGCCTGTAATCCCAGCACTTTGGGAGGCCAAGGCAGGTAGATCACTTGAGCCCAGGGGACTGGGCAACATGGTGAAACCCTGTCTCTACAAGAAATACAAAAAATTAGCCAAGTGTTGCACCTATAGTTCTAGCTATTCGAGAGGCTGAAGTGGGAGTATTGCTTGAGCCCAGAAGGTCAAGGCTTCAATGAGCTGTGATTGTGCTACTGCACTCCAGCTTGGGTGACACTGTGAGACTCTGTCTCCAAAAAAAAAAAAAAAGTCTGGTCTTTCCCGAACGCTCTGCAGATCTAGCAGCACTGGGCTTGGATTCTCAGGTGATAGCAGTCGGCTGGAGCTACAGTGTAGCTGCCTCTGGGGGCTTGAAGTTTGAGACTGTGGCCTGGGGCACAGAGGGACATTGGGGCAGGGACAGAGCTCAGACTCAGGCCTGGGGCTCTTTGTGGAGCCTGCCAGAGCCCCTGAGCTGGCTGCCTCTCTCTGCCTCCTCTCCCATCATTCTAATCTCTGTCTCCTACTCATCTATCCCTACCTTGCAATCTCCTCCCTCTCTAACATTCATTGTCTTTCTCCCCATCATCTCTGTCCCCTACCTGTTTCCCCACCTCCTGATGTCTCTCTTCATCTGCGTATTTTCTGTCTCCCCCACATCTCTGTGTGTACGTCTGTCTGCCTGCACATCTCTTTTCTCTACATGTGTCTGTGTCTGTCCCCCCGCATTTCTCTTCCCATTTCCCCACCCTTCTTTCCTTTCCCATGAATGTCTCTCTGGCCCTCACATCTGCTTTCCTGTCTCCTCATATCTCTGCCCACATCTCTCTCTCTTTCCTGACACGCCCCACTCCCACCTTTGCCTCCCTGTTCCTCACCATGTCTGTCTGTCTCTCCCACAACTTGCTCCGTAATGTTCCCATCTCTACCACTTCTTTGCATTAGACAACGGCCCAGACCCTTGGACCTGAGGAATCCCAAATGTTCACCATCATCTGTGGAGGGCCTGACATAGCAGTGGTCCTTGCCCAGGGCCCTGCACCTGCCACAGTGGATGCCAAGCCGGAGCTCCTGGACACTCGAACCCCCAGTGCATAAGGATCAAGACAGACAATGTTGAGGGACAGAAGATAGAAGATGGAGGAGGAAAGACATTACACATGGGCTTGGCCCCAGCCCCACCACCCACGCCTGGGTAGTAGCAGTGCCTCCCTCAAGGACCTGGGTTCTAGCACTCCACTCTTAGGGATCTCTTGAACCTTAGGGGTGACCTAGGGCCAAGTCTGTCATCAGCCCCCAATCCCCTGGGTACCAGGCTTCTGTCACCCCCAGCTCAGATCTTTGCAAATCAGTACGACAACCTCAGAGCAGAGCAAGGGTTGTTTGTTTGGGAGAATCATACCTGGTTCTTAGGAGCCCCATGCCTTTTGCCAAGCCTGGTACTGAGTTGACGATACCATGGTGAACACAGCTGGGAAAATCCCTGCTCTCATGGTGCTCATTCTACTTGAGTAGACAATGAACTAGTGAACAAATAAACGAGAACACTGCAAACGCGAGCGATGAGTGCTATAAAGACAACAAAAATTCGGTTTGGGCTTGTGGGAGGGCCCTCTAAGGCCATGTTTTAGCAGAAACCTGGGTAATGAGAAGGGGCTGGCCTGGAGGGTTACAGGCTCAGGTTCCAGAGGATGAACAACCCCTGCAGAGAGGGCCTCCCGTCTGGGAGGCAGTGTTGCTATGGAGAAAACCATAGTAGGGAAGGGAGATGTAGCAGGATGAGCCGCAGACAAAACTCAGACACCGAATTAAAGAAGAAAGTCATTTATTCGGCCGGGAGCATCAGCAGATTCGCGTCTTAAAAGCAGAGCTCCCCGAGAAAGAAATTCTTGGCCTTTTTAAAGGCTTACAACTTTAAGGGGTCCATGTGAAAGGGTCGTGATAAATCAAGCAAGCGTGGGAAACGTGACTGGGGGCTACATGCATCAGCTAACAACAAAAAGTTTTACAATGCTTTTTTCATACAGTGTCTGGAATTTACAGCTAAAACAAGCAGTTTAGGTCAGGGGTTGATGTTACTATTACTTTTTTTTAACTCCTAGGGCCAGATGGTGGTGCCAAGGTTGTCTGGCTATTTATCTTACTTTTGTTTTTTTTCCAACTTTTTGCTTTCTCTTTTTCCTCCTGTCTTGTGAACTAGGCAAGGTTGGGGGAGGAGGGCAGCAGGAGTAGTAGTGGTCTCCTTCCTTAGATGAAGGGGTGCAGTTTTAGAGCAGAGAAGGTGAAAAGGCACCAGCAAGTAAGATCCTAAAACAGGGCAGAGAGGGAGCCATGTAGGGATTTGGAGGAAGAACATTCTAGGCATCACAAAGAGCCAGTGCAGGCCAGGCACTGTGGCTCACACCTGTAATCCCAGAACTTTGGGAAGCTGAGGCAGGCAGATCACCTGAGGTCAGGAGTTCGAGACCATCCTGGCCAACATGGCGAAACCCCGTCTCTACTAAAAATATAAAAATTAGCTGGGTGTGGTGGTACAGGCATGTAATCCCAGCTACCCAGGAGGCTGAGGCAGGAAAATCGCTTGAACCCGGAAGACAGATGTTGCAGTGAGCAGAGATCATGCCACTGCATTCCAGCCTGGGGAACAGAGTGAGACTCCATCTAAAATAAATAAATAAATATATAAGTAATTTTAAAAACAAAACAAAGCAGAGCCAGTGCAATGGTCCTGGGGTGGGGAGGAGCAAGGAGGCCACTGTGGCTGGGGTGGAGTGAACAAAAGAGGGTGAGAGGAGGTGAGTGCAGAGATGATAGGGCGGGTTTATATAGGGCCTTGTGGGCTGTGGCTGAGAGCCTTGGCTTCTACCTGGAGTGAGGTGCAGCAGGCACATCCCTCTGAGGGAAGGAGGGTTCCAAAACGACAGGTCTTCATGGGTCACTGTGGCTGCATGTTGGAGGAGGACGGGGACAGCAGGTAAGAGGTTGCTGCCATAGTGTCGGTGGCAGATGATGAAGGATGGACCAGGGTGAGGGCCCAAGGTAGTGGTGGGGAGAGTGAGATTCTGGAAATCTTTTGGAGATGGAGCTACTGGGCCTGTGCATTAGAAGGATGAGGTATTGCAGGCTGTCACCCAGCCCCATCCAGGCTGGGATGATTTGAGGCAGAGCAGGCTACAGCTCCAGGTGGGAAGCCAAGCCATGACAATGGAGCCAGGACCCTGGGCTGGCTTCAGGAGGCCTCCGTAGGGTAGATACAGGTTCCGAGAGAGTTGGAGGGGTTGATCGGCATGTAGCATGGTGATTAAGAAAGCTGGGCACGGTGACTCATGCCTGTAATCGCAGCACTTTGGGTGGTTGGGGCAGGAGGATCCCTTGAGGTCAGGAGTTCAAGACCAGCCTGGGCAACATGGCAAGGCCCTGTCTCTTTAAAAAATTATCCAGAAGTGGTGGCATGCACCTGTGGTCTCAGCTACTCAGGAGGTTGAGGTGGGAGGATGGCTTGAGCCCAGGAGTTTGACGCTGCAGTGAGCCAAAATTGCAACACTGCACTGTAGCCTGGGTGACAGAGTGAGACCCTCTCTAGGAAAAAATAAAAATAAAAAACAGACTTTACAGACTGTCTGGTTTCAAATGTTCGCTCCATCACCTACTCATGTACTTTTGGGCAAGCGGCTTAACCTCTGTGGGCCCCAGTGTGTGAGCCTTGCATTAAAATGGTAAGGATGAGATGATCATGATAGGAGTCTCTAGAAAATCACTTCTCTGAGGCACCTATTATGAATGGTGAGCTTGGAGAAGGGGTCCGGTCTAGGGTCCTAGAGAGAGAGAACATCCGTCGTCACCACGCCGGGAGACCACTGCCCTCACCGGCCTGGTTTGCAGGCTTGGCGGAAGGGGATGGGTAAGATCTGTACCCGCTCTCTCAGCCCTCTCTTTCGCCCTTGTATCTGCTTATCTCGCTCCTTTCCGTAGCCATCTCTTCCTCTCCCTGTACTCAGAGGCTCTCCCCTTTGCGTCGCCGCCTCTGGCCCCTCCATCAATGCGAGCGCCTCCCGATCCCTCCTCCTGGTCCCTCCTCCCCTCGGCGGTAAGGGGGCAGCAAGCGCATGCGCAGTCGTGCCCCTCCCTCTCCGCCCCCACCCCCCGTCGGCGCCTGGGCCTCGTCCCCTTCTCTCTGTCTCCCTCGCCTGCCCCATCACGTCCCCTGACACCGACACCCCATTGCTCCCACAGTCTCCCCAGTCTCCACTTTGGTCCCCAGCGCTGTCCGCCCGAGGTAAGATGGGGAGGGGGCGGCCCGCGGAGAAGGGGAGGGGCGAAGCATCCTGCATCCCGAGATAAACAAACCGGGGAGGGGGCGGCTGAGACTGAGGGGCCTGACGCGGGAGGAGAAGAATGGGGGGCTGGGCCTGGGGGAGGTGGCAGGCGCTGGGCGCACACACCGGGGCCCTCTGTGGGTAACGGGGGTCCCTATGGTTGCCCAAGATCCAGTTGCACGGAGGCCACTCGGGGCCCTGGAAGCTCCTAGGGGCTTGGACCCTGGAGCCTGCGGGGCACCCTCTCCAGCTGACCTCTGCCTCCAGGATTTGCCTGAAAGCTGCCCCCAACTCTGCACCTGCCCCCCGAGGGCCACCAAGGACCATGACTAAGACAGATCCTGCCCCGATGGCCCCGCCGCCCCGAGGAGAGGAGGAAGAAGAGGAGGAGGAGGATGAGCCCGTCCCCGAGGCCCCCAGCCCCACCCAGGAGCGCCGACAGAAGCCTGTTGTGCACCCCTCGGCACCTGCCCCCCTCCCTAAGGACTACGGTAACACTGTCCCCACCCTGGAATCTAGCCTGGAGCGTTGGGTGGCTGGGAAGGGTGGGCTGTGCTCTGCTGGTGGTGATGGTGGGAGAATTTCTGGGGAATTTGAAGGTGGTCCAGAGGAATCTTGGCTGCAGAGCACCCCTCGTTCATTCACTCATTCACCCATTGAAGAATGGAATTGTAATACTCCTAGTCGTTGATTCATGACACATCATTCCATCATTTAGTCTTTCAACAATCATTTATTGAAAGCGTCTGTGGACCTGGCTCTATGCTAGGGGCTGGGGCCACAGCAGGGGGCAAGAGAGAACCAGTCTTTACCCTGAGACAACTCACAGGCCTCAGTAACAGCCACACAAATAGGTATTAAACCATAATGTAATTTAGTTCACATTTAGGTTTATATGCAAGAAAGAAAAATATAATGTAATATAAATATGTAATTACAAGACATTATGAAAATTGTATTTACCAAAAACAAGCTGCTGCAAGAGTTTTTTAAGACATGGTTTCCCTGAGGAGGTTATATTTGAGAAGACTGGAGGGTGAGTTGGGGTTAACTAAGAGAGGGGTCAGGGGAAAGGGGTCCCAGGAGAGGTAACTGCTGGGTAAAGGATCTGAGGTAGGAGGGTATGGAGCTGAGAGGAGGGCCTCTTGGAGAAACTGAAAGTGTCTAATCATTGACCAAGCGATATTTATCGAGTGCTGCTACTCTGTGACAAGCCTTATGCTGGGTGCTGGAGATTTAATCCCAAGTGATCCAGGAATGATCCTCCCTTGCAGGAGAGAAGGAGAGACTAAATAAGTGAACAGATAAATAAATCAGAAATCAGATAAATTCAGATTGGAGTGAGTGCTATGAAAGAAAGAAAAGGTGGGCCAGGTGTGGTGGTTCACGCCTGTAATCCCAGTATTTTGGGAGGCCGAGGGCAGTGGATCACCTGAGGTCAGGAGTTTGAGACCAGCCTGGCCAACATAGTAAAACCCCATCTCTACTAAAAATACAAAAATTAGCTGGGCATAGTGGCGTACGTCTATAATCCCAGCCACTCGTGAGGCCGAGGCCATAGAATCGCTTGAACCTGGGAGGCAGAGGTTGCAGTGAGCCAAGATCGAGCCACTACACTCCAGCCTGGGTGACAGAGTGAGACTATCAAAAAAAGAAAGAAAGGAAGGAAGGGAGGGAGGGAGGGAGGGAGGGAGGGAAGGAAAGGTGGGGATATGATAGTGACTAGGGGGCAGCTTCCTGCAGGGGTAGTCAGGGCTGGTCTTTCTGAGTAGGTGACATTTAGTTTGGGACCCGGAGCATGGGGAGGAATCAGCCAGAAGAGAGCTGGAAAAAGAGTGTTCCAGGCAGAGAGCAGCAAGTGCAAAGGCCCTGAGGCAGAATTGAACTTGGAACAGAAAGATCCTGGAGCTGCATTCAGGGAATGATCAAGGTTGAGGTGAGAGGTTGGCATAGGTCAGATCTGGAAAGGCCTTCAAGGCTACAGTGAGGACTTTGGTTATATTCTAAGTGGGATGGGGGAGAAGAGTAGCAAGGTGAGGGTGTTTAAAAGCAGAGGAGTGGCAGGTCTGATTTATAGTTTGAAAGCTCCCTCTGGGTACTGGGTAGAAGGGGATGGAGCACAGCCAGAGTTGAATGTAGAAGGGGAATTTGGAAGATATGCAGGCTGGGAATCCCCAGCAGCTGTGAGGTTCAGAAACTAGGTTCAGAGAGTTAGCGTTGCCAGGATAGAGCAGGAGAGATGGCATCCATGGACATGTCACCCACTAGAGGTGGATCAGGGAGACTACAAGTTGACTTCAGTCTAAGAAAAATAAGAAAGTTGGCCAGGCACGGTGGTTCTGGCTTATAATCCTAGCACTCTGGGAGGCCGAGGTGGGAGGATCGCTTGAGGCCAGGAGTTCAAGATCAGCCTGGGCAATGGAGCAAGACCCCATCTCTACAGAAAATTTAGAAATTAACCAGGCATGGTGAGTACCTGTAGTCCCAGCTACTCCAGAGGCTGAGGTGGGGGGATCACTTGAGCCTGAGAATTCGATGCTGCAGCAAGCTAGGATTGCACCACAGCACTCTAGCTTGGGTGACACAGTCAGACCCTGTCTCAAAAAAAAGAAAAAAGAAAAAGAAAGTTATCTGGGGCCTGAGGTGTTGCGGGGGGGCGGGCTGTACTTCAGAAAACTGGAAAATCTCCTTTGGAAATGCGGCTGGAGGTGGCTGGGGTCTGTGACTCAGTGGGAGGTCGGAGGGTATAGGCTGAGCCCTCCAAGCAGTCTCGCTTGCAGAGCGGGAGAGGGTTTTGTCCCAGAACGTGAAGGAATCTGGAAATGTGGTCAAGGACAGGGAAAAGGCTAAGGTGGACTCCAAGAGGAAATCCAAGTATATCTGTTAAATCTGTACATTAATTCAACAGAGATTGACTGAGCACTTACTGTGTGCCATGTGCTGTGCCTGGCCTTAGGGATAAAGGAGTGAATGGGGCAGAATGGAATCGTAGCATTTAGATCCTAGTGAGGGAAGAAGAAAGGAAATGAAGGAGGGAGAAAGAGAAGGAGTACACATGTTAAGTAGTGATATGAGCTATGATATAAATAAATAAACAAACAAATAAATAAATAAATAAATAAAGGGCTGGGCATGGTGGCTCACACCAGTAATTTCAGTGCTTTGGGAAGCCAAGGTGGGAGGATCGCTTGAGCCCAGGAGTTTGAGACCAGCCTAGGCAACATAGCAAGACCCTGTTACTACAAAAAAAAAAAAAAAAAAAAGGGCATGGTGGTATGTACTGTAGTCCCAGCTACCAGGGAGGCTGAGGCAGGAGGATCACTTGAACCCAGGAGTTCAAGGCTGTAGCAAGCTATGATCACACCATTGCATTCCAACAAGAACCTATCTTTTTTTTTTTTTTTTTTTTTGAGACGGACTCCAGGCTGGAGTGGAATGGCACGATCTTGGCTCACTGCAACCTCTGCCTTCCTGGTTCAAGTGATTCTCCTGCCTCAGCCTCCTGAATAGCTGGGATTATCGGCGCCCACCACCACGCCCAGCTAATTTTTATATTTTTAGTAGAGATGGAGTTTCACCATGTTGGTCTGGCTGGTCTCAAACTGCTGACCTCGTGATCTGCCCGCCTTGGCCTTCCAAAGTGCTGGGATTACAGGCATGAGCCACCATGCCCAGCTAAGACCCTATCTCTTAAAAAAAAAAAGAAAAGAAAGAGTAGGAGATGGAGAAGGGCGGGTGCCGATTTAGACAGTGTGGTTTGGGGAGGCCTCTCTGAGGAGATGACATTTGAGCAAAGATCTATAAAGCTTTGAGAAGATGTGTGGGAAGTCTATTCCGAGTGAGAAAAACAGCAAGTGCCAAGACCCTGAGACAGGAATTTGCTTGGCACGTGGGAGGGACAGAGGGAGCCCAGTGTGGGAAATGAGGGAAGGGGAATAAGTGAGGGGAGAGGGCTGAGAACTGAGGGGCTGGATGTGCAGAGCCCTGAGGGCCATGGGGAAGACTCTGGTCTGTTCTCTGGATGGGATGGGAGCTGGAGGAGGGTTCTAAGCCAAGCAGGGCTATGATGTGACTGCAGTTCTAAAAGGAGCATGCCAACTGATTCCTGGAGACACCTTCTATGTGGCACTTCCCTGGGCTGTGTAGAATCTGATCATTCATGTACTCGTTCATTCACCACGCACTGAGTTCCTGCCACGTGCCAGGGCCCTGTGCTGGATGCTGACGTCACAGAGAGCAGTACTCCTTAGAGTCGAGTGGGAGGAGACACAAGTGCCTCTGGGCACCACCCTTGCTGGCCACAGGTTGATTCCTGCTCATAGATACATTTTATTTTTATTTTTATTTTATTTATTTATTTATTTTTGAGACGGAGTCTCGCTCTGTCGCCCAGGCTGGAGTGCAGTGGCCGGATCTCCTGCCTCAGCCTCCTGAGTAGCTGGGATTACAGGCGCCCACTACCACGCCTGGCTAATTTTTGTATTTTTGGTAGAGTCAGGGTTTCACCATGTTGGACCAGGCTGGTCCCGAACTCCTGACCTCAGGTGATCCGCCTGCCTTCGCCTCCCAAAGTGCTGGGATTACAGGCGTGAGCCACCGCGCCCAGCCTCTATTTTTATTTTTTATATTTCTAGAGACAGGGTCTTGCTCTGTTGCCTAGGCTGGCGTGCAGTGGCACGATCATGGCTCACTGCAGCCTTGAACTCCTGGACTCAAGCAATCCTCCTGTCTCAATCTCCTTGAGTAGCTCCAATGCACACCACCACACATGGCTAATTTAAAAACTTTTTATAAAGACAGAGGTCTTACTATGTTGCCCAGGCTGGTCTCAAACTTATGGGCCCAAGCAATCCTCCTGCCTCGGCCTCCCAAAGCATTGGGGTTACAGATGTGAGTCACTGTGCCCAGTCATGGATACATTTTATGTGGGCTACATGGTATTTGAAACAATTGGGAGAGTTTTATTAAAAACCAGGACTTCTGGCTTTATTTATTTTTGCTCTGGGGATTCAGCCAAACTTCACTCATACTCTCACAGGGCAACAGTGGGTGAGGTCAGTAGCAGTCCCCCTGGACATGCAGACTCCAAGGAACTGCACTCTGTCCGGCTTTTGTTTCAGGGGGTGGAGTTTCTGCTATATGGGAATTGCCTGATCTTCCAATTTTTCAAGACACACTGGGCATCAAGATTTTTATGTGAACCCACCTGAGTTTGAAACCTCATGCTGGCCACACAGAAAATGCCTGTGGGTTGACTGTGGCCCATGTGCCACCAGCTTGAGATCCCGCATTAGAGGCTCTAAGAGGCAAAGACCTAGAGCTCCCCTACTGAGGCTGGAAGGAGGGGGTCAGTTGCGTGGGGTGACCTTGGACCTCTTGCCACCCCAGCTTTCACCTTCTTCGATCCCAATGACCCGGCGTGCCAGGAGATCCTGTTTGACCCTCAGACCACCATCCCCGAGCTGTTTGCCATTGTGCGCCAGTGGGTGCCCCAAGTCCAGCACAAGATAGATGTCATCGGCAATGAGGTAAGAACACTGGGGAAACCAGGGAGAGAGGGGATGCGGTTCCCCACATGTGTGGGTGACCCTCCCTGCTCCCCTGGTACTCACAGATTCTGCGCCGGGGCTGCCATGTGAACGATCGTGACGGGCTGACCGACATGACACTGCTCCACTATGCGTGCAAGGCTGGGGCCCACGGAGTCGGTGAGGGCCCCCACCCCCAAGTCATGAACCCCAAAACCTAGGCCTCCAGACCCAACACGCTGAAAACCACCCAGAACTCAGGCCCCATCTGGAACCCGAAGCCTCAGATCCCAAAGTATAGTCCCTGAGGCGCAGGGCCCTCCCCGTACACGGGGCTCATGCTCTGGAATGGGGGTTCCAAGCTGATCCCGCCTATCGCGCAGGGGACCCCGCGGCAGCCGTGCGCCTCTCGCAGCAGCTGCTGGCGCTGGGCGCAGATGTGACCCTGCGCAGCCGCTGGACCAACATGAACGCGCTTCACTACGCGGCCTATTTTGATGTGCCAGACCTCGTGCGTGTGCTGCTGAAGGGCGCGCGGCCACGAGGTGAGGAGGAGAGCCCTGGCTGGGAGGGGGCAAGGACCTGGGTGAGGGATGCAGAGACCCAGGTGAGGGCCAGGCTGCGAGGGAAAGGAGGATGGCGATCTGAGGAGACAGCGGGAGGTTGGAGGCGTGGGAGAGGGCGCTCAGTGGACTACCACTCTAGGGAGGGGCGGGGCCGCGAAGGGAGAGTGGGGCTCCGAGGTGGGGGCGGGGCTCTGCGTCGGAGGCTCTGGGACCTGCAAGTTAAGAGATGAGCCCCGAGGTAGGAGGAGGGCTGGGGCCCCACAGGTGCTCACCCGGAACCCCTCCTCTTGCCCACTTCCAGTGGTGAACTCCACGTGCAGTGACTTCAACCACGGCTCAGCCCTGCACATCGCTGCTTCCAGCCTGTGCCTGGGCGCCGCCAAATGTTTGCTGGAGCACGGCGCCAACCCTGCACTGAGGGTACTGCCACCCTTGCCCAGAACCCGTTACCCTCCTGCTCCCGTCCTCCCCCACTTCCCTCCAGCAGGTCTCTGCGTTTCCCGTGACTTCCCAGATACTACAAATGTCTGTACATTCAGCAAATGCAATAATAGCTAAAATTTGCCTAGTGTTCATTACATGTCAGGTGAAGTCTATTATAAGCCTTGTTTTACAATGGGGAAACTGAGGCAGAGATTAAGGGATCTGCCCAGGGTCATCCAGCCTACCCCGTGGCAGTGCATAACAGCATTTCAAGGACATGAGGAAAGTAAGGCTAGGCCCTCTGTGAATGACAGGGTTGGTCCCCTCCTAAGCCCTCAATATGATCTTTGATTTCCAACCCATGCATTACCAGGCTCCATCCACAATGCTAATTACTCTGCAGCTGTCCAGGCACTAGTATCTTGGGGGAACATGGCCTGTGCCCCTGAGACCCTGCCTCTCCCCATTCCCCACTGGCCCAGAGTTTGACTCCTGACTATATACCACAGGAGCCCACTCTCACTCTCTCTTTCTCTTTTTTTTTTTTTTTTTTTTTTTTGAGATGGAGCCTGGCTCTGTCATCCAGGCGGGAGTGCAGTGGTGCAATCTCAGCTCACTGCAACCTCTGCCTACCAGGTTCAAACAATTCTCCTGCCTCAGCCTCCTGAGTAGGTGGAATTATAGGCACGCGCCACCACACCCGGCTAATTTTTGTATTTTTGGTAGAGATGGAATTTCACCATGTTGGTCAGGCTGGTTTCGAACTCCTGACCTCAGGTGATCTGCCTACCTCGGCCTCACAGAGTGCTAGGATTACAGGCATGAGCCACTGCACCCGGCCCACAGGAACCCAATCTTAATGTTCATCTCCCACATGTCCTCATTACAGGCTTGGGGTCTCCAGAGATTGCTTCCCTGGGGGCATAACCTGCAGCACTGAAATGTGGCCCTCATCCCTACTGCCTACACCCCCAGGCCCACCCTCAATTACTTGACACACCCCCAGCCCTGGGTCTCAGGGGTGGGTTTCCCTGGGGATGTGGTCTGCACCTTTCTGCCCTGCCCCTTCTTTTTTTTTTTTTTTTTGAGATGGAGTCTCGCTCTATCACCCAGGCTGGAGTGCAGTAGCATGATCTCAGCTCACTGCAACCTCTGCTTCCCAGGTTCAAGGGATTCTCCTGCCTCAGCCTCCTGAGTAGCTGGGATTACAGGCACACGCCACCACACCCGGCTAATTTTTGTATTTTTGGTAGAGACAAGGTTTCACCATGTTGACCAGGCTGGTCTTGAACTCCTGACCTCAAGCGATCTGCCTGCCTCGGACTCACAATGTACTGGGATTATGGGCGTGAGCCATGTTACCCGGCTTGCCCTGCCCCTTCTTATTCCCAGGTTGGCCCAGGGTATGACCTAGTCCTACCCCTGCATCACCCAGACTGGTGGTCTCTAGGGTCAGGGCCTCCATGGGGGTGTGGCCTCTGCCACTGAGTCCCCGCCCCCTCTTCCCATTGGCCCCCAGAATCGAAAAGGACAGGTGCCGGCGGAGGTGGTCCCAGATCCTATGGACATGTCCCTGGACAAGGCAGAGGCGGCGCTGGTGGCCAAGGAGCTGCGGACGCTTCTGGAAGAGGCGGTGCCACTATCTTGTGCCCTCCCCAAGGTCACGCTACCCAACTATGACAACGTCCCAGGCAATCTCATGCTTAGCGCACTGGGCTTGCGCCTGGGAGACCGCGTGCTGCTGGATGGCCAGAAGGTCAGGGGCTGGGGTGTATGTTGGCGTGGTGGGTGGGGGTGGGACTTAGCCCCTTAATCCCTTGGAACTGTATCCTTGGGCAGAGTGCAGTCCGTCCCCTTTGTCTGCTTGCTGTCCTAACTATCCACCCAGTATTTGATTTTGTCTCAGTTGTTCCGTGGTGTCTCCTTTGAGCCTCACCTTGTGCTGAGCTCTCCATCCTGGGGGGGAAACAACTCATCATCTGACACTGACGGCCGAGAGCGGTCATGGCTGCCATGGGGAGGGGTGAGCAGAGTGATCTGCGCAGCTCTGTGCACCTGTGGCTCCCCCTGGGTCTTGTGGTCCTCGATCAGGCCCCTTCGCTCTCAGAGGCAAGTCTGGCTAGGAAAGTCCAGGCCAGAGTGATTGGAGTGTGATGGGGAATGCACCCAAATTGCAGATGTGGAGGAGCAAGCCAGGGAAAAAAAGGGAGAAAGGAGTCTCAGCTAGGGGGAGCGGGTATCACAGCCCAGAGGGCAGAGAGAATCTTCATTTATCCAGGGACTCCAACTTCATTTCCTGGTGTCCCTCAGGCTCCATACGGGACCCCAGTCTGTCCTTAGGGAGGGAGGGCTGTGTCTGCCCCTGCCCTGCTCTCATGGAGCTCCACTAGTAATGAAGCGGAGACAGTCAAGAAAGTAAACCTATGGTTGAGATAATTTCTGGGTTGGGCATGGTGGTTTACACCTGTAATCCCGGCATTTTGGGAGGCTGAGGTGGGAGGATCACTTGAGGCCAGGAGTTGTTAGAGACCAGCCTGGGCAACATAGCGAGATCCCGCCTCTACTGAAAATAAGTAAGTAAATAAATAAATAAATAAAGTAAGTTCTGGTAGCAACAAGGGCTGTGAACACCATTACATGTTTGGATTTAGTAAATTGTCCCTGGCTGAATGCTGGGGTGGTTTTAGCTGGGGTGTTCTGAGAAGGCTTCTCTAAGGAGGTGATGTCCAAACTAAGACAGGAAGGAGCTTCCTCTGCAAAGGTAAGGAAGCAGAGGATACAGTAGGTATGGAGACACAGAGGCAGGAAGGGGCGGTGTGATGAGGGAGTTATGGGAAGCGGGGTGAGGTGGAGAGGTCAGCAAGGCTGGGTCACAGCAGACCTGTAGGCTACCCGAAGAAGTTTGAATTTTGTTTTTGTTTTTTTGAGACGGGTCTCGCTCTGTCACCCAGGCTGGAGTGCAGTGGCGCGATCTTGGCTCACAGCAACCTCTGCCTCCCAGATTCAAGCTGTTCTCATGTCTTAGCCTCCCGAGTAGCTGGGATTACAAGTGTGTGCCAACAAGCCTGGCTAATTTTTTATTTTTATTTTTAGTAGCAGTGGGTTTCGCCATGTTGGCCAGGCTGGTCTCAAACTCCTGCCCTCAAGCGATCCACCCACCTTGGCTCCCAAAGTACTGGGATTACAGGCATAAGCCACTGCACCCGGCCCCATCCAGAAAGCATTCTGATGTACACGATCTAATTGTATCCATTGCACAATTCTGAAAGTTTGGGTTGACTCTTCCCATTTTGTAAGCCAGACTATAAAAGCCTCCAACAGGTGAAAATCTTTATCTGAAGACACGGAATACCAATCACTGCCCCTTAGAGAAGCAGCATAGCACAGTGTCATGGGCTCAGGCTCAGGGACTTGCCCAGGTAAATCTCAGCTTTGCAACTTCCCAGCTGTGGGACCTGGAGCCAGTGATTCCGCCTCTCTAGGCCTCAATGTCTTCATCTGTAAATGGAGATAATAATAGTACCCACGTTAGGGGGCTGGTTGAGGTTTAAATTAATTAAAATGCGTAAGGCCATTAGAACAGAGTCCAGTGCATACTAAATGCTCTTTGTGTGTGCCAGGCACTGTTCTAGTCCCTCCACCAACCCTCTAAGATCAGCACTAATTAATTAGCCCATGATATGGACAAGGAACTGAGACATGGAGAGGTGAATGAGCCTCCCATAATGATGATAACCACACTCACTAAAGGCTCACTGCAGTTAAGCAACTTTACATGTATTAAAAATGTTTCCGCCGAATGCAGTGGCTCATGCCCATAGTCCCAGCACTTTGGGAGGCAGAGGCAGAAGGATCGCTTGAGCTCAGGAGTTCAAGACCAGCCTGGGCAACACAGTGAGACCTCATCTCTACTAAAAATGAAAAAATTAACCAGGCATGGTGGCGCACACCTGTAGTCCTAGCTACTCAGGAGGCTGAAGTGAGAGGATCGCTTGTGCCCAGGAGTTTGAGGCTGCACTGTGCTGAGATCATGCCACTGCACCCCCAGCCTGGGTGACAAAGCGAGACCCTGTCTCAAAAAAAAAAAAAAAAAGTTTCCATCAGACAATCACGCCATGAGGTATCTTACTATCTCTATTTTACAGATGAAACTGAGGTTCAAGAAGTCCCCTGACCAAAGTTACAGCATGATAATAGCTAACAGACTGGGCAGAGTGGCTTCACACCTGTAATCCTAGCACTTTGGGAGGCCAAGATGGGGAGGATTGCTTGAGGCCAGGAGTTTAATACCAACCTGGAGTGCAGCATGGCGATGACTCTCAGCTCACTGTAAGCTCCGCCTCCCGGGTTCACGCCATTCTCCTGCCTCAGCCTCCCGAGTAGCTGGGACTACAGGCGCCCGCCACCTCGTCCGGCTAATTTTTTGTATATTTAATAGAGACGGGGTTTCACCGTGTTGGCCAGGATGGTCTCGATCTCCTGACCTCGTGATCTGCCCGCCTCGGTCTCCCAAAGTGCTGGGATTACAGGCGTGAGCCACCGCGCCCGGCGGGATACTCCATTTCTATTTTTTAGAAAAGTTTTGTTGTTGTTGTTGTTTTAATTAGCCAGGCTTTGGTGGTGTGCACCTGTAGTCCCAGCTACTTGGGAGACTGAGGAGGGAAGATTGCTTGAACCCAGGAGTTCAAGGTTACACTGAGCTATGATCGCACCACTGCACTCCAGCCTGGGCCACAGGGTGAGACCCTGTCTCTAAAATAGAAAAAAACCATTTTTCTTTTCTTTTTTTTTTTTTTTTTTTTGAGACGGAGTCTCACTCTGTCACCCAGGCTGGAGTGCAGTGGCGCAATCTCGGCTCACGGCAAGCTCCGCCTCCCGGGTTCACGCCATTCTCCTGCCTCAGCCTCCCTTGTAGCTGGGACTACAGGTGCCCACCACCGCACCCGGCTAGTTTTTTGTATTTTTAGTAGAGACGGGGTTTCACCATGTTAGCCAGGATGGTCTCGATCTCCTGACCTCGTGATCCGCCTGTCTCGGCCTCCCAAAGTGCTGGGATTACAGGCGTGAGCCACCGCGCCCAGCAAAAAACCATTTTTCAATAACGAATACTTGCTGATCCTTTACTTAATGCCAAGCCTGTTCCGAGGGTTTTAATTTCTCTATGACAGCCCTGTCCAACAGAGCTTTCTGTAATGGTAGAAATATTCTGTGTCTGTGCTGTTCAGTAAAGTAAGCTACAAGCCACATGTGACAATTGAGCACTTGAAATATGACTAGTGTGACTGGGGAAATGCACTTTTAGTTTAAATTTATTGATTTTTATTTTTATTTACGTTTTTTTCTTGAGACAGAGTCTTGCTCTGTTGCCCAGGCCGGAGTGCAATGGCGCTATCTGGTCTCACTGCAACACTCCGGGGTTCAAGCAATTCTCCTGCCTCAGCCTCCCGAGTAGCTGGGATTACAGGCGTGCGCCATCACGCCCAGCTAATTTTTGTGTTTTTAGTAGAGAGGGGGGTTTCACCATGTTGGCCAGGCTGGTCTTGAAGTCCTGACCTCAGGTGATCCTCGCACCTCGGCCTCCCAAAGTGCTGAGATTACAGGTGTGAGCCATTGCGCCCGGACTAAATTTATTTATTTTTAAATTAAAAAATTATCTGAGTCTTGTTCCTAACGTATGCATTTATTTATTTTTGAGACAGGGTCTTGCTCTGTTGCCCAAGCTGAAGTGCAGTGGCACAATCATAGCTCACTGCACCCTTGAACTCCTGGGCTCAAGTGATCCTCCCACATCAGCCTCCCAAGTAACTGGGACTACAGGCTTGAGCTACTGCACCTGACTACCTTTTTTCTTTCTTTTATAGAGAATAGGGTCTTGCTGCCTTTGTATTTTGAAACAGATTAAGATGAGAGGGTCCCGCCATTTTCACCCAGGCTGGTCTGAAACTCCTGGCCTCAAGTAATCCTCCAGCCTTGGCCTCCCAGTGTTGGGATTACAGGCGTGAGCCACCGCAGCTGGCCTTAGTTTAAGTTTAAATTGTTGGCCAGGCACAGTGGCTCATGCCTGTAATCCCAGCACTTTGGGAGACTGAGGCAGGTGGATCACCTGAGGTCAGGAGTTCCAGAACAGCCTGACCAATATGGTGAAACCCCGTCTCTACTAAAAATACAAAAATTAGCCAGGCGTGGTGGCGTGCACCTGTAGTCCCAGCTACTTGGGAGGCTGAGACGGGAGAATTGCTTGAACCCAGGAAACGGAGTTTGCAGTGAGCTAAGGTCTTGCCACTGCACTCCAGCCTGGCAACAGAGCGAGACTCCGTCTGAAATAATAATAATAATAATAATAAAAATAAATAAATAAATTTAAATTGTCCTATGTGGCTAGTCACTATTCACTATATGAGACAGGGCAACTCTTTAACAATCCTATAAGGTGAGTATATTTGTTCCCATTTCACAGCAAAGGAAGTTGAGGCACAGAGAGGTTAACTCATGTAGCCAGCAAATGGTGATGTGTGACCTGGGGTTTGGGCCCAGGGTGGCCTTACGCACCCTACCTTGCTGCCTGTGTGCGAGCACTCCACGTTGGCCTCCCAGCATTCCTTCCTCAGCCATCGCCTCCCTTCTCTCCCCAGACGGGCACACTGCGGTTCTGTGGGACCACGGAGTTTGCCAGCGGCCAGTGGGTGGGCGTGGAGCTGGACGAGCCTGAGGGCAAGAATGATGGCAGCGTTGGGGGCGTTCGGTACTTCATCTGCCCCCCTAAGCAGGGTTAGTCTCACCTGGGGCCCAAGAGGGGTGCGGCCGGGGGTCCACTCAGCAGTTCTGATGCTGCTGACTGGGAAACGGGATGGGGGATGGGGGCTGAGGGCAGAGGCTTAGACAACACCAGGCTCGAACTCTGTACTCGTAGGTCTCTTTGCCTCCGTGTCCAAGATCTCCAAGGCAGTGGACGCACCCCCCTCCTCTGTCACCTCTACGCCCCGGACCCCCCGGATGGACTTCTCCCGTGTCACCGGCAAAGGCCGCAGGGAACACAAAGGTCAGAGAGGGGATCCCTGCGGTGGGAAGAGCCAGTTTGGGGATGTTGTGGGGGTAGCTCAGCTTCTGTGACTCAGTTTCTCCCCAGGCCCAAACTCCAGTTTTGGAAGACAAGCTCTGAGTTCCTGACTTCTGTGACTCAGTTTCCCCTTTGGCTCAGTACTGGTCCCGCCTAGTTCTTAGAAGGACCTGTGGGTTCCCTGCCCTCTGTGACTTAGTTTCCTCTCAGGCCCAAAGGTCTCCCCCAGTTTTAGGGAAGAATCTGTGGAGATACTGGCTTTGGTCATTTGATTTCCTTTTTTTTTTTTTGAGACAAGAGTCTTGCCCTGTTGCCCAGACTGGAGTGTGGTGGTGCGATCTTGGCTCACTGCAACCTCTGCCTCCCAGGTTTAAGCGATTCTCGTGCCTCAGCCTCCCAAGTAGCTGGGATTACAGGCGCCCACCACCACATCCGGCTAATGTTTGTATTTTTTTTGTAAAGACAGGGTTTTGCCATGTTGGCCAGGCTGGTCTCAAACTCCTGACCTTAAGTGATCCGCCTGCCTCAGCCTCTCAAAGTGCTAGGATTACACGCCTGCGCCACTGCACCCAGCCTGATTTACTCTCAGACCCAAATTCTCCCTTCTTTTTTTTTTTTTTTTTTTTTTGAGATGGGGTCTCGCTCCGTCGCCCAGGCTGGAATGTGGTGGCTCAATCTCAGCTCACTGCAAGCTCCGCCTCCCAGGTTCATGCCATTCTGCCTCAGCCTCCCAAGTAGCTGGGACTTCAGGCGCCTGCCACTGCGCCCGGCTAATTTTTTGTATTTTTAGTAGAGATGGGGTTTCACTGTGGTCTCGATCTCCTGACCTCATGATCCGCCTGCCTCGGCCTCCCAAAGTGCTGGGATTACAGGCATGAGTCACTGTGCCCGGCCTCTCCCTTCATTTTAAAAGGACAGTTTCTGGGTTCCTGACTTCTGACTCAGCTTTTCCTAATCCAACATATCCTCAGCTTTGAGAAAGGATTTTGGGGTTCTTCAGGTTCTCTGACTTGGTTTCCTTTCAGGCCTAAAGCCCCTTCCTAATTCTCTGGCATCTGGGATTCAGTTTCACTTCAAACCAAGAACAGGGTTTCTACCTTGGGGTTTTCCAGGTGGCATGGGGTTCCCAAAGCTGGCATCACCCCCCTACGCACCTCCTGCACCTTCTTCCCTTAGGCAAGAAGAAGACCCCATCATCCCCATCTCTGGGCAGCTTGCAGCAGCGTGATGGGGCCAAGGCTGAGGTTGGAGACCAGGTCCTTGTCGCGGGCCAGAAGCAGGGAATTGTGCGTTTCTATGGGAAGACAGACTTTGCCCCAGGTGAGGATGGGGACTCTGGGCCAGGGGCCAGGCAGGGCCTTGAGAAATCCTGACACCCTCGTGCTGCAGGTTACTGGTATGGCATTGAGCTGGACCAGCCCACAGGCAAGCATGATGGCTCTGTCTTCGGCGTCCGGTACTTCACTTGCCCCCCGAGGCATGGGGTCTTCGCACCAGCATCCCGTATTCAGAGGTGAGCCTAAACTTCTAGCCCCAACCCAGGGTACCACCTGGAGCCCTGATCCCCCGTCAGATGGCCTCCTCCTCCCAGACCAGCAGGACAGTGTGGACACCCCCCAGCCCCCAGTCAGACTCTGGCCTCTTGTGGCTCTGACCTCTCCCCCATCCCTGTGTCTCCTCAGGATTGGCGGATCCACTGATCCCCCTGGGGACAGTGTTGGAGCCAAAAAAGTGCATCAAGTGACAAGTGAGTTGGGAGATGATATGTGGGGAGTGTAAGTTTGGGGATGGGAGGAAGGGTCCTGGGTTCTCAGGTATATACTGGTGACAGTCTCTGGTATTTAATGGGGGATACAGGGTCCAGGAAAATGATGAGACAAGGTCCCCAAAAAGATAGGTGCTGAAAGGTATGAGGAAGTTAGCAACAAGGCTCTTTGGGGACATGAGGTTGAGCAGATACTGGGGAAAGGGATAGTCCCTGGGGGACATGGTGGGAATTATGGACAAGGGGCCCAGATGGGTATTGGGAATGAGAGATCCAGGTAGGGGCTGGAGACATGGGGAGGTATTAATGAGAAGGAGTCTGAATGAGTATTGAGGACACAGGTGGTCTGTCATCCCGTCACTTGACATCCTGACTTCCTCTTCAGTGACGCAGCCCAAACGCACCTTTACCACAGTCCGGACCCCAAAGGACATTGCATCAGAGAACTCCATTTCCAGGTGTGTGGCCAACCCCTATCCCCTCTCCTATGCGACATTCAGGGAGAGGGATCCACAAGGCAGTTGGACCCAGAGATCTGGAGCTCTGGTCAGGGCTGGAAAGAGAGGTTAGGAAAACTTGTAACTTGTTAGCATACCCAGAAACAGTCTTTAGGGTGTAGGGCCCCGCACTGAATTCTAGTGACTTCCACTTTCGGGGGGGGCGGTAAAGGAAGCAGAACACCCTTCACTCCACATGAGCCTCAGAATAACAGCTACAGACCAGGCGGGGTGGCTCACGCCTGTAATCCCAGCACTTTGGGAGGCTGAGGCAGCTGGATCACCTGAGGTCAGGAGTTCAAGACCAGCCTGGTCAACATGGTAAAACCCCGTCTGTACCAAAAACACAAAAATTAGCCAGACATGATGGCATACACCTGTAGTCCCAGGTACTCGGGAGGCTGAGGCAGGAGAATTGCCTGAACCTGGGAGGCAGAGGTTGCAGTGAGCCGAGATCATGCCACAGCACTCCAGCCTGGGTGACAGGGAGACTCCGTCTCAGAAAACAAACAAACAAACAAACAAACAAACAAACAAACCATAGCCAGAGAGGTAGAGGCAAAATCCAGAAAGGCCTGATACCAAACACTGGGGGAAAGGCTGGGGGTGATGGGTGCAGATGTCCCCGCTGCCTGCCTCAGGGCGTGACCCTGTCATTCTCCTTTCCAGGTTGCTGTTCTGCTGCTGGTTCCCCTGGATGCTGAGGGCAGAGATGCAGTCTTAGAGGCCCTGGACACCTGACAAAGAGACAGAGTCCCCACTAGCATCTCCTGACACCCGAAGAGCCCTGAGTCACCCTGAGATAGAGATTCCCAGTAACACATCCAGAGTAGAGACCCCTGTTAGCCAGCCCTCGATCATTGAGGCCCCATTATTAACAGATAGCCCCATAATAACCCCCAAATACAGACCCCATTTCACCCAGAAAGAGATTCCCTGAGTAGCACCTTCAGGCTAGTCCCTATCCCCAACCCCGCAGAGCAGATTCCCAGATTAACAGATCTCCACATCACCCCTAATGATGGTGACCCTCTCCACATAACGCATTACAACAGAACATTCTTGAATCACCCAACCCTGGATCAGAAACTTCCCCATTAACAAACACTCCCCACTAAGTCCTCTTGAAATAAACATAGGTCACACCCCTAAAGCAAAAGAGTAACAGACGTTCATGTCATTGTTCCCCATTTAACATCAGTCCCCTCAAGATGTCGTGACCCCATGGTCACCCTGAAGCCCTTACACTCCAACCCCTCAATCAGAGACTTCCTTCATTAACAAAGACCCTTGTTCTTACCCCTCAAGAGAAACCCACCATAACCAGCCCACTGTCACCCCTAATTTACAGACACCAAAACAGTCCTGGAAGTGCTAATTACAGGACCCCCAAGTCTTCCTACCCTCTGCACCCTCAAGAAACCCCCAGTGCCTTGTACGAAGCCCACCCCACATGGCCCACAGCTCCTGTGCTGGCCAGGCTCCCAGAAAATTATCTATTTTTTAAGTAACGACTTCCCCCTTTGGGGAACCCCAAAATTTGGAGGCCCCATTCTAGGACTCTGGGGATCCCAAACCCTAGAGTACACACATCCCAAACTCCCCTGTGCCCTCAAGTCCTACAGCCCCTAGAAGATCCTAATGCCCTAACTCCTAGGACCCCCGAATCATGGAATCCCCAAATCCCCAGGGAATCCCAAATTTGAAAATCCAATCCCAAGCCACCAGGAAACCCAATCATGAGGTCGCTGTGCCTGGTATGGAGGAGACTGCAGTCAGGATATGCATTCCAGGCTCCCAGGCACCTCAAGCCCTATTGACAGGCACCAGGAAACCCCACACAGGAATTCCCATCCCTGGAAACTGGAGAATTTCAATGCCCTGAGTCCACGGATTTCAAGACACCAAATTCCAAGATCCCCAGCCCTAAGGGAACCCCAAATCCTAAAGCCTCCATCTCTAGTAAATGGAAGGCCCCAAGGCCCTGAGGGGATCCCAAATCCTGGAACCCCGATTTCAACCTACGTTCTAGTCACTGGCCTCAAAGGACCCCACAGCACCTGGGCCCGACCAACAGCCCGAGGGAGAACCTGAAGGCCCAGGGAGTCCAGGGCAGACCTGGGGCCCCAACCACCAAGGACAGCTCACGACTGCCCCTTCACTGCATGTCCCCAAACTCAGCATGACTCCTGTCCTCTTCAATAAAGACGTTTCTATGGCCTCTCTGTGTCGGGTCATTGTTTGGGGGTTTCCCTTGTTGGGAGAAGACGGGAAAGGAAGTGCTTCCTTCAGTCTCGCCTCCCTGCGGTGTGGGCACCGGCTGGCGCTGGCCGCGAGAAGTCCTTCTAGCAGCCTCTCGTATCTTCCCGCGGCTGTCACGGCTGCAGCCCCCGTCCCGCCCATCCGGGTCCACTCGACCGATGGCCCGGTTCGGTTCTTAAGTTCTGATTGGCCAGTGCCAGACGACGATGCCCCGCCCACGCCCTCCTGCCAATGGCTCAGAGACAAGGAGGCGCGGCCTATCCCTGGGAGAGGATGAAGTGGGAGGGCGAATACTGAGTAAGAGCGCCGATTGGGTGGAAGGCGGGCCCTTGAGGCCTCTGGGAGCTCCCATTGGCCTGCGAGCTCAGCGTCTGTAGTGTGGGGCGGAAATGGCTGGGAGGGGGATGGGGATGTTGAATTTGGAAATTGGAGGGGACGCTGGTGGACGGTCAGTTTTGGGGAGTGCTGGGGGTGGAGATGGGTGTCAAGAGGGCTGAAAGTGGGGATCCGGAGGAGCCCAGCGTAGGAGTCCGAGGAGGCTCAGAGCTTGGAGTCCTAAAAGGCTCGGAGTCGGGGGTCTGAAGGATTCAGGGAGGGAAGAAGGTTTGGGAGTCAGCCTCAGAGCTAAAGATCCCAGGGTGCTGGAGTGAAGGGGCACTTAGGAAGGGAAATCCGAGGGGCGTCCAAATGGGAGGATCCGAGGAGCCTGAGGGTGGACATGTCTGAGGAGGCTCAGATAGGGGTTACAGGGGTGCACAGAATGGGATTCGGTGGGGGGCGGGGGTCGCTGAGTGTTGATAGCGGGGCTCACAGTTGCAGGTCTGAAGCGAGGTCTTAAGGTGTTTAAAGGGGTTCTGGGGTGCAACCCTGGGGGCTATATGTAGAGCTTTTGAGAAAGGCTCCCTGTGTGTGGGGCCAGACGATGTTCTCTGTGGGAGGATTGAGAGGGCATATGTGTAGTTTGATGGGCCCTTAGTAAACAGAGTAATGGGGGATTATTCTTGGGGTTCATTGTTTCCGGGCATGGAGCCTAGGGGCTCTCTGTGTGGCTTGTAAGATGCTGAAGACTCAGCTTTTAGAGACCAAGTGAGTTTCAGAAGAGGGCTGAGGTGAGGCCTGGCCTGTGATGGCGTGGAAGGCTGCGTTGTGGTGTTAGAGTGGGAGGCCTAGTGACTTCAGCGTGTCCTCCCCTCCCTACAGGATTAGGTGCAAGGAGTTGGTGGTGATGGAGGAGCAGGATGCCAGAGTCCCAGCCCTGGAACCATTCAGAGTGGAGCAGGTTGTCAGAACTCGGGGTGCAGTGGGTGAAGGAGGCAGGCTGACTCCTGAGTTCTTGGGTTGGGACTGCCCCCTTCCTCCAAATTCATTCTTACTGTCAGAGTCCATTCTGGAATGGCACTGGTCCCTTGACCTCAGACCCTGACCTGTCTGAGGACATCCTGAGCCTGTCTCCAGGCATAGGGGTTGCTCTGTGATGATATGTCCTCTGTGTGGGTTGAAGGGCCACATCTTCAAGGAGGTCATGTCTATCCTAGGCACCACCTGTAATCTACTATGTCCCAGACTTCATCTCCAAAGAAGAGGAGGAGTATTTGCTTCGACAGGTGACCTCAGTGCCCTTCTGGTCTGTTTTCCCACTCTTCCCATATTCCTCCCCAATGCCCATCCTCTGTATGAGAGCCCACAAGGCTGCAGTGAAGACCCTGACAAAAGGAACAAGGAAGTTACAGAGCTCATACTGCCTCTACTGAGATAGCCCAATCCTGCTAGCTTAGAGAATAGGGGGTTATAAACATAGGCTGAGATAGCCCAGTTCAGATCATTGAGATTGGGGAGTAAAGAATTTACTGTTCAGATTTCTGTGCGGAGATAGCCCAGTAAACTCTTTCCTGTGCTAAAATAGCTCAGCATAGACCCAGAGCCTTAGGAATAAGGTTACCAAACACAGACCATCTAGGCTGAGATGGCCCAGTCTGCATTCTGTTCTCAAGGTCTGGGGAAAGAAGAATTTACAAAGCTCAGAGTCCCTGCCCTTTGCAGCCCCAGAGCCTAAGTTACAAAGCACAGATCTTCCCTGTGTTGGAGTAACCCACTGATCTTGAGTCCAGGAAAAAAATTAGCTACAGAACACAGACTTCTTTTTTTTTTTTTTTTTTTGAGACGGAGTCTCACTGTGTCTCCCAGGCTGGAGTGCAGTGGCGCGATCTCGGCTCACTGCAAGCTCCGCCCCCCGGGTTCACGCCATTCTCCCGCCTCAGCCTCCCAAGTAGCTGGGACTACAGGCGCCCGCTACCGCGCCCGGCTAGTTTTTTGTATTTTTAGTAGAGACGGGGTTTCACCATGTTAGCCAGGATAGTCTCGATCTCCTGACCTTGTGATCCACCCGCCTCGGCCTCCCAAAGTGCTGGGATTACAGGCTTGAGCCACCGCGCCCGGCCAGAACACAGACTTCTTTTGCTGAGATAGCCCATTCCAGACCTTTGCGTTCTTGGCATTGAAAAATCTACATATTATAGAATTCCTGGGCTGAAATAGCCCAGTACAGCTCCATAACCATGAAGGGAATGAGTAGATTATCAACTAGAGCATAGACTTGTTGGACTGAGATAGCCCATTCTAGACCATTAGGATCTTGGCAGTGGAAGATTTTCAAAGTACTTTCTTTGCTGTGCTGAGATAGCCCAGCTTTGCATATTCCCTTCCCCAGGCAATAGGAACAAGGAGGCTGCAGAACTCAAACTGTCCTCAGAGAGCCCAGGAATCAGGAATTTTTGTTTGTTTGTTTTTTGAGACAATCTTGCTCTGTCGCCCAGGCTGGACTGCAGTGGTGTAATCTCAATTCACTGTAGCCTCCACCTCCTGGGTTCAGCCAATTCTTGTGTCTCAGTCTCCTGAGTAGCTTGGATTGCAGGCGTGTGTCACCACACTGCCTCCCAGGTTCAAGCAATTCTCCTGCCTCAGCCTCCCAAGTAGCTGGGATTACAGGTGCGTGCCACCATGCCCAGCTAAATTTTGTATTTCTTTTTTTTTTTGAGACGGAGTCTCGCTCTTTTGCCCAGGCTAGAGTGCAGTGGCGCGATCTGGGCTCACTGCAAGCTCTGCCTCCCGGGTTCACGCCATTCTCCTGCCTCAGCCTCCCGAGTAGCTGGGACTACAGGCGCCCGCCACCTCACCCGGCTAGTTTTTTGTATTCTTTTTAGTAGAGACGGGGTTTCACTGTGTTAGCCAGGAAGGTCTCGATCTCCTGACCTCGTGATCCGCCCATCTTGGCCTCCCAAAGTGCTGGGATTACAGGCTTGAGCCACCGCGCCCAGCCTAAATTTTGTATTTTTAGTAGAGACGGGGTTTCCCCATGTTGGCCAGGCTAGTCTCGAACTCCTGACCTCAAGTGATCTGCCCGTCTCGGCCTCCCAAAGTGCTGGGATTACAGGCGTGAGCCACCGGGTTTGGCATGGAATCAGGAAATTAGAATGCAGACTATTGGCTGGGCTGAAAAAGCCCTGTCCAGCCCCAGCACTCTGAGTAGATTGTGAGACCCACAACTCTCAGACCATGGTTGTGCAGCCCTGATTGCTACATCCTGGTAGACATGGATGGGCTTTGAGGCCAAAGGCATTCCCAGGAAAGAAGGCAAATCACAAAATCCTAGGAACCCACCGCCCCAGGAAATGGTCCCACAGACACTGAGATGACCCATTTCCACCCCAGAGGTAAAGGCCCTTATGTTGACCTAGGTGGGAGAATCATAGAGGGGTGATCCTAAGAAAGGAGTGACCCCCTTCCCACCTCCTAGGTTTTTAATGCCCCAAAGCCAAAGTGGACCCAGCTCTCTGGGAGAAAGTTACAGAACTGGGGTAAGTATCCCTGGCTTGGGGCATGAGTGATTCTGGGATGTAGGCTGGGGCAGGGGACTCAGGTCCAATAGACTTAAGACATCAGAGGGCCCCTGACAGCTCAAGGAGCCCCAAGAGCCAGGAGGATTTTAAAGGGGTCAGTGGAGGTCCTGAGGGATTAGCGATTTCCTGATGAGTTGGGAGTATCTGAAAGGGGCCCATGGTCTGGAGAAGTGAGTAAACCTCTGAAGGACCCAGTGGCTATCTCCAAAGGGTCAGGGGTCCCTGAGGGGATCAGGGTGCTTCCAGCCATTGTGGAATCCCTAATGGGGGATCTGTTGCTATGGGGGAGCCCTCAGGACCCCATTGCCTTCCCCAGGTGGGCTTCCCCATCCCCGGGGGATGGTTCCTGAGCGGCTGCCCCCATGGCTCCAGCGCTACGTGGACAAAGTGTCTGACCTCAGCCTCTTTGGAGGCCTCCCAGCTAACCATGTCCTTGTGAACCAGTATCTGCCTGGGGAGGGCATCATGGTAACCATACACCCTCGGCCCGTGTCCCCCCACTCAGACTTCTGAGCCATGCTGGGGCAGAGGACCCTGTACCCACCCTCACTCATTAGGCAGCCACATCTCCCAAGCAGGCATTCACCTGCCTGTCCCTGGCTTGGGAGGGACAAGCCCTCGTGGGGCTTGGGAGCCCCGCGTTGACCCAGAGGGTGGGGGTTGTGGACTCCTGCCCTGCCAGCCCTGGTGCCCACTCCCCAGCCCCACGAGGACGGACCACTGTACTACCCGACTGTCAGCACCATCAGCCTGGGCTCCCACACTGTGCTGGACTTCTACGAGCCGCGGCGGCCGGAGGATGATGA
Organism: Papio anubis; assembly: GCF_008728515.1. Classification (NCBI taxonomy): domain Eukaryota; kingdom Metazoa; phylum Chordata; class Mammalia; order Primates; family Cercopithecidae; genus Papio; species Papio anubis. Next base: position 20,429,887 of record NC_044995.1, read on the forward strand.
CCCTACAGAAGAGGTGGGCCCCCAGACACTGCCCCAACCGCTTGTAGGCACTTCAAGAACTAAATTCCAAGATGACCTGGTCCCACGTGCCTTTGGGGTACTCCTGGCACTCTCCCAGATACCTTCCCTTGTACCCTCATGGGGTGTACCCTCATGGGGTATACCCACTTCCTCCCAGACACCCAGCCCATCTGCTTACAGGGTGCCCCACGTGCCATGATTTCCACAGGCTCCCCGATGCCCCCACCTGCTGAGTGGATGCCCCTGACTCCCTAGCAGACACTGATATCCTCAGATACCCCACCGCCATTAACTCAGGGGGGCCTCACCTCCTCCCAGATGCCCTATCTGCCCCTGCTTAGGGTGCCCCAGATGTCCTGCTACTCTAGGAATGTGATTTGGGGTGCAGGACACCCCCAGATTCTCCTTGGCCCCTGACACATGATTTCTCTGAGTGATGCATTTCTAGCACCCCAGTGTTTACAGAAACGCCCCTGAACACCCTGACCCACTCCTTCTTGGGGCTTGCCCTCAAGCCCTGCATGCTCCTGGATGCTCTGATACTCCCTCAGCTGTGCAGTTGTCCTCTCATGTCCTGATATCCTTGGGGACCCCCACTGCCTCTAACCTCTGCCTCACTCTGTCCTCACCTGGTCCTGGCTTCAGCCATGCTCTCTCAGCCCAGCTCTGCCTGCATTTCCTGGGGACTGCTGATTTCTGGGTCCCAGCCCCAGCCCCAGCCCCACCCCTTGGAGATCCCAGCTGCAGCTCCCATGGTCCGCTGACCCTTTGACGCCCCCATCTGCCGCCTAGATCCTGCCCCCTCCCGAGGGACTGCAGAGCCCTCGCCCTCCCTTCCTGGCAGCCCCAGCCCAGGCCCCAGCAATTTTCACTCCTGAACCACCAAAGCCTCCATCATTGTGAGCGCACTTGCTCTTCAGCCTTTGCTGGGGACTCGCTGACCCCCGGAGCCTGCCGACCTCTCGCCCACCCCCCGACTTCTTGAGCCCCGCTGACCCTCAACCCACCCTGCAGCCTCGGCCTCCGCCCCGGCCCACCACCTCGCTACTGCTGGAACCGCGCAGCCTGCTGGTGCTCCGCGGCCCCGCCTACACGCGCCTCCTCCACGGCATCGCCGCGGCCCGCGAAGACGCGCTGGACGCCGCCTCCCCGCCGCCCAATGCGGCCGCCTGCCCGTCGGCGCGGCCCGGAGCCTGCCTGGTGCGCGGCACCCGGGTCTCGCTGACCATCCGCCGCGTGCCCCGCGTGCTGCGCGCCGGCCTTCTCTTGGGCAAGTGACCGCCAGGGCCGGGACCCCTCGGATTCCCGGGTTCCTGCCCTCTTGGGGCTGCTGTGACTCTGCGACCTTGGAACCGTGGGCAGAGGGGGCTCCCCTGGTTTGTTTATTTTCCCAGTAATTTTGTGTGAGCTACAGAAGACCCCATACCAAATAAACAAAAAATCTTTCCTTGGTCTTAGATTTTTATTTTTTAGGGAGCCAGATGTTTGGGTTCCTGAGGGGCGCGGCATCTAGGGTCTTAAACGAATGGGGTAGGCCCCAGAGGTCAGATGTCTGGGTCCCCAGTGGGGCAGAATCCATGGCTCTTGAGGAGGTGGGGGAAGGGTTCTATCTGGAACCCTCTTGGATGGCCTGGAGTGATGCTGGGAGATTTAGCTACTGGCCTGCTAGGGAGGAAGGAGTTAAGTGGCTCTTCTGTCACCTGAGCTGGGCATCAAATGGCCGGGTCCAGGTTCCTCTTGGAAGGGGCGGAGCCAGACCTGTCCTGGGCCTCTCCTGCAGCCTCAGGCCCCTGTGACTACAGCGTAGGAGCTCTGGGACACCCTTGTCTAGGGAAGAGGTCTTACTGGCTGCCCTCACCTGACTTTGTGTCCCCAGGCCCCCAGCCATGGCCCTGTCCCTGCCTCTGGGCCCTAGACTTGGCTCAGAGCCCTTCAACCACCCCCCGGGAGCACCTAGGGAGCCGGACATTGTTGGATGCACCGTCTGCCCCGCATCCGGAGAGGAGAGCACGAGGTGGGGGCCTGGGCTTTGGAAGCTTGTTTCCAAGAGGGTAGGCGTGGTGGCAGGGGCCATATGAGGGTAGGAGGTGCCATGGCTGTGATCACCTGGGGACACAGGAGAGGCCGCCGGGGTTGGGGTGAGGGCAGGCTGAAAAGTGAGGTGTTGGGGTTGGGGTGAGGGTAGGCTGAAAAGTGAGGTGTCGAGACTCACCCAGTCACCGCCCCCTGCCTCCTAGCCCAGAGCAGGCCCAGACCCTGAGGCAGGACTCCTTGGACCCTCCTGAGCACTTCCAGGGTGGGCCAGGGGGCAATGAGCCTGCTGCTCAGCCCCCCAGATGGTCAACACCCTCTTCCTACAAGGACCCAGCTGGGGGCAAACACTGTGAGGTGAGCTGAGGTGACCCAGACCCCTTACGCCAGCCCTACCTCCTCTCTGTCCTCCGGAGTCTGGCCTCCACAGTGAGGACTGGGTGATGATTCTGGAAAGGTGTTGGGTGTCTGTAGGGGGAGGGACCCTCTGGAAGTGTTTCAATATCTGACCAACCAGGGAGACGTATTTTCTTTGTTTTTTTCTTTTTTGAGATGGAGCCTCTCTGTCGCCTAGGCTGGAATGCAGTGGTGAGATCTCTGCTCACTGCAACCTCTGCCTCCCAGGTCCCACTGATTCTCCTGCCTCAGCCACCCAAGTAGCTGGGATTACAGGCGCATGCCACCGCACCTGGCTAATTTGTTGTGTTTTTAGTAGAGATGGGGTTTCAACTTGTCGGCCAGGCTAGTCTCAAACTCCCGACCTCAGGTGATCCACCCGCCTCAGCCTCCCAAAGTGCTGGGATTACAGGCGTGAGCCATCGTGCCCAGCCATATTTCTTTTTTATTAAAAAAAGAAAAAAAAAAATAAGAGACGATGTCTCACCATGTTGCCCAGGCTGGTCTTGAACTCCTGATCCTCTGGCCTCGGCCTCCCAAAATGCTGGGGTTATAGGTGTGAACCACTGCACCTGGCTGAGAAGCATTTCATCATTGCACCTGATGTAGCCCCATTCTTCCAAGAATGGGTACCCCGGGGGGGTACCCAGCCCCGCTCCCTGTCCAGAGCCCCCCGGCCTCAAACATCCAAGTTTCCAGGAGCTATAAAACCTGGAGACCTTGAACTAGATGTCTCTCCTCAGGCCTGGCACCACTGGGAAGGCCCCCCAGTGGGAGCGACCCTGGTGCAGACAGACCTGGAGATGGACTGCCGCAGAGAAGTTTCCAGAAGCTTACAGAACGGGGTGGGGATGGGAGCAGGGGTGATATCTTGATTGGCCCACTGGTCCTGACCTGGCTCCTGTGTTCCCCAGCACCCCATCTCTGGCTTGGAGGTACTAGAGGCTGAGCAGGACAGCCTGCACCTGTGCCTGCTGGGGCTGGGCCGCCGGCTGCAGGACCTGGAGCAAGGCCCAGGGCGCTGGGCATTGGCCCAGAGTGGGATGGTGCAGCTGCAGGTAGGCAGGAGAGGCCAGGATGTGGGGGTGTGCAGGGCCCCAGCAGTGGGTGCCAGCTTTCTGGGATGGGAAATGGGTTGAGTGCATGTTCCAGGCCTGTGGGGAGGGGGTAACTCTAGGTTTTGGGTCTCTGGTGTGTGTGTGGGGTGATGTCCAACCATGTGTCCTCAGGCCCTCCAGGCGGACCTACGAGGGGCAGCTGAGCGCGTGGAGGCGCTGCTAGCGTTTGGTGAGGGGCTGGCACAGCGGAGTGAGCCCAGGGCCTGGGCAGCCCTGGAGCAGATCCTGCGGCCCCTGGGAGCTTACCGAGACTCCATCTTCCGGCGGCTCTGGCAGCTGCAGGCCCAGCTGGTCAGCTACAGCCTGGTAGGGCCCATCCTGATACCCCTCACCCAAACCAGGCCCCAACCTCATAGCCTCCATGACCTCTGTCCTTTGACCCAGGTGTTCGAGGAGGCCAACACGCTGGACCAGGACTTGGAATTCGAGGGAGACTTGGACTGGCCAGCACGTGGTGGGGTCTGGGGGCCCTGGGCACCCAGTAGCCTCCCCACTTCCGCAGAGTTGGAGTGGGATCCGGCGGGGGACATTGGGGGTCTTGGGCCCTTGGGACAAAAGACAGCCTGGACACTAGGAGTGCCCTGTGAGCTGTGTGGCCACAGGGGCCCCCAGGGCAGGGGACAAGGCCTCGAGGTGAGAGCAGACCCCCTCGAGGGATCTCCTGCCAGGCACCCTGGGGACATCTCTGTGCACCTTCTAGCAGGGTCCTGCCCTTCCAAGGAGGTGTCAGTGACTCTGTCTCCCCCTCCATCTCTGTCTCTCAGTGTCTCCTTCTATCTCACTGTTTCGCTCTCTCTTGTCTGTCTCTTTCTACATCCTCAAGCCCGATCTCAAATTCACTCCTGAGGCCCCCAGATGATGCCCCATTCACCTCCTGACTGTCCCAGTCTCTCCTGGTGCTGCCTGTTCAGGGAGGCCTGTCCTGACCTCCAAACATGAGCACTCCTAGTTTCTTACTTTATTTCCTAACAGCACTCACCACAGCTTGACTTTGTATATTTACTTATTTTTAAAAATTTTTATTTATTTTTTGAGACAGAGTCTCACTCTGTTGCCCAGGCTGGAGTATAGTGGTGTGATCTTGGCTTGCTGCAACCTCTGCTTTCCAGGTTCAAGCGATTCTCCTACGTAGCTTGGCCTCCCTAGTAGCTGGGATTACAGGTATGCACCACCATTCCTGGCTAATTTTTGTATTTTTAGTAGAGATGGGGTTTCATCATGTTGGCCAGGCTGGTCTTGAACTCCTGACCTCAGGTGATCCACCCGCCTCGGCCTCCCAAAGTGCTGAGATTACAGGCATGAACCACCGCACCAGGCCGCAGTTACTTATTACGTTTTTTTTTTTTTTTTTGAGATGGAGTCTCACTCTTTTGCCCAGGCTGGAGTGCAGTGGCCGGATCTCGGCTCACTGCAAGCTCCGCCTCCCAGGTTTACACCATTCTCCTGCCTCAGCCTCCCGAGTAGCTGGGACTACAGGCGCCCGCCACCTCGGCCAGCTAGTTTTTTGTATTTTTTAGTAGAGACGGGGTTTCACCGTGTTAGCCAGGATGGTCTCAATCTCCTGACCTCATGGTCCACCCGTCTCGGCCTCCCAAAGTGCTGGGATTACAGGCTTGAGCCACCACGCCTGGCCTACTTATTAATTTATGGTCTGTCTCTCTCCTGTCAAATATAAGCTCCACGGAGGCCAGGAATTTGCCTATTTCCATCCCCACTGTGTCCTCAGCTCCTAGAACAGTTCCTGGCTTGTAATAGAAACTCATTACATATTTATTGAATGAATGAATAAATAATGTCTCTCCTCTCTTGGTTTCTTTGGCTCTGCCCATGTCTGTCTGTCCCGTGAGATCTCTCTGTTCCCCCAGAATCTCATCTCTATGACACCTCCTATCCTGGCCCTCCCCCAACCACGTTTCTGTTTGTTGCTGGTTCTCCAGGAACCACACACCTCTCACTCCCGACAGGACATGCTGGAGTCTGGCCTCAGCTACCGGAAACACTTAGCAGGTCACCAAAGACGCTCCCTGCTCCGGAAGCCTCAGGTGAGCCAGTTCTCAAACAGGTGTAGCACTCAGGAATCTTGATGGCAAGTGACAGAAACCCAAGAAATGAAAAGGCACAAAAAAGGGAACGCTATTAAAAAAAAAAAAAAATGTAACGGAAAGGTCCAGGCACTGTTGAATTCAGAGCCTGAAATAACACCAGGGCCAGGCTGGGCACAGTGGCTCACACTTGTAATTCCAGCACTTTGGGAGGCCGAGGCAGGTGGATCACCTGAGGTCTGGAGTTCAAGACCAGCCTGGCCAACATGGTGAAACCCCGTGTTTACTAAAACTATAAAAATTAGCCGAGCGTGATGGCACATGCCTGTAATCCCAGCTACTCGGGAGGCTGAGGCAGGAGAATCACTTGAGCCCGGGAGGCAGAGGTTGTGGTGAGCTGAGATCACACCACTGCACTCCAGTCTGGGCGACATAGTGAGACCTTATCTCAATAAATAAATAAATAAATAAAAATTAAAAAAGAACACCAAGGCTCAGTCCCTCCCTTTCTTGGGCTCTAAGTCCCCAAGGTGGCTTCCTTCTCAGCAAAATGGGTGCGCCAGTGGCTACACAGTCACTCCCACTGGTTTACCCACCCCAGGGGAGGGAGCGTGCCTCTGACCCTACTGACAGCTGCCAAAGTCCCAGGGCTGACTCCCACTCACCAGCTGAGGTCATGGGCTGCACCTTGAATAAACCGAGTGCTCGGATTGGCCAGGTCTGGGTCACACCAATCATGGAAGTTGGGCAGGTGGGTGTCAGCTTCACCTGAACCTGAAGGTCTGGGAGTGGAAGGCGTGACAGCCTCCCACCTCCAATTGAGGCACTGTTACCAGAAAAAGAGGGATTGTGCTGGATGAAGGACAGACACAACCAGACATCCACTACACTTGGAGATATTCCAAGTCCATGTGGGGTCCTGGGGATGAGGAGGTGCCAGGAAAGGAGGAGAAATAAGACCAGCCCTGTAGGTCTACAGTAGTAGGGTAAAGGCGACACAAAGTGTCACTTCTGGCTGGACACTGTGGCTCACACCTGTGATCCCAACACTTTGGGAGGTCAAGGCAGGAGGACTGCTTGAGGCCACATAGTGAGAACCGCCCCCTCCCCTCATCTCTACAAATCATTAAACTAAAGTAAATGGTTGTAGTGGCATGTGCCTGTGGTCCCAGCTATTAGGGAGGCTGAGGTAAGAGGATCACCTGAGCCCAGGAGGCTGGGGCTGCCATGAGTCGTGATTGTGAAACCGCACTCCAGCCCGGGTGACTGAGCGAGACCGTCTCAAAAAATAATGTGTCAGCCAGGCGTGGTGGTTCATGCCTGTAATCCTAGCACTTTGGGAGGCCGAGGCAGGCGGATCACTTGAGGTCAGGAGTTTGAGACCAGCCTGGCCAACATGGTGAAACCCCATCTCTACTAAAAATACAAAAATGAGCCGGGAGTGGTGCCACCTGTAGTCCCAGCTACTCGGGAGGCTGAGGCAGGAGAATCGCTTGAACCCGGGAGGCGGAGGTTGCAGTGAGCTGAGATTGAGCCATTGAACTCCAGCGTGGGTGACAAGAGACTCCGTCTCAAAATAAATAAATAAAGTGTCATTTCTATCCACTCTGCTGCTGGCTGCTCTCCCTCCTTAGGACAAGAAGAGGCAAGCATCTCCCCATCTCCAGGACGTGAGGCTGGAGGGGAATCCCGGGTGAGGTGCCTGAGAGATGGGACTAGGGTGTGGGGGACAGAGCTCCTAGCGGCAGCCCACCTGTATGTTTAACACTGCATTTCCCTTCACAGGGCCCCCGATCCTGCATCCAGGCGGCCCCTGACCTTCCTGCTTATCCTCTTCCTCCTCTTCCTCCTCCTGGTGGGTGCCATGTTTCTCCTGCCCGTGTCAGGAGGCCCCTGCTGCTCTAACGCCCGAATACCCAGGACACCCTACCTGGTGCTCAGCTATGTCAATGGTCTTCCCCCAGTCTGATGTGTGTAATAAATGGTCACTGTCAAAGGATGTGTGAGGATACTAGGTGCCTGCGTACCCGGAATCTAGGATGTGGTCTGGATATGTCTGGATGGACCCTTTTGCCTTGAGGACAGAACACAGAGAACCGCATCAGCCCATCTTGTGGGCTGTCGAAAGACTCACCAAGCACCAGTTCTTTATTCAGGCGTGGCAGGGGACTCCGGACGTGAGCTCAGGAAGGGAGAAAGCCACTACTGGGTGAGTTACTAGTTGCTGCTCTGGGCACCTGGGGTGTCATCCCATTGCTGGTTGCACCCTAGGGACAAAGAAGTTGTGGCTTTTTTTTTTTTTTTTTTTTTGAGATAAGAGTTTCACTCTTGCCGGGCCGGGTGGCTTAAGCCTGTAATCCCAGCACTTTAGAGGCTGGAGACGGGCGGATCACGAGGTCAGGAGATCGGTATCCCATAATTACGGGTGAAACCCCTGGCCTTCTACTAAAAATACAAAAACTAGCTCGGCCAGGCTGGCGGCTTCTGTAGTCCCAGCTACTCGGGAGGCTGAGGCAGGAGAATGGCGTGGAACTCGGGAGGCGGAGCTGGTGCAGTGAGCTGAGATCCCGTGCCACTGCACTCCAGCCCGGCACAGAGCAAGACTGGCCTCAAAAAAAAAAAAAAAAAAAAAAGAGTTTCACTCTTGCCTAGGCTAGAGTGCAATGGTACAATTTCAGTTCACTGCAAACTCAGCCGCCAGGATTCAAGCGATTCTCCTGCCTTAGACTCCAGAGTAGCTGAGATTATAGGCATGTGCCACCACATCAGGCTAGTTTTTTTTTTTTTTTTGAGACAGGTTCACTGTCACCCAGACTTGGGTGTGTTGTGATGATATTCGGCTCATTGCAACCTCTCTGGCCTCCCAAAGTTCAAGAGATTCTCTGGCCTCACCCTCCCAAGTAGCTGGTACTACAGGCATGTGCCACCACACCTGGCTAATGTTTGTATTTTTACAAACTTTTGAACTCCGGGAGGTGCTGAGCTTGCAGTGATTTAAATCGCGGTCACTGCACTCCAGCCTGGGTGACAGAGCAAGACTCCGTCTCAAAATAAATAAATTAAAAAAAAAAAAAAAGCAAGCAACTTCATTTGGAGAGACAGCAAACCAAGAAGATGGCAGACTAGTGTCCTAAAGAACCATCTCTAGTTAGTATAAGTTTTAGGTTTCTTTTTATGCTAGAGAAGGGTGTTGAAGTTAGGTGACCAATGACTGTAGACATCTGGATGCCAGCAAGAGTCCAGAAGAAAACTTCTTTGACTACGTAGGTCAGGTCACAATATTCTTGTAAATCTCTAGTATAACATTGTTACTTGTGTGTACAGTTTCCTGATCTCCTGGTGGCGCGGTTAGTTTTGGGAAAGGGACTGTTATTTTTTTAAAGTTGAGCTATAAACTAAATTCCTCCTATAATTAACTGGTCTACACACAAAGCTAAGCAGAAGCTTTTAACCTAAAGGATGTTACCGCAGGGCGTCAGAGGCAAAATGGAGTCAGTCATGCTAAGCCTCCCACCACTGTGACACACACACCCCATCAATTTAGCAGCCAACAGTAGAGTCATTGTTCTTCTATAGTTCCAACCAAAGTCCCAAGGCTGGCTCCTCTGGCTTCTGTCACATGCTCCACCTTTGCTGGGGGCTGCAGTCAGCCCCACCTAAACCATGTGGACTGAAAATGGCAGAAGGGTGGGTCTCCAAAGAGTATCAAGTTGTTGCTACTAGAAGAGGGGAACAGACACTGATGGGGTGGGGGAAGCTGCAGATTCTGGGAGAGACTCCAGGTTCAGGGAAAAGTCACCATGCAAACCAGATTTGTCCTGTTTCAAAGGCCAGGTTGAGACTCTGGCATCAACCAAAGAGGAGGCATGGTCCCCCTGAGATCACCAGCAAATAGGGGGAGCAGTCTTGGCAATATCGCCCCAATAGGCCCGGTAATGGAGCACATCTGTGTCATTCGTTCATTTAACAAGTATTAACTGTCTGCTATGAGTCAGGTCCTGGTCAAGGAGCAGAGACAAGACAGTGAACAAGACGGTGCCTCTGGTGCCTCTGGAGCTAGCTGACATTCTACTTGGGGAAATTGACAATAACTAAAAGAAATAAGTGAAATATGTAGTGGTCAGAGGGTGGTAAGTGATGAGGAGAAAAATAAAGTGAGCAAGAGGAGGGGGGCACAACTGAAACAATGTGGTTGAAGAAGGCATCAGGGAGTCAGTAGAATGGAGCCACTATGTTAAAATTTCGCCATGAGAGCAGATTGTAGTGAGGAAACAGGCCATGGGGACTCAGAATCGTGCTGTCCAGTAGAAATTGAATGTGAGGCCGGGCATGGTGGCTCATGCCTGTAATCCCAACACTTTGGGAGGCCAAGGCAGGTGGATCACTTGAGGTCAGGAGTTCAAGACCAGCCTGGTCAACATGAAGAAACCCCGTCTCTATTAAAGATACAAAAATTAGCCGGGCATGGTGGCAGGTGCCTGTAATCCCACCTACTCGGGAGGCTGAGGCAGGAGAATCACTTGAACCCAGGAGGCGGAAGTTGTAGTGAGCCAAGACCACGCCACTACACTCCAGCCTGGGTGACAGAATGAGACTCTGTCTCAAAAAAAAAAAAAAAAAAAGAAAAAGAATAGAATGTGAGCCACAAATGTAGTTACAAATTTTCTAGCAGTCACATTAAAACAGTAAAAATGGATTAATTTTAATAATTTATATTCTATTTAACCTGTCTAAAATATTATCACTTCAATATGTAGTCAATACAAAAATAATGAGATCTTTTACAATCTGTTTTTCTTACTAAGTCTTTGAAATCTAGTGTGTATTTCACACTTACAGCACATCTTAATTCAGACGCCAAATTTTTAACAGATAAAATGCAATACAGTCCTACTAAAACAATGAAGCCGTGTAATAAAAAATATTTTACATTCAAAATACTTTCACATTACATTTACATTTAAATTACTTCAATTTTAAAATTTAGGCTGAGCATAGCAGCTCAAGCCCTATGTTGCCCAGGCTGGTCTCGAACTCCCAGGCTTAAGTGATCGGCCCACCTCAGCCTCCCCAAGTGCTGGGAAACCTTTTATTTTATTTTATTTTTTTTTGAGACGGAGTCTCGCTGTCACTTCAGGCTGGAGGCAGTGGCCGGATCTCAGCTCACTGCAAGCTCCTCATTTCTCCCGGTTCATCACTTTATCTTCCTGCCTCAGCCTCCCGAGTAGCTGGGACTACAGGCTCAGCCACTGCCTCGGGCTAGTTTTTGTATTTTTTAGTAGAGACGATAAGCCACCATGTTAGCCAGATGGTCTCTGACTCACCTCTTGATCCGCCTGCCTTGGCCTCCCAGTGCTGGGATTACAGGCTTGAGCCACCGCCAGCCGCCTGGGAAAAACTTTTTAAAACTAGAAACAAACTGCCAGCAGTGCCCTACCCGACCACTCCAGTGGTTAACACTTTGCTTCATGTGATTTACCATCCATACCCTTGCTAATATATTTATATCAGTGCATATGTTTTGGAACCATTTGAGAGTAAGTTGCAGACACGAGGCCTTTTTACTCCTACATTCTTCAGCGTGTATGTCTTAAGAACAAGGCCATTCTCTCACACAATTACAGTAGTTATCAAAATCAGAAAATTTAACAACTCAGTTCTATTTTTAACTCAATCTGTAGTCTAAATGACTCTAATCCCTGTATGTCTTTTATAGTGATTTTCTTAGATCAGGGGATTTCTTGTTTAACAGATGGGTCAAGGGATTGAGAAACATTGACCCTGTGCCTTAGCAGAGTAAAAAACAGAACAGCAGCCCAGGGCTGCTTCACGCCTATAATCCCAGCAATCTGGGAGGCCGGGGCAGGCGGATCACTTCAAGAGTTCGAGACTAGCCTGGCCAACGTGGTTGAAACCCCATGTCTACTAAAAATACAAAAAAAATTAAAAAAATAAAAAAATAGCTGGGAATGGTGGCGGGTGCCTATAATCCCAGCTACTCACCAGGGGTGGGTGGGGGGCAGGCGCTGAGGCAGGAGGAGTGCTTGAACCTGGGAGACGGAAGTTGCAATGAGCCAAGATTGCGCCACTGCACTCCAACCTGGGCAACAGAGTGAGGCTTTGTCTCAAAAAAGCAAACAAAAAAGCAGAGCAGCAGACGCACACAGAGGGTCAGCAGAGAACTGGGCACTGGTCCATGCTTGACACATAAGCATCCTCGGAGCCAAGGACTCGGGTGATGGTTTATCTGGGATGTGATCCCAGGAAGCGCGAGTGGGGAAGAGACAGGGCAGGCGGAAAGCCAAAAACGGTGCTCACACCACTGTGGGCAACTGGGGGTCCATCCCACAGGGTACCTCTGAGGAACCCTGCAGAACACATGTTCCACCAGAGGACAGGTGCTCATCCAGTGACTGCTGCCCCCTACAGGCTGAGGGTTGCCTCTGAGGACATTAACCCACCTCCCAGGACTCTCAGGAAGCCCTCAGGCAGAGCAACAGAGATGCAGCGGCTCAGGGAAGGAGGCTGCAACCTCCTGAGAACCTGCTTCTGCAGCTGCAAGTGAACCCAAGAGGGCAGGAGGGCCATAGGTGGGGGTCAGGCCTCATCATCTGCTGTCACAACAGGGTTTTTTGGGGTTTTTTTTTGAGATAGAGTCTCACTCTCATCAGGCCTCATCATCTGTTGTCACAACAGGGTTTTTTGGGGGTTTTCTTTGAGATAGAGTCTCACTCTCGTTGCCCAGACTGGCGTGGTGGTGCATGCCTGTAATCCCAGCTACTCAGGAGGCGGAGGCAGGAGAATTGCTTGAACCTGCGAGGCAGAGGTTGCAGTGAGCAGAGATTGCACCATTGCACTTCAGCCTGGGCAACAAGAGTGAAACTCTGTCTCAAAAATAAATACGATAAAATAAAATAAAGAATAAAAATATTAGCTGGGTGTGGTGGTGCACGCCTGTAGTCTCAGCTACTCAGAAGGCTGACGTGGGAGGATCACTTGAGCCTGGGAAGCTTAGGCTGCAGTGAGCTGTGCCATTGTACTCCACCCTGGGTGACAGAGACCCTGTCTAAAAAAAAAAAAAGTTAGATCACTCACCTGTGATCACATAATCAGTAAGTATGGGAGCTGGGATTCAAACCCTGCCTTCCCATTCCCGGGTCCGTGCTCTTAGCCATTGCTCACCTGTACAGCTCCTCCCTCAAATCAGGCATTCCTCCATCCTCTCCACCGGGCAAATCTCACTCATCTGTAACACCCAGGTTAACGTGTCTTCCCTTCTGACCCAGGATGCCCGGCCCCACTGGAAACTTGATCCCTGCCTGCAGCCCTGCCAGGAGCTCCAATCCTGGGGCTTGTCAGGGTTCAAGATCATGGAGCCAGGAGTGAGGGGGTGGCAGGAGATGCAGCTGGAGATGTAATTAGGGGGGCTGGATGGGTAGGACCCCATTGGTCTTTGGCTTTTACTTTGAGATGGAGCCAGGAAACAATTAACATGATCACCCTGATGGAAGAAATTGAGGCTGAGAGAGAGGTGGCTGAGGTCCCATGGTGAGGACAAACCTGAGACAAAGCTGAAGTAGAAGTCACGAGCAAGTAAACCCACAGCCTTGTGCCTGGGGCACGCCAGGCCTATCCTGGCAATTAATTCTTCAAATTCCAATTCTACTTTATAACCATTTGGGCATGTGGCTCCCCAACTAGGATTAGGGCAGCGACTGTTTCTCTTCCATCCATCCTCCCTTTGGTCTGAGGTCTATGCTCCTTACCTGTGGTCCTCCTCCTCCCCACAGCTACATCCACAATAACTCATTTCCACTTACTTAACTGACATGGGTGCAAATACAGCTCAGTGATGCAAACTGCATCCCTCCACAGAATGTCTAGGGCAGGCCCATATGGGGACACAGGAGGGAGTATACCTGTGATCTATGGGGTTCATCTCCCCTCCCCTGCCCCAGGCCTTGTCGTTCATTGTAGCTGAGGCTGGACCCTTCAGCTGCGTTTGAGAAATTTCCAGGTCTGAGACCCCCACTACTGCCTCAGAGGCTTTGAGCCAGTTCTCAGCTCCACCATTTCCTGTCCCACACAAAGATGTTAAATAACTTGTCCTCCATTAGGGAGCCAACTGGGGTATCTTTGGGGGTTAAGCCAGGATGAACCCCCTCCACAAATCTGCTCAGGGGAGAGAACTATGCTGCTTCAATCAATGTGCCAGTCTAGAGGACTCCGGAGGGAGTCAGATTCCCACACCTATCACCTCCCAGATGGTCCCTTCCAGGTGTCTGTGTGTGTGTGCGGTGGTGGTGGTGGTGGGGGGGGTGTTTCAAAAATCCTCAAATATATAAAAGCTTTAAGACCACCAACAGGAAAGCAGACATATCCCCAATTTTATTCCCTTTGTCCAACATTCTGAGAGGGAAGGGGCAAATGAGTCAACGTTGCCCCTCAAAACCATCAAGTAGGGCCCTTTAGTTGATCAACCAGGGTGATAGACCGCTAGCCCCTTCCTCGTGGTCCTGGCTTGTCACAATTAATGGGGGAAAGTTTTCCCAAAGGGGATTCCGGGCTTCTCACCGCTTGATCAGGGAACCTTCCCAATACTTTCCCAGCAAAAAGTCTGCACTTCTCAGAGTTAAATATAGGAGAGGGGAGACTCCTTGAGGAGCCAGAGGTGGGTGTGTTCTCAGGGGTCAAGAGAAGGGTGTCTCAGGCTCTCCCTGTCCAGCAGGGGGCGTCCTGGCTCCCCGTACCTTCGGGCAAGTAGCTCTCGGCTTGACACTGTCCAGCCCGCCGGCGTCCCAGGCCGCCCCAAGCCCTCATGGGGGAGGAGCGCCGACCTGTCTCCAAGCATCGGAAAAGGTGGGCCTCTCTTGCCGTCCATCATGAGGCTCTCTAGGCCCCCTGCATCGCCAAGGGGCAGTCTCTGACATCCCTAATTCGTCGAGCTAGTCTCTCGAGATCTCTCACCTTAGGCGGGTTCCCCAGGCCCCCCACGCAGTCAGGCGAGCCTCCTGGCTCCACCACGCCATCGAGCGAGTTCGGCTCTTCGCCAGTCACCGTCCGTCGGGCCGGGTCTCCGGTGCCCCCGTGCTGTCGTGGGGGTTCCTTGGACCGTCGCCGTCGTCAGGCTGGGAACCCACGCCGCCAGGCTCCTCGGTCGGGGCCCGCGGGCGTACGAAGGCGCCCATGGCGGTGGCGTGGCCCGAGCGTAGCAGCTGCAGCTGGCGCCGCCCGCGGCGGTACAGGTACTCGATGCGCAGCACGTCGGAGCGCGGCAGGCCCGCGTGCTGCCGGAACTCGGCCCGCACTCGCGCCTCGGCGCCCGGTTTCCCGCGTCCGGCACGCAGCAGATCGCGGTACAGGCTCAGAACCTGCCTCTGCAGCCGGCTGTGCCGGCTCATGACCGCGGCTAGGCAGAGACGCTCAGCGAACTCCCTGCTAATCGCCAAGCCGCCACACAGCGAGCAAAGGCCAAAGGGCAAAGCCACAGCCACTTCCGCCTTGCGCTTCCCTTGGCCCCCAACTCCCGCCTCCCGCCATCCGGCGCTGCCGCGTCTGATTGGCTGTCGTTGCTGTTGCACCACAGCGGGCTGGGAGAAGTGGGCGGAGTCTCTGGTCGCGGCCTCCCCTGTAGGGAACACGTGTTCTTGAAGGGACAGCAGTTCTGGGGATCCTGGCACCTGCGTCTCGTAGGAGGAGGTCGCTATGTGTTCGGACTCCTAGGTCTTGGGTCGGAGGGAACAGAGGGTCCTGACCTAACTCCTGCGTTCTGGGAGAAGAGGAAGCTAGGGTTTGTTTTTGTTTTTGTTTGTTTTTTTGTGACGGGGTCTCGCTCTGTCGCCCAGGCTGGAGTTCAGTGGCGCGATCTTGGCTCACTGCAGCCTCGAACTCCTGGGCCCAAGCGATCCTCCCACCTCAACTTCCCGAGTAGCTGGAACCACAGGTGCGCGCAACCGCGCCCCCTATTTTATTATTATTATTATTTGCAGAGATGGGGTCTCGCTATGTTGCCCAGGATGGCCTCGAACTCCTGGGCTCAAACGATTCTCAGCCTCCCAAAGTGTTGGGATTCCAGGCGTGAGCCACCGCGGCCTGCTACGGGTTCGGACTTTGGGTCCCAACGGCACGGAGCACTGGGAGAGACACTGGGCACAAGCGTGCTCTTGCTGTCAGTTACTGATTGAAACCATCTCGGGAAGCTCCGTGCGTTCCCTCGTCCGGGGCAGGTCTGTGTCTGGGGTCCCAGCCCTAGGCACGCGCAGAGGGACGAGGCCCCGTAGGGAAATGGCTCTCGGCCAGTTGGACAGGCTTTTCCGTGCTAGGGGAAGACAAGCAGAGGGGGTGTGGGCGCCAAGCCCCCAGAGGCAGCGTGTGGCTCTAGGAGCTGGGTTGGTCGCGCCCTCTGCAGGTGGGAGTCGGGCACTGGGCAGCGGTGTTTGGGTCCTCACGGACTGTTAAAGCCGGGAGTCCGGGACGCCCTGAACAGTGGACTAGACTGGCAGCCCGTTGTCCTCCCAGGAGCTTCAGGTCGTAGGCCGCAATGCCGTTGTTGTCCCCGCGGGCCGCCTGGAGGCGTCCTCGTAGCGCCAGGGAGGCCCGCAAGGACACAGCATCCTCGGGCCCCACCAGCACCGGAGCTTGGGGGACCGCTCGGTGACAACCCCAGACCCCTCCACCCAGCGTGCAACTGCGGCTCACACACTTGGGCCGGCAGCCAGCTGGGGGTCCATTCCCCTTCAGAGAGGAGAAGCTGGTCAGGGGCGGGGATTAGGCTTGGAGTTTCGGAGTCAAGGGAGAATCAGAAACCACTGTGAATCCTGCCTGTCGGGTGTATGTATGTCTATCAAAAATACATGTCCTAGAACAAGCGCGGTGGCTCACACCTGTAATTCCAGCAGTTTCGGAGACTGAGGCGGGCAGACCACCCGAGGTCAGTAGTTCAACACCAGCCTGATCAACATGGTGAAACTTCTGCCTTTAGGTTCAAGTGATTCTCATACCTCAGCCTCCCCAGTAGCTAGAATTATAGGTGCACACCAGCACATTGGGCTAATTTTTTGTATTTTTAGTAGAGACGGGGTTTCACCATATTGGTGAAACTACAGCCTTGATCTCCTGGGCTCAAGCAATCCTCTCACCTCAACATGTCCAGTAGTTAGGATTACATGAACATCCCACCACACCTGGATAATTCTTCTTTTATTGTTTTTTATAGAGACAGAGTCTCACTATGTTGCCCAGGCTTCACTCTGGAATTTTAAATATTTATTTTTTGTTTTGTTTTTAGAGACAGAGTCTTGCTATGTTGCCCAGATTGGTCTTGAACTCCGGCCTCATCCTCCCGAGTAGCTGGGATAATAGGGATGAGCCACCATGCTGGCTTGTACTCTGGAATTTAAACATCTATGTTTTTCCTGTCAAGTGACCCTTAATCTCCAAGACAACCTGTCAATCAGCCTAGGGGACTTTCTTTTTTTTTTTTTTTTTTTTGAGATGGAGTCTCGCTCTGCCTCCCAGGCTGGAGTGCAGTGGCGGGATCTCAGCTCACTGCAAGCTCCGCCTCCCGGGTTTACGCCATTCTCCTGCCTCAGCCCCCTGAGGAGCTGGAACTACAGGCGCCTGCCACCTCGCCGGCTAGTTTTTTGTATTTTTTTTAGTAGAGATGGGGTTTCACCGTGTTAGCCAGGATGGTCTCGATCTCCTGACCTCGTGATCCGCCCGTCTCGGCCTCCCAAAGTGCTGGGATTACAGGCTTGAGCCACCGCGCCCGGCAATGAGGGACTTTCTTTACCTTCCAGTGGACTCAAGGAGCTGCAAAACCTCAAAGGGAATACTATTGCCTCCTGCCCAGGGCCTGTCAATGGTTTTCTGATTACAGTCTCTCAGTTTGTCTTTGGGGAACTGGCCCACTCTCATTCTAGAGGGTTTCCTAGGTGATATCCCTGCCCTCTGACTCTGGCTCCAGCTCTGGTACACGGCCCAGCCCTGGCTACTTAGAGACAAATCAGAACATCCCATCCCCTGACTCCTGTAATTGTTTAGGGATGGGCAAATGACCTCCACTGGGACAATGAGCATCAGCCCCGGGACTTCTGTTGAAACTGTCAAGAAAGAAGTGCTGTCTCCCGGCTGGGACTGATAGACTGTACATCATCAACCTGGAGCGGTGGGAGATCACTCAGCCCGCAGACAGAGAGCTGGTTTGAAAATGAGGCTGTGGCAGTCTCAGATGCCCGTTCTCCATTCCTTTCCTAGAAATAGCATTTTTTTTTTTCTTTTTTTGATACGGAGTCTCGCTCTGTCACCCAGGCTGGAGTGCAGTGGCGTGATCTCCGTTCACTACAACCTCTGCCTCCCAGGTTCAAGTGATTCTCCTGCCTCAGCCTCCCGAGTAGCTGGGACTACAGGGATGCGCCACCACACCCAGCTAATTTTTGTATTTTCAGTAGAGATGAGGTTTCGCCATATTGGCCAGGCTAGTCTAGAACTCCTGACCTCAAGTGATCCGCCCGCTTCAGCCTCCCAAAGTGCTGGGATTATAGGCGTGAGCCACTGTGTCTGGCCTTTTTTCTTTTTCTTTTCTTTTCTTTCTTTTTTTGAGATAGGGTCTTGCTCTGTTGCCCAGGCTGGAGTGCAGGGGCATGCTCGTGACTCACTGCAGCCTCAAATTCCCGGGGTCAAGCGATCTTCCCACCTCAGTCACCTAGGACTATAGGCGCTCCACACCATGCCTGGCTAATTTTTGTATTTCTTGTGGAAACAAGATTTCACTATGTTGCTCAGGATGTTCTCAAATTCCTAGGCTCAAGTGATCCTCCCACCTCGGCTTCCCAGAGTGCTGGGATTACAGGCATGAGCCACCACACTTGGCCCAATTAGAATCGTTAGCTGCACACATGGCCACTTAGCTAAAGATATATCTTCCAGCCCCCTTTGCAACCAGATGGGGCCCTTCCATAAAGTTTGGCCACTGGGAAGTGAATGGATGTGATGTGTGCCATTTCTGGGTTTTGTCCTTAAAGGGAGGAGGCCTGGTCTCTTTGTCCCCTCTTTTCTCCTTCCAACTTGCAGGAATGTAGCTGTGGTGAGGAACAGATGAGGGCAATACCACAGGGAAGGCAGAGCCACATGACAGATGGAGCCTGTGTTGGAGGAGGCAAGCTGGTTATACTTGGACTGCCTGTCAGAGATAATTAGGCTTCTATCACGTTTAAGCCACTGTAGGCTGAGCGTATTGGCTCTCGCCTGTAATCCTAGCACATTGGGAGGCTGAAGTGGGAGGATTGCTTGCACCCAGGAGTTCAGAACCAGCCAGGGCCAACACAACAAGACCTTTTCTCTACAAAAAAAAAAAAATTGGCCAGGCATGGTGGCACATAATTGTAGTCCTAGCTACTTGGGAGGCTGAGGTGTCAGGATTGCTTGAGCCCAGGAGGTCAAGGCTGTAGTGGCTATGATCACGCCACTGCATTCCAGCCTGGGTAACAGAGTGAGACCCTGTCTCTGAAAACAAACAAAAAGCTTAAGCCACTGTAATTTTGAGCTTTTACTCTACCATATGGACCTGGAGCCTAACTACTATAGAAGCTAACACAGAAAAAGGAAAAGGCAAGGATGAAAGATGGAAAGAAACTAAGTTCTTAGCAACATCATTTGAGTCCTTGAACCAGCCAGACCTGAAGGCCTCATCTTTACAGGTAAGCAAAAGTAGACAAATTCTCTTCTGTATTTAAGACAGCTGGCATCATTTTCTGTCATTTACAACTGAAAATGCTAACTGATATACTGGTGATTCAGGGTACACCTTATGATGAGGTTTGGGAGACTCATCCTCACCTCCCAGGCCTGGAGATCCCTCTCACCAGAAGGTAGCATGTGGAAGCAGCCACAGTGGTCCTGGGACACACAGTCTGTGCCATCAATGGTGAGGCCACGCTCATAGCCCTCATAGCATCGGAAAGAACAGTGAGCAGGGTTGGCAGGCAGGACACACCCCCAATCATAGGTCTGTGCACAGATGCTATAATGGCCTTGGGGTGGGCAGGTCTGTGCTGCAGGCAGTTGGCAAAGATAAATGCCTAAGGCTCAAATTTCTTTTCTTCTTCTTCCTTTTCCTTTTCCTCTTCGTCTTCTTCTTCTTCCTCTCCCTCTCCCTCTTCCTCATCTTCATCTTCATCTTCTTCTTCTTCTTTCTCCTTCTTTTTTTTTTTTTTTTTTCTGAGATGGAGTCTCCCTCTGTCCCCCAGGCTTGAGTGCAGTGGTGTGATCTCCATTCACTGCAACCTCCGCCGCCAGATTCAAGCAATTCTCTACCCTCACCCTCTCGAGTAGCTGGGACTACAGGTGTGTGCCACCACACCCAGCTAATTTTTGTATTTTTAGCAAAGACAGGGCTTCACTATGTTGGCCAGGCTGGTCTCAAACTCCTGACCTCAGGTGATCCACCCACCTCAGCCTCTCAAAGTGCTGGGATTATAGGCATGAGCCACCACGCCTGGCCTCGAATTCCCCTTTCCAATCTCATTGCCTCTGCCCCTAGTCAGCCTGGCTTCCCATTGGTATTTCCCCACCTCCACACCTTTGCAGCTGCAGTTCCCTTTCCCTTGGATCCCCTTCCCACACATTCTCCTCCACCAATTCCACCTATGCCAGGAATTCTTCCTGGACTCCAACCAGGGGAGGGGGCTCTTCCAGGCAACCCATAATCTTCCCTGCCTGCATCCCAGACCAAGCCAGAGCCCTTATGCCAATGCTCGGGGCCCCTCCAGGGCATCGCAGGGTTCCCAGGCTCCTGGCTGGCTGCAGTATGGGCTGTGAGAGTGTCACAGAGACCACAGTGCTGGCCACTGGGATGACATGCATCCTGCAGGCATATCCTAAGGAAGGGCTCGGGGCTGATGAGGGCCACACAATGGTCAAAGGGGCCATCCAGCACCTGTAGGAGGCCACACAGTTTGGGAGACTTGAAGATCTGGGCAAATTATGTGGGCAGCTGACATGAAAGCCATGGTTGGGCTGGGTCAGTGGGCAGTGGATAGTGACCAGGCCCTTGGACCAGGATGTAGTATCCAGAGGCAGGTCAAGTAGGCCAACATTGCCTCCAAAGGACCCATGGAGCCCCACCAGCTGGCCTGAGAATGCAGAAGGCACCGTGAGCTTCCCCAGGTATACGTGAGATGCAGCCCACAGGCCATGTGCACCATGGCATGGTGACCCTCCAAGGCGGCCAACCCCAGCCTCCTGGCAGTGCCCAAGGCAGCCAGCAGTGCTCACCATCCACCTGCAGGGGAGGTAAGGGGTCAGCACTGGGGCTGAGGAGGCTGAACCTGCTCCCATGCCTCCCCGAAACCCAGAGGTCCCTCCCCATTGTGCCACAGATGAGAATGAGACTTTGGACAAGGGACTTAGCCTTTCTGAACTTCACTTTCTGTGTTTGTAACATGGAAGGACAAGAGTACCTACTTCGGGCCGGGTGCGGTGGCTCACACATATAATCCCAGCACTTTGGGAGGTTGAGGCGTGTGGGTCACTTGAGGCCAGGAGTTTGAGACCATCCTGGCCAACATAGTGAAACCCCATCTCTACTAAAAACTCAAAAATTAGCCAGGTGTGGTGGTACAGGCCTGTAGTCCCAGCTGCTCAGGAGGCTGAGGCAGAAGAATCGCTTGAACCTGGGAGGTGGAGGTTGCAGTGAGCCAAGATGGTGCCACTGCACTGCCTGGGTGACAGAGTGAGACTCCATCTCAGGGGAAAAAAAAAAAAAAAAAAAGAGTACCTACTTCATAGGGCTGTTGGGAGAATTAGGTGAATTGACAAAAAGTGCTTAGAACAATGCTAGGCATATGGTAAGTGCTTCATGACCCCTGCTAAGATCGGCCAATCCCAACCAACCCACAGACACATGAGTTAGGAAGCTGCCTGGGGTTAAGTCACTAAGATTTTAAGGTTGTTTGTTATGCAGCATTAGCTGACTGATACAGTTGCAATAAGGATTAGATGAGATGATTCATGAAAATTGCTCAGAACAGTGCTGAGCACATGAAAAGCACTAAATAAAACACTAAATTGGCTGGGCATGGTGGCTCACATCTGTAATCCCAGCACTTTGGGAGGCTGAGGCAGGAGGATCCCTTGAGCCCAGAAGTTTGAGACCAGCCTGAGCAACATACTGAAACCCCATCTCTACAAAAATTCGCATGGATGGTGGGGCATGCCTGTAGTCATAGCTACTCCAGAAGCTGAAGTGGGGGGATCACTTGAGCCCAGGAATTTGAGGCTGCAGTGAACTGTGATCACATGACTACACTCCAGCCTGGGTGACAGAGTAAGATCCTGTCTCCGAAAACAAAACAAAACAAAACAAAAACCAACCAAACAAAAAAACATCGCAGCCAGTCACTAGCATGTTGGTAATATATGTCCAACTCTAGCTGAGGAAAGAAATGACTTACCAAAGTATCAATTCCACCTTCTCTTTATTGCTGAAATGACCACTTAACTCTGCTTTGTAACCATCAAGAGTCTAGATTACCATCATTCATTTCCCAACCCCGCTAATAACCTCTTATCTTTTTTGTTTTTTTGAGACGGAGCCTTGCTCTGTTGCCCAGGCTGGAATGCAGTGGCGCAATCTCGGCTCACTGCAACCTCCACCTCCTAGGTTCAAGCAGTTCTCTGCCTCAGCCTCCCGAGTAGCTGGGGTTACAGGCACACGCCACGACACCTGGCTAATTTTCGTATTTTTAGTAGATACGGGGTTTCACCATCTTGGCCAGTCTGGTCTTGAATGCCTGACCTCATGATCCACCTGCCTCAGCCTCCCAAAGTGCTGGGATTACAGGCTTGAGCCACCACACCCGGTCATAACCCCTTATCTTGTCTCTACTCAGTCATGCCTGTCCTTCCTACACTCCATCCCCACCATCTAGCTAACTCTGCTAAACACCCTTTTTTTTTCCCCTTTTCTCTCTTTTTTCTTATTTTTTTAGATAGACTCTTGCTGTATTGCCCAGGCTGGAGTGCAGTGGCACGATCTCGGCTCACTGCAGCCTCCACTTCCTGGGCTTAAGCAATTCTCCTGCTTCAGCCTCCTGAATAGCTGGGACTACAGGCATGCACCACCACTCCCGGCTAATTTTTGTATTTTTAATAGAGACAGGGCTTCACCATGTTGGCTAGACTGGTCTCGAACTTCTGACCTTAAGTGAGTCCTGCATGTTGGTCTCCCAAATTGCTGGGATTACAGGCATGAGCCACAGCGTCTGGCCTAAACACCTTTATCTTTTAAATATATACACTTTTTAATTTAATTTTATATTTTTTAGAGACGAGGTCTGACTCTGTTGCCCAGGCTGGAGTGCAGTGTTGGCGCCACCATAGCTCACTGCAGCCTCGACCTCCTGGGTTTAAGGATCTTCCTACCTCAGTCTCTTGAGCAGCTGGGAACACAGGCGCGCACCACCACGCCCCCTAATTTTTAATTTTTTTTGAGGCCGGGAATGGTGCGGGCCAGCAAGTCCAGGGAGAGCACAGGAGCGGAGGGGAGTGGGGGCGCAGGGGCAGGGTACCAGATTGGTGCCCAGTGGTTGGTGTCCGCCTGCAAGGAAGCAGCTGCATTCGGCTGCGGGCACTCAGAGGCGCCGCTCAGTGGGAAGGCCTGGCCACACACTCAGCGCTCCCAGCAGGGCTGTAACCCGTGCATGTGGCCAGGCAGCGCGCAGCTCAGCGCCAACGCACTGGGCACTGCAATGCTGAGGCGGGCCGCGGGGGTGGGGGGGGGGGGGTGGGGGGGGGGTCAGGGACAGAGGGCACAGAGACAAGAGAGAGGCAGGGGAGATATAGCCAGGGTCGGATGGGGGAGGCAGAGATGGAGGATGCCCGAGGAGAGCAGCACGGGCTGCCCGGGGAAGAAACAACGAGGAACCGAGAGAAGGGGAACGGAAACGGGGAAGGGGCGGGATTGAGGGAGGTCCAGAACGAGAGACATGCAGAGAGCCAGCGGCACGGAGGAGACATAGAGACACTGAAAAAGAGACACAAAAGACAGAAAGACCTTGTTAATCAGGCCGGGCGCTGTGGTTCATGCCTGTAATCCCAGCAATTTAAGAGGCTGAGGAGGGAGAGGTGCTTGCGCCCAAGGGTTCGAGACCAGCTTGGGCAACATAGTGAGACCCCTGTCTCTATAAAAATTGTTAAAGAAGGCCGGGCGCGGTGGCTCAAGCCTGTAATCCCAGCACTTTGGGAGGCCGAGACGGACGGATCACGAGGTCAGGAGATCGAGACCATCCTGGCTAACACGGTGAAACCCCATCTCTACTAAAAAATACAAAAAACTAGCTGGGCGAGGTGGCAGGCGCCTATAGTCCCAGCTACTCGGGAGGCTGAGGCAGGAGAATGGCGTAAACTCGGGAGGTGGAGCTTACAGTGAGCTGAGATCCGGCCACTGCACTCCAGCCTGGGCGACAGAGCGAGACTCCGTCTCAAAAAAAAAAAAAAAGAAAGAAAAAAAAATTGTTAAAAAATTTAAAAAGACCTTGTTAATCAAACCGGACCAATCAAATCGAGTCGGACCCCTGCCGGTCTGACCACATCTAATCTGGTCCTAACTCTTCTCCAGTACCCACCCTTCCTCACCTAGCCCCACTGCCCAGGCCTGAACTTCTGTTGGTCCTGACGCGACCGTCCCCTGGTGGCCCAAGTCAGAGCTCTTCAGAGCTTACCCCTCTCTCTGGAAAGCACACTGGCGACAGAAGTCAGTGTCCTCCACGGCTGCAGGTAGACGCCCAGAGCCCTGCAAGCCACAGTGTAGGCAGCCACGGCCCAGTATATGGTTCAGTGGGCACTGTGATGGTGGCACACAGTGGTCCAGGCACTTGCTGAGGAATGGGCCTGGTCACAGTGCTGCGTAGCTGGGCTCCAGGGGATCCACCGCCACTGCCAGCCACACTCATGCCCATTCCTGGTGAATAGGGCATGCACGGCTGTCTGGCAAAATCTAGGGCAGAGGGTCCCACAGACCTGGCTGCAACCTGGCAACTTAGCAACCTTCTGGGCCTTGGGCAAGGATGTAATAGGGTCACCGGGGCCAGAGTCCACACAGGTAGGGTTCATATGGCCATGGCAGCATCACAAGTGCCAGGCTGTCCCAGTCATAGCAAAAGGCCACAGTCTGGGGCTATGTAGAGCTGGCAGCCCCAAAGTTGGGTGTGGAGGTGGTGGCCATAAGAGAAGGGCAGCGATTCCCAAATTCCATCTACCTACACAGAGGGCATGCAGGCAGGTTGAACAGCAGCAGGAGATGGTCACTGGGTAGTGAGGGAGTCAGCAGAAAGGATCCGAGAGGGGTCAAGGAGAACCTTAGTGGCTGGTTAATGGGGGGAGTCATTAGGGATCATAGGAGGATTTGGTGGGAGGTGAGCTGGGGGCTTGATGAGGGGTCAGGATAGGATTCAAAGGGGCATCCATGGCAGAGTGGTTGGATAGCCAGAGTTGATGAGAGGTCTGTGGAAGTTCAATGAGGGGCAATAAGAGAATGGATAAGAGCCAGTGAAGAGGGGCCAGCGGCAGGGGGCAATGGGAGGATCTAGAAAACGGCAATGGAGGAAGGGATGGACAACTCCGTGGATCACTGAGGACCGAGGCTTAGTGGTTTTGGGCGACAACAGAGCCTCCCCTGGAGAATAAATGGGGGTGGAGTCAGAAGGGTTGTCAGTGACTGACAAATGCTGCTGGGTTTGTGGATGGCAGTTCAAGGTTAATGGGAAACATCCTACTGGGAAGGATGCCTCTCTGATCAATGAGGGCCTAGTGAGACTTGGACAGTGCTCTAGGAGAAGGTGTGCCAATGAATGAATGGGACACTCTATAGAAAACTCAACAGGGTAAGAACATGAGTCAAAGAGAGGCTCAATTAGAGGGATAATAGAAAAGTCGGGAAATGCAGTGCAGGAGTTAGTCATATCCAGTATAGGAAGCTCAGCAAAGAATCAGTAGATGGCAGGGGTGGGGGCTTGTTGGGCAGGTCCACAGGGGGTAAATGAGGACATTAATGGGCCAGTCAATGGATCACTGGGAAGGTCAACAGACTGTGTGGAAAGCATCTGTCTGGGAGGTCGGGACAGTGGCAGGTGGGGTCAATCAGGCAGTAAATGGGATTAATGGGCAAATCTATATAACAGTAGTAGGATTGGTCAGGTATGGTGGCTCACACCTCTAATCCCAGCACTTTGGGAGGCCAAGGCAGGAGGATCATTTGAGCCCAGGAGTTCAAGACCAGCCTGGGCAGCATAGCGAGACCCCTTGTCTACAAAAAATTTTAAAAATTAGCCAGGTGTGGTGGCGTGTGCTTATAGTCCCCGCTACTCAGGAGGCTGAGGTGAGAGGATTGCTTGAGCCTAGGAGGCTGAGGCTACAGTGAGCCAGGATCACGCCACTGGACTCCAGCCTGGACAACAGAGAGACTCTGTCTCAAAAAACAAACAAAGGTAGTAGGATCAGCTGGGGGAGGGCAATGGATGACTCAATG
Organism: Papio anubis; assembly: GCF_008728515.1. Taxonomy (NCBI): domain Eukaryota; kingdom Metazoa; phylum Chordata; class Mammalia; order Primates; family Cercopithecidae; genus Papio; species Papio anubis. The sequence goes on from NC_044995.1 coordinate 20,456,019, forward strand.
AATTAATTAATGGAATGTCCACTGACAGGGAGGGTCAGTGGGGAGATGAGGGCTGAGCCTGTGGGTTGAGGGAATTCAGTTAGGGAGTTGAAAGGATGACCGTTGAGGACTCAGTGGAGAATCAATAGGAGGGTAAGTGGAATCTCAATAGTGGTTAATAATGATAAGTAGATGCCTGGCATGGTGGCTCATGCCTGTAATCCCAGCACTTTGGGAGGCCGAAGCAGGTGGATCACTTGACATCAGGAGTTAGAGATCAACCTGGGCTATATGGTGAAACTCCATCTCTACTGAAAATACAAAAATTAGCCAGGTGTGGTGGCACATGCCTGTAGTCCCAGCTACTCGGGAGGCTGAGGCAGGAGAATCACTTGAACCCGGGAGGTGGAGATTGCAGTGAGCCGAGATCACACCATTGCACTCCAGTCTGGGCAGCAGAGTGAGACTCTGTCTCAAAAATAATGACAAGTGGAGAGTTGTGAGGAGGGGTCAACAAGCAAGTCAAGGGGAAGGGGGTAAGTAGCCACTGGTGCCTAGTGAGCAGGGCCACTAGGAAGTTGGAGTGGACATCTTTAAGGGCCATGGGCAGAGCTACTAGAGGGGGCATCAGTAGGAAAAGAAGAGTCATCATGGGTGACTGGGGAGTAGACGGGACAGTGAGAAAGAGTAGGCCTTTGGAGCCTCACCTGGCTGTGGTTGAGGTCTTTCAGGCTCATGTCCTCGGGCCACAGGCTGAGAGGGTCAGGGCCTTGGGGCAGCTGTGTAGCCACAGAAGTGGGAGCAGTCCAGGCCCAAGGGCTCAAGTTTGGTATGGGCTGCGCCACAGAGACGCGCCAGGCGGTGGACACAAGAGATGAGGAATTCATAGTGGGCTCCTCCAAATGTGTGGAAACAGATGGCTCCCATGGCAGTGCAGACCACTGATTCCTCCAGGACAATGGGGCTGGATGGGGACTGGGTTGACAGGCAGCTGTGCCAGCTACCTGTGGAGGCCTCTCAGTGACCTTGGCACTTCTCAGGCTAGCGCTGGGACACCCTGGTTCCCAGGGTAGGCTTTGCAATTAGCGGAACAGGGTGGCTGCAGTGCACTGGGGCTGATGAGGTCGGCACATGTGGCTGGACATGCAGAGCCACGTGCAACAAAGCAGGAGTATTCGGGGCACTGGGGACTGGGGCTGGGACACAAGGTGGGAAAAGAAGTGGTGGGGTCACAGGACTCAGGGCAGGGTTCGAGGTGGGGGGCTGTCAGAGGGAGAAGGATCAGGGACCCATGAAGTCAAGGTCCCCAGTCCCCTCTTTCTCAGGATCCAGGAGTCACGTCCCAATCTCTCTCTCTCTCTGTCTATCTCTCTCTCTCTCTCTCTGTGTGTGTGTGTGTGTGTGTGTGTGTGTGTGAGAGAGAGAGAGAGAGAGAGAGACTCGCTCTGTTGCCCAGGCTGGAGTGCAATGGCGTGATCTCGGCTCACTGCAACCTCTGCCTCCTGAGTTCAAGCGATTCTCCAGTCTCAGCCTCCTGAATAGCTGGGATTACAGGCACACACCACCACGTCTAATTTTTGTATTTTTAATAGAGACAGCATTTCACCATGTTGACCAGGCTGGTCTTGAACTCCTGACCTCAAGTGATCCACCTGCCTTGGCCTCCCAAAGTGCTGGTATTACAGGCATGAGCCACCGTGCCCGGCCTCATGCCCCAATCTTTGACTCCACTTCTGTGACCACACAACTGCACCAAAGCCACACCCATGGACACCTCAGAATTGACAGCCCAGGACTCTATCTGTGATGCCACATACCTCCCCTCTAGGACTGCCAACAGGGACGTGGGTCATAGCTTCTCCTAGCCAGCAGGAACAGGAGGAGGAAGGGACCTTGATGAGGATGGTCTGGCCAGGCTGGGGAGGAATGGGGATTGGGGGTGGTGTGGGGATGCTGAGGTGGTCATGGAGTGGGGGTGCAGCTAGGGGTTCTGAGATAAGACCCGTATAAGGACAAGTCCGGGGGATCAGTGGGACGACCCAAGGGAGACTGTTAACAAAGACCGGAGAGAATGCTTGCGGGGAAGTACTGGCCATTGCAGAAGCAGGAACAGGGACACAGTCACCCCTGGCCGGGGAGGACACCATGCTTACACTTGTAGCCCTCAGCATGGGGAATGGGGGCCCTACCACCTCTTGCACACCTGGGTTCACACACAAGCTGTGGTGGCTGTGCCAGGAACACAGCCTGGCTTTAGAGAGGTGGCTTGAGAGGCTCAGGCAAGCCAGGGACCCACCCTCTATTCAACCAGCACCCCTAGACGGCATCCTCCCAGGAGCCCTGCCCCTTGGATTAATTAGAGCAGCAATAATAACAACCAGCACTGATTGGGCAGTGCCTGCATACCATGCAGTGTGCTAACTACTTTCATGTGCCCTGGATATGGCAAACATAGCTTCCTTGCTCTTTTCTTGGAGGGGTCTTGCCTACTGTTCCCAGCCTCTGCTGACAGGGAGCCATGTGGTCCCACCCAGCATCATGGGTCTGTGGGGGAACCTGTCAGGGATCTCTAGTAATGAATGCCTTTTTTGCTTTCCCCACCCTCTTTTTTTTTTTTTTCTTTTTTTGAGATGGAGTCTTGCTGTGTCGCCCAGGCTGGAGTGCAGTGGCTCGATCCTAGCTCACTATAACCTCCTCCTCCTGGGTTCATGCAATTCTTCTGCCTCAGCCTCCCGAGTAACTGGGATTACAGGTGCACACCACGACGCCCAGCTGTTGTTGTTGTTGTTGTTTTGCATTTTTACTAGAGATGGGATCTCACCATGTTTGCCAGGCTGGTCTCGAACTCCTGGCCTTAGGTGATCCACCTGCCTCAGCCTCCCAAAGTACTGGGATTACAGGAGTGAGCCACCATGCCTGTCCCTCACCCTTCTAATAATAATAATACTTACACCTCCTTTTTGGCAGCTGCCCATACTTTCAGCATGTGCACTGAAGGGATTCCATATCCAAGATCCAGTGATGTGTATAGGACCCGGGGCTGCCTAATCAGCTTATTTCTCACTCCTCTGGGCCCCAATGATTGGCCAGGCAAAGCCTATCAGAGGCAACCCTGGGAAGTTTGCAGGAACCAATGGCAAAGGGTGTTAAATTTTCTCCAGGGGCTGCACATAGTGGCTCATATCTGTAATCCCAGCACTTTGGGAGACTGAGGTAGGTGGATCGCTTGAGCCCAGGAGTTCAAGACAAGCCTGGGCAACATGGCAAAAGCCCATCATTACAAAAAATACAAAAATTATCTGCACATGGTGGCATGTGCCTGTAGTCCCAGCTACTTGGGAGGCAAGGATGGGAGGATCACCTGAGCCCAGGAGGTTGAGGCTGCAGTGAGCTGAGATCACACCATTGCACTCCAGCCTAGGCAACAGAGCAAGACTGTCTCTCAAAAAGAAGAGAAAAAAGAAAAGAAAAGAAAAGAATCCTTCCTGATAGAGTGGCCACATTGGGTTCACATAACCCTACCTCTTGCCATAGATGGTTAGGTCAGAGCTGGACAAAAAGTGTGTGTGTTGCGGGGTGCGAGTTGTCACCAATCTATAGCAAAAGGCAAGACAGATTCCCTCCATGAGCACTTCAACCTAGAGGCAAAAAGAGATGTGGGGAGTGGAGGATGGAGACCCGAAAAGGGTAAGTCAGGGTGGGGCCAGGGATCCATGAGGCACATGGAGGAGACATAGATATAGAGACTCCAAGTTGGTGAGAATCTGTTAAATCCATGAACAAATGTTCAGATGCCAGCTATGCCATGTTTTGGGTACACGACATCGGGCACATTCCTTAACCATCCATGCCTTGGTTTCTTTCATCCATAAAATGTAAATGGGAGGATTGATTGAGGGAGAACAGGGCTTAGAACCGAGAGAGTACTCAGTAAAGGTCAGCCGTTCTTTTTATATTATTATTGGAACTATTTTTCCATGATTGTAGTGGTGCCATAGCATAAGAGGGTAGAGGTAGGATTCTGAAACCAGGTGGAAAGGCCAGTTCTGCTGCTTACTGTCTGTGGGATCTGGGGAATTACTTAGCTTCTCTGTGCCTCAGTTTCCTCAACTGTAGAGGGCAGACAACAATTGTCCTATTTCATAGGGCAGTTTGAGGATAGAGGGAGCTAAATTAAGGCAGGTAAAACAGAGGTTCCCTGGTTTTGTTGAAACATTGGTTTCTGATTCAGTAATTCTAGGGCAGGGCAAGAGTTTGCATTTTCCTTCCTTCCTTCCTTCCTTCCTTCCTTCCTTCCTCCCTCCCTCCCTCCCTCCCTCCCTCCCTCCCTTCTCTCTCTCATTCTGTCGCCCAGGCTGGAGTGCGGTGGCGCAATCTCAACTCACTGCAACCTCTGCTTCTTGAGTTCAAGCAATTCTTCTGCCTCAGCCTCCTGAGTAGCTGGGATTACAGGCACCCACCACCACCATGCCCAGCTAATTTTTGTCTTTCTAGTAGGGACAGGGTTTTGCCATGTTGTCCAGGCCGGTCTCAAACTCCTGGCCTCTTGTGATCCACCTGCCTTGGCCTCCCAGAGTGCTAGGATCACAACGTGAGCCACTGTGCCTGGCCTTTTTTTTTTTTTGAAACAGGGTCTCATTTTGTCACCCAGGCTGGAGTGCAGTAGTGCCATAATAACTCACTGCAGCCTCCAAATCCTGGGCTCCAGTGATCCTCCCTACTCAGCCTCCAGAGCTGTAGTTGGGACCACAGGCACATGCCACCACACCTGGCTAATTGTTTAACTTTTTTGCAGAGACAGGGTCTTGCCATGTTGCCCAGGCTGGTCTTGAACTCCTGGGTTCAAGCAATTCCCAAAGTGTTGGGATTACGGGCGTGAGCCACTGCACCTGGCCAGATTTTGCGTTTTCAATAAGCTCTGGGTGTTGCTAATGCTGCTGGGGGCTTTAAGAACTGCTGTCTTCAAATAGCACCTGATGTAGGTTGTGTGCCCTGTCAGTGTTAGCTAAGAAAGAAAATCAAATCTGTCTTCCCCACAGGAATCTGTGCAGGACTTGGCTAGGCATGGTGGCTCATGCCTGTAATCCCAGCACTTTGGGAGGCTGAGGCAGGCAGATCACCTGAGGTCAGGAGTTTGAGACCAGCCTGGCCACCATGGTGAAACCCCATCTCTACTAAAAATACAAGAAATAGCCGGACATGGGACATGGTGGTGAGTGCCTGTAGTCCCAGCTACTCAGGAGGCTGAGGCTGGAGAATCGCTTGAATCCAGGAGGTGGAAGTTGCAGTGAGCCGAGATTGCACCATTGCACTCCAGCCTGGGTGACAGAGCAAGACTCTGTCTCAAAAAAAAAAAAAAAAAAAAAGATATGTTCAGGACTCCATCCTGTTGGATGCTCTATCTCCAGCCTATGCCCAGAACTTTGTAGGTCCTCAATCCATACCTGTAGAGTCACTACACACCAGACCCAGTCCTCCTGTGGGCCCCGCCTCAGCTGGCTCTATCCGCTCTTGAATGGAGACTCATGGCAGATGTCCAGGTCCTCCAGGACAGCACACTGGTACCAGCCATCAGCTCACAGGCAGGCATGGGGCACTTTGTGGTCCCCAGGGGTGCGGTCCACTTCAGCCACACAGGCCTGGAAGAAGGGCTCTCTGGTGACAGGTGTGTGTGACAGGGTGCCAGTGGGTCCCTGGCTAGGCAAGAGGCTGCAGACACTGGACCACATCGTGTCTGTGCCAGGGTCCTCGGTGGTCACTGGACAGCCTGACCATGGGCAAGGATGCGGCGGGGTGCAGGGCTCGGGCCTCAGCAGCTGCCAAGTCATCCACCTGCCGTCTTACCTTTGCAGTTGCCATGGAGGCCACGGAGAACCAGAGGTCAGAGGCAGTGTGCCAGGACTGGGGCGGGAAGAGTGGAGGGGGATCAGATGCATGTGAGAAGGAACATGGGGGTGAGGTATGAAGAGACATGGAACTGTAGGAGAGAGGAGAGCCGGGGCAAGGGGGTTGTAAGCAACACTCAGGATGGGCATTGTGGAGTACCACCAGGACCAGGGCAGGAAGTCAGGGGAGGGGCGTGGAGACCAACGGAGGAGGAGAGAGAGTAGTAGAGTGGGCAGGGTGGTGTGGGGGAGAGACAGAGATTAGCATTAGGGACAGGGGAGGGATCTAGAGCCAGAGAGGAGTCTGGAGAGACGAAGAGGAGGAGGGGCTATTCTGAGAGAAAGGGCTGGTGGTGAGGGAGGAGCAGGCAGGGAAGGGGTTTGGGGAGGAGCCAATGGCAGCTATTGGGGAGAGGAGTCACTTCCAGATCTAAGAAGAGGAGAAAGAACCGGGAGATGAAGACTTGGGGCAGGAGAGAGTGGTGGGGCGTGCTGGAGTGGTGAAGCGAGGGAGGTGGGGAGTCAGGGAGACACAGCGAGACTGGGTTGCATGGAGCAGGAGGTGCGGCCAGCAGGGGACTGGCTTTAATCAGAGCAGGACTGGCACTTTAGAATGGGTAAAAGTCCAATGTGGACCTTGAGGACCGGGCACGGCAGCTCATGGCTATAATCCCAGCACTTTGGGAGGCTGTGGTCAGGAGTTTGAGACCAGCCTGGCCAATATGGTGAAACACCATCTCTACTAAAAATATAAAGCTTAAGTGGGTGTGGTGGTGCACACCTGTAATCTCAGCTACTCAGGAGGCTGAAGCAGGAGAATTGCTTGAACCTAGTAGGCAGAGGTTGCAGTGAGCCGAGATCGCGCCATTGCACTCCAGTCTGGGTGACAGAGTGAGACTCTGTCCAGGAAAAAAAAAAAAAAAAAGAAGGAAATAAGGAAAGGGAAAGAGGGAAAGGGAAGGAGAGAGATACAGAAGTGCAGACGGGAGAAGGGAGAAGAGTGGAAATTAGGGTATTGGCGAGGGGAAGGGAAGGAGGGCATCAGAGAGCCACACACAGAGATCCTGTCCACCAGAACAGAGCCGCGAAGGTGCTAAAATGAGGTAAATGACAGGACAAGGGATCTCTTGACTGTCCCTGGTTACCAAAGTCCACAGCAAAGTAGTGGCCATGCAGACACAGCAGCAGCACATGGCGGAGGCTGGGCAGTCCCAGGTCTCTCTCCAGCACCACCTCGAAGGGCCGCACACGCTACAGGCAGCCCAAAACTGTGCAGGCACCCAGGAGGCCAAACGTGGTGCTCCCGAAGGCACGGTCATGGAGCTGCCTGAGGCTGTGCAGAGGCCTGGAGCCTCCTAGGGGATGTGACAGGGTTTGCAAGCCACCAACATCAGCAGGCAGCAGCACCAGATGGTGGGCAAGTGGCTGCCATGGGCCCACCCTCCATGCCGGGGGCGCTAGGATCTGTCATCTGGTGCCTGCCAGGGGTGGGGCTGGAGAGTTCAGCTTAGACAGAACTGAAGCTGGAACCTCAGATCAGTAAAGCCCAGGTGGCTAACCATGTTTCAGAGGCACTGATGGGTCTCTGGGATGGGTGAGAGCTTGGGGGCTGGGCCATGATCAGGTTCTGAGTCCCTGAAGAGATAAGGACTGAAGGGCTGGGCCATAATCAGGGCTGAGATTGGGGAAGCGTATAAGCTGGGGGCTGGCTTTAATCAGAGTAGCGCTGACACTTTAGGAGGGGGAATGGTCCAGGTCAAATCTGGACCATGACTCGGGAGAGGGTGAGGCTGGCATCATGGGAAGTACAAGGTCTCAGGGATTAAATGGTGCAGTGAGGGTCTGCCATCCTGGGATAGGCAGCAGCTGAGGAGCTGAACTCCAGTCGGGAGTGGAGCGGGGCTCCCCAGATGAACAAACCTGGATGAGCACGGGGCAGGGTCCAGCACCCAGACACACCTCCACCATTCAGTCTTGGAAACAGGGACTTGGTGCCAGCAACTCATGACACAGCTGGAAGGGCCCCACGGCATCCAGGAGGATGCCACAGATGTGAACAAAGTGGGCCAGAGTGCTAGTGGTTGGCAGGGTGGCACAGGGTGGTGGTCATGATGGCATCTTGCCAGAAGCATTTGGACACCCAGACAGCCCACCAAGCAGCCACAGACCCAAGCTAATGTGTCCTCAGGCAGCTTGGTGCTTGCCTCAACTCTGGGCACCCAGGGACCCCCCAGTGTAGTCAGCACCTGACTCCAATAGTCAGCGGGACCTAGCCCCGCCCCTATTGCTGCTGGTAGCGTCAGTGTCGCATGGATCCTGGGGTGTAGGTCCCACACGGGCCAAAGGGGCAGCTGGCCATGGTGTCCCAGCCCTGGCAGAAGATGAGTGCACTGTTGCCTGGAGCCTGGAAGTGCAGATTCTTGCAGTCACCATTCACCTGTGGGGAGAGGGCAGGTCAAGCTAGAGCTTGGGGGCTCAGTGTCAGTACCAAGGATGCCTGGATTCCTGCTCTTAGCAGGGGTTCTGGGGGGGAGGTGCTGTTGAGGGGCTAGGGGTCTGTCCACAACACCTAGAAATGCTTGGACTAGCCGGGTGCGGTGGCTCACACCTGTAATCCCAGCTCTTTGGGAGGCCAAGGCAGGGGGATCACAAGGTCAGGAGATCGAGACCATCCTGGCTAACAGGGTGAAACCCCGTCTCTACGAAAAATACAAAAAATTAGCCAGGTGTGGTGGCGGGCGCCTGTAGTCCCAACTACTTGGGAGGCTGAGGCAAGAGAATGGCATGAACTCAGGAGGTGGAACTTGCAGTGAGCTGAGATGGCGCCACTGCACTCCAGCCTGGGCAAAAGAGCAAGACTCCATCTCAAAAAAAAAAAAAAAAAAAAAAGAAAGAAAAAAAAAGAAAAAGAAATGCTTAGACTGCTGTTCATGATCCTGACCACTTTTTCAACAAATCTTGAGAGATGAGAATTATGGATTCTGGAGGTTGGGGCCATAGTATTCCTCAATTGGAATTAATATAGTATATGTGCAAAATAGGCTGGGTGCAGTGGGTGATGCTTTATTTTATTTATTTATTTATTTATTTTTTGAGGCGGAGTCTCGCTCTGTCGCCCAGGCTGGAGTGTAGTGGCGCGATCTCGGCTCACTGCAAGCTCCGCCTCCCGGGTTTATGCCATTCTCATGCCTCAGCCTCCCGAGTAGCTGGGACTACAGGCGCCGCCACCACGCCCGGCTAATTTTTTGTATTTTTAGTAGAGACGGGGTTTCACTGTGTTCGCCAAGATGGTGCTGGGATTACAGGCTTGAGCCACCGCGCCCGGCCGGGTGATGCTTTAATCTCAGCAATTTGGAAGGCCAAGGTGGGCCAGTTGCTTGAATCCTGGAGTTCGAGACCAGCTTGGGCAACAGAGTAAGACCCTGCCTCTACAAAAAACGAACATACGTATAGACTTGCACCTGTAGTCCCAGCTACTAGAGAGGCTACAGGGGCAGGAGGCGAGAGGATTGTTTAAGTCCCAGTGGTTGAGGCTGCAGTGAGCCGTGATCCCACCACTGCATTCCAGCCTGGGCAACAGAGTGAGACTCCGTCTCAAATACACACACACACACACACATAAAATAGAACAGTTCTCAGCACATAGTTGGTGCTCAATAAATATTTGTCGATCTAATACATGAATGAATAAATGAATGAGGTTCATAGGTGATGCTGGGCTATAAGCATTCCAAGGATGCTGGACTTTCTAAGTAATGGCAGGGGATCCAGGGTGTTGTGATGACTGGTACTGGGCAGGGGGTGGGCCCACAGCAGCTACAAATGCCCGAACTGCTGTCCGTGGTTCTGATCGTTGTTGTCCACAGCAGTTGTGGTTGGCATCTAGGATTTGGGGGTGTGTGAGGGTTTGTCAGCATTGGGGTTTGGAACTTTAGAAATCCTGGATCCTATATGGGGTTACCCAGGACCTGGACTGAGAGTGTGGTCTGAAATTCAGTTAACATACTTAAAGAAGCACTTCAAATAGTGCCTGGAACACAGTAGATACTCAATATATGGCTGTTGAATGAGGAAATGAAATTCTTCGGTCAGAACTGGGTGCCAGGATCCCAGGGTCTGACATCTCTGGTATACTGGGGCTTGCCCTCGAGATTCTAGGATTTTTTTTTTTTTTGACGGAGTCTTGCTCTGTTGCCCAGCTGGAGTGCAGTGGCACAATCTCGGCTCACTGCAATCTCCATATCCTGGGTTCAAGCGATTCTTCTGCCTCAGCCTCCCTAGTATCTAGCATTACAGGCACCTGCCACCACACCCAACTAATTTTTGTATTTTTAGTAGAGATGGGGTTTCATCATGTTAGTCAGGCTGGTCTCGAACTCCTGACCTCAGGTGATCCGCCTGCCTCGGCCTTCTAAAGTGCTGAGATTACAGGCATAAGTCACCGTGCCCCGCAGGATCCTGTGTCTTAAAAAAGGAAGAAGCAGGGCTGGGCACAGTGGCTCACGCCTGTAATCCCAGCACTTTGAGAGGCTGAGGTGGGTGGATCACAAGGTCAGGAGATCGAGACCATCCTGGCTAACTCGGTGAAACCCTGTCTCTACTAAAAATACAAAAAATTAGCTGGGCGTGGTGGTGGGCACCTGTAGTCCCAGCTACTCGGGAGGCTGAGGCAGGAGAATGGTGTGAACCTGGGAGGCAGAGCTTGCAGTGAGCCGAGATTGTGCCACTGCACTCCAGCCTGGGCGACAGAGTGAGACTCTGTCTCAAAAAAAAAAAAAAAAAAAAAAAAAAAAATGAAGAAGCGGCCTGCGTCACAGGCACAACTATGTCTGGAGGGTAGTGGTAACCCCCAGTGGGCCTGGCTGTGGGGGTCTCTGGACAGGATAAGCCACATGGCTCATAGTGGCTGTTTTGGGGGCACTCAATAGCTGCCGGGGCAGGAGTGGGGATGGAGACAGACAGGAAGGAGAGGGTATTTACATCAGGACTCCCAGGTCTGGTTTCCGAGACCCAAGAATTTGGCCACCCTTATAATGCAGATGTCCCTGATCTCAACTTCCAGGAATCCCTAGCAATATCCTCACCCTCTAGAATGGAGCTCTCCAGGCAACAGACGCAGCAATCCCCGTCTCACAGAGTAAAGAAGTCCCTGTGCTCAGAAACCGGAAGTCCACTCCCCAGAACGTAAAAGTTTGGCTCAGGCGTAGTGGCTCACATCTGTAATCCCAGCATTTTGGGAGGGCAAGGAGGGAGGATCACTTGAGCTCAGGAATTAGAGACCAGCTTGGGCAACATAGGGAGACCTCATCTTTACAAAAAATAAAAATAAAAAATTATCTGGGCATAGTGGCACCCGCCTGTGGTCCCAGATACTTGGGAAGCTGAGGAGGGAGGATGGCTTGAGTCTGGGAGGTTGAGGCTGCAGTGAGCTAAGATAGTACCACTGCACTCCAGCCTTGGCAACAGAGTGACGCCCTGTCTAAATAAATGAATAAATAAATAAATAAGTCTGGCTCTGGGACTCAGAGCGCTCACCCCAGATACTGGAGTAGTCACCACCTAGAATGGACCTAGGTGTTCTAGTCTCTAGAACCTGAGAACCCAGCAGCCCCAGCCCTATAGCCAAGTTGTCCCTATGCCCAGGACCCAGAAGCTCTGGCCCCAGACCCAAAGACCCCTGTCTCCAGGCCCTAGAATTGTTTTCCCCGTACCCTTCCACTCAGCAGTCCTGCCCCCAGGACCCAGAGGCTGTCCCAGGGACCCTACACCCTTGCCCCAGGAATCAGTCTCCAGAACTAAGGAGTGTCACTCCTAAGTCCCAGAATCCCCTTTTCCCAGCAGCCTATAACCCTTTCCCTTGAAGGGCCACTCACGGCAGCCAGCCCAGAAGCTCGAGGGCTCAGTGCTGACACTGAGGTCTGACAGGGTGCACACAGACATGGAAGCACACCCAAAGCGCAGGCAGGGAGCTGGGGAAGAGGCATATCCAGGCACGGCGCTGGCCACGAAGGGTGTAGGTGTCACACTTGGTGGCAGTGGCTAAGGGGCCCCTTTGGGGTTACAGGAACAGCACAGGGCCCCCAGTCTCCTGTGGGGACTAAGGCTTGGCTCAGGGCATCGGGTGGCTGCGGGGCCCAAATGCACAAAGACCAGTGGGTCTGGACTGCCCGTGTCATGGTCCCGTCTGACTGAAGTCACTGCACAGTCTGCCTTGTGTGAGTGGCAACCTGCAGCCACGTGCAGTGACGTGTGTGCTGCCGTTGTAAAAGAGATTCAGTGTGGGTGGTTCTTGCACCAGACCTGCCTCTGCCCATGGTTCTGAAGTGCGGAAGTACAACCACAGCCATCTGTCGCCCAGGATAACTGACAGCCCCAGCTGCTGTGGGTTCACCTGCAGGGGTGACCAAGAGCTGGGGTCTCCAGAGGGGCTGAATTCCTGAGCATTTGGGGAGGGGTGGAGGATAAGGAGGTTGAGGGGGTTGGATCCTGGGATATTGAGAGTAGGGCCTTTGCAGATCTAGGATGCCCCACCCTCGTCTACTAACCAAGAATCTTTCTTCTTCTTCTTCTTCTTCTTCTTTTTTTTTTTTTTTTGAGACAGGGAGACAGATTTCCGCCCAGGCTAGAGTGCAGTGGCGCCATCGCGGCTCACTGCAAGCTCTGCCTCCCGGGTTCATGCCATTCTCCTGCCTCAGCCTGCGGAGTAGCTGGGACTACAGGCGCCTGCCACCACGCCTGGCTAATTTTTTGTATTTTTAGTAGAGACGGGGATTCACCGTGTTAGCCAGGATGATCTCAATCTCCTGACCTCGTGATCCACCCACCTCGGCCTCCCAAAGTGCTGGGATTACAGGCGTGAGCCACCGCGCCCAGCTAACCAAGAGTCTTTCTCTGTGTGTGTGTGTGTGTGTGTGTGTGTGTGTTTGTGTGTGTGTAAGTAGAGAAGGGGTTTTGCCATGTTGCCCAGGCTGGTCTGGAACTTCTGAGCTCAAGCAATCTGCCCACCTTGGCCTCCTAAAGTGCTGGGATTATAGGCATGAGCCACCATGCCTGGCCTCTAACTGGGAATCTTTTTTTTTTTTCTTTTTTGGAGACAGAGTCTCGCTCTGTCTCCCAGGCTGGAGTGCAGTGGCGAGATCTTGGCTCACTGGGACCTCCGCCTCCCAGGTTCAAGCTATTCTCCTGCCTCAGTCTCCTGAGTAGCTGAGATTACAGGCGTGCACCACCACGCCAAGCTAATGTTTGTATTTTTAGTAGAGATGGGGTTTCACCATGTTGGTCAGGCTGGTTTCGAACTCCTGACCTTGTGATCAGCCCACCTGGGCCTCCCAAAGTGCTGGGATATAGGCGTGAGCCACTGTGCCTGGCCTTTTTTTTTTTTAACTAGGAATCTTGATTCCAACATCCAGATTTGTCCTGACACAATACATGCAAGTCCTCTTCTCAGGAATCTAGATTAGTACTCCTACCAAGGAGCCAGGTGTGCCCACCTCATCCAGTAAACAGGAGAGCCTTCAGACAGGACCCAAGGGCTTCCCCCATTACCAAGAGCCTCCACCTGTGCTTCCAGATCAAGGGGTACCTCCTTTCTCCCAGTCCATGATTTCCTTCTTTTGCCTCACTTGGTGGTTCCCAGCCCACATTTCTCCTGCGTTCACCACCCCCACCCTGGTCGAATCCCCATCATTTCCTGCCGGGACTACTGAAGCAGCCTCCTCACTGTTCCTCCAGGCCTCATTCCTTCACAAACCCTGTAATCTGTTCTCAACTGGCAGCCACAGGGATCTTGTTAGTGTCTGATAAAGTTTGGCTATTGGTCTCTGCCCAAATCTTGGCCGGGTGTGGTGGCTCACTCCTGTAATCCCAGCACTTTGGGAGGCTGAGGCAGGTGGATCACCTGAGGTCAGGAGTTCCAGCCTGGCCAACATAGTGAAACCCTGTGTCTACTAAAAACATAAAAATTACCCGAGTGTGGTGGCACATGCCTGTAGTCCCAGCTACTTGGGAGGCTGAGGCAGGACAATTGCTTGAATCTGGGAGGCAGAGGTTGCAGTGAACCAAGATCTCACCACTGCACTCCAGCCTGGGCAACAGAGCAAGACTCAGTCTCCAAAAAAAAAAAAAAAAAAAAAAAATCTAAAATTCCAATTAATTAAGGAAGGAATACAGGAGTGTCAATCCTTGGAAAAGAGGGATCATGTTGGTGAGAGTATAAATCTGGAGCCCTGAGTATCTGAAGGTTCTGGATACCTGGGGTGGGGGCTGCTGGATGCTGAGGATCCTTAAGAGCACTGGGGAACGTCCTGACCCCTGAGTGGCAGGGTGAGCTCCCAGGCGGTGTGGAGGCAGGTATGCAGCATCATGGCTTCATGTATCGGGTCCTAGCTTCGCATATTTTCTGTGCTTTCCATATATTAGCTCATGTAATCCTCACTACTGCCCTATGAATCAGATCTTTTCATCATTCTCATTTCACATATGAAGAAATTGAGGCCCAGAGAGGTTAAATAATTTATCCAAGGTCACATAGATATCAAGTGCCAAACTGGAATTTGAACCCAGGACACTTGGCTGTAGAGTCCATTGTTTTTCTATAGCGGTGCTGAGGGGTGGCCCAGTGTGGCAAGCCACGTCTCATGAACACAGGCCTCCATAACAGCTGTTTTAGCACTGACTGTGTGGTTGGGTTAAATACTAAAAGCTGATAGAGGCTGGGAGCGGTGGCTCACGCCTCTCGTGCTCTCCGTGGCACCCCGAGGCTGGAGTGGAGGATTATCTGAGGTCGGGAGTTCGAGACCAGCCTGGCTAATATGGTGAAGCCCCGTCTCTACTAAAACTACAAAAAAAAATTGGCCAGGCATGGTGCATGCTATCAATCTGTGATCCCAGAAGCTAATGGGAGACTGAACCTGGGAGGAGGAGGTTGCAGTGAGTTGAGATGGTGCCACTGTACAACAGAGTGAGACTCCATCTCAAAAAAAAAAAAAAAAAAAAAAAAAAAAAAGTGCTGGTAGAGCCAGGGCCCTCATACAAAGGTTGACGTGGCCGGGCGCCGTGGCTTTGCTTCAGATCTCAGTGATGGGAGGCCGAGATCGGCGTGATCACGAGGTCGGGAGATCGAGACCATTCTGGCGAATGAGATGGTGAAACCCCCGCTCACTAAAAATACAAAACTAGCCATGCAGGCGGGCGCCAGGGAAGTCCTGCTGGCTGGGAGGGGCTGGAGGCAGGAGAAGGAACTCGGGGAGGCGGGAGTTGCAGTGAGCTGAGATAAGCCACTGCACTCCAGCCCGGGTGATTAGAGCCAGACTCCTGCCTCAAAAAAAAAAAAAAAAAAAACAAAGGCTGGAATGTAAATGTAAAGTCACTAAGAGTTTTGGCCAGGCCTTTCCTGGGCCTTGAGGCATGACAAGATCACGAAGGAATTCCTTCTTCTTTTTTTTTTTTTTTGAGATGGAGTTTCACTCTAGTTGCCCAGGCTGGAGTGCAATGGCATGATTTCAGCTCACCACAACCTCCACCTCCCAGGTTCAACTGATTCTCTTGCCTTAGCCTCCCGAGTAGCTGGGATTACAGGTATGCACCACCATGCCCAGCTAATTTTGTATTTTTAATAGAGATGGGGTTTCTCCATGTTGGTCAGGCTGGTCTCAAACTCCCAACCTCAGGTGATCTGCCTGCCTCGGCCTCCCAAAGTGCTGGGATTATAGGCGTGAGCCACCATGCCCGGCCTCACGAATGAATTCTTAACAGGACCTGTTTAAGATTAAACAAGTTTTACTGGGGATCTGGAGGAACTCCCCAGACCTTCACAAATAAGCTTTATTGGAGACTAAAGGAACTCCCCAAGCCTCCATGATTTAGCAGGAGACAAGGTAAGGATAATCACCCCAGCACCTGGACCCATTTAGATGAAGTAAATTTACTCACCTAAGTGTGCATTCATCTAAAGACGTAAGTGATTAATTTCTTCTAATATAGCCTAGAAGGTATATAAGCTCTGGAAAACTTTATAATTTTGAGTTGATCTGGGGATAATTTCCAGGCCTTCTCCCTGTAATCAGTTACAGAAATAAAAACTCTCTTCTTTCCCAGTTTATCTGCATCTCATTATTAGGCTGTGAGAATAAGCAGCCCAACCCTTGTTTTGGTCCGGGAACACTAGTACATCATAACCTTCATCAGGTCCCCCCAACCAGCAACCCGGATTAAACATATTCTAGCCCCCACAACCTTCTAACCAGAGCCGTGCTCCTAAACCTTCCTGGAGGAGAGATTTGGGACATGCTAGTGGCTGCGTGTGGTCCTAGGATATGTTCACAGCTCGGGGAATTTGGAAGCTTCAGATGCCTGTGTCAGGAAATGAGAAACACAGCAAACACCCCCTCATATGACACTTACCACGATTTGGACTCTGTTCCAAGTGCTTTTCCTGTGTTAACTCATTCTCACCTCACAGGAACCTGCTGAGGGAAGAGCCAGAGAGCCACAATCCCTTATCTACCATCCACAAATGCAAACAACAACAACAACAACAAAAAGACCTGAAGATTGAAGATGTGTTCTGTGTTTGACGTTAAAACTCAATTATCAGCGAAAGCTAACCTGAACTCACGTGTGGCTGCTACAGTCTTAATTTATCCGGCTTTGTATGACTATTCAGACGTTTCACTGCAGAGATATTAATGTTTGTGATTATGTAACACACACTGGGAGTGTTATATAATATGTGGCATTTGCCTGGTGTGACCATTCTAAATTCCAAAATCTGAAATGCACCTGGCCCCAGACATTTTAGATAAGGGAATTTGGACCTGTATAATTGCTTCTTTTTTTTTTTTAGACAGAGTCTCACTGTGTCCCTCAGGCTGGAGTTCAGTGGCGCGATCTCAGCTCACTGCAACTTCTGCCTCCCGGGTTCAAGTGATTCTCCTGCCTCAGCCTCCCCAGTAGCTGGGATTACAGGCGCCCACCACCACGCCCTGTTAATTTTTGTAGTTTTAGTAGGGATGGGGTTTCACCATGTTGTCCAGGCTGATCTCGAACTCCTGACTTCAGGAGGGACAGAGAAAGATGGGGTCTCCTAAGATCCCATACATTGTGATTCTTATCTGGATAGAGCCATACTCATGCTTGACAGCAGTGACGGTTAATACCAAAGATGCACCCTGTGACAAAGCGCATGAGCTGCCTCCCTACAGGACAGGGGACTCACAGTTGGAAGGCAGGGAGGCTGCTGAGGAAGAACTGGGGGCATCAGCTCAGCATGTAGGTGCAGACCCCAGGCATGGGGAACAAGTGGCTGTTGAAAATCTAGATGTATACTGGCCAGGCATGATGGCTCATGTCTGTGATCCCAGTACTTTAGAAGGCTGAGGTGAGCGGATTGCTTAAGGCCAGGAGTTTGAGACCAGCCTGGCCAACATGGTGACACCCTGTCTATAAAAATGCAGAAATTAGCCAGGCGTGGTGGTGCACACCTGTAATCCCAGGTACTCGGGAGGTTGAGGCGAGAGAATTGCTCGAGCCTGGGAGGCAGAGGCTTCAGGGAGCTGAGACTGCAACATTGTACTCCAGTGTGGGTGACAGCAAGACCCTGTGTTTTTTTGTTTTTTTTTAGACAGAGTCTTGCTCTGTCGCCCGTGCTGGAGTTCAGTGGCGCAATCTCAGCTCACTGCAATCTCCGCCTCCCAGGTTCAAGCAATTCTCCTGCCTCAGCCTCCCGAGTAGCTGGGATTACAGGCACCCACCACCATGCCTGGCTATTTTTTTTGTATTTTTAGTAGAGATGGGGTTTTACCATTGTTGGCCAGGCTGGTCTCAAACTCCTAACCTTGTGATCCGGCCGCCTCGGCCTCCTAAAGTGCTGGAATTACAGATGTGAGCCACCGCTTCAGGCCCAACCCGTCTTTTTTTTTAAAAAAAAAAAAAAAAAAAAGTCAGGCCGGGCGCCGTGGCTCATGCCTGTAATTCCAGCACTTTGGGAGGCTGAGGTGGGTGGATCACCTGAGGTCGGGAGTTCAAGACCAGCCTGACCAACATGGAGAAACCCCATCTCTACTAAAAATTCAAAATTAGCCGGGTGTAATGGCACATGCCTGTAATCCTAGCTACTCAGGAGGCTGAGGTAGGAGAATCGCTTGAACCCGGGAGGCAGAGGTTGCAATGAGCCGAGATCACGCCATTGCACTCCAGCGTAGGCAACAAGAGCAAAACTCCATCTCAAAAGAAAGAAAGAAAGGAAGGAAGGAAGGAAGGGGAAAGAAAAGAAAGAAAAGAGAAAGAAGAAAGAAAAGAAAGAGAAAGGGAAGGAAAGAAAGGAAAGAAAAGAAAGGAAGAAAGAAAGTCTAGACGTATGGTAGCCCAGAGGCTCAGCTGGTGCCCCCTGTGATGGCCCCCTGCCCTTTGCTACAGACAAGTTCTAATTTTGCCACAGCCAGGGTCTTTAAGCTTGGTTTAGTCACTGTCACCACCTTGAGCCCCAGCTTGACCACGAGACAGTTTTGACCCAGACACAGATACTGTCTCGGTTTTGGACATGGTTGTAGACAATCGTTCAGCTATGGGTTTGGTAGGTGGTATAGGTGCTGGTTCAGCCACAACCAGAGCTACAGGAGATGGTTCTTTTACAGTCACAAGTCCAGGCACTGGTGCGGCTGCAGCTACAGGTTCAGGGCAGTGTTCATTTACAGTCACTTGTGCAAGCCCCAGATGAGCCACGGCCACAGATTCAGGCTCAGGTCCCACCAGGACCACAGACACAAGCCCTGGTTCAGCTTCAGGTGCGTTGTTTGGTCCTGATGCAGCCACTGCCGTGGTCTTAGACATGAAGATGGACACTGTTTTGGAGTCCTGCCATCTTGGAACTGGACGAGGTCTCAGACTCACATGTGACCTGAGGGGTGGGCACACATTTAGACTTTTTTCATTTATCTATTTTTTTTATATTTTAAATTACTTTTTTTTTTTTTTTTTTTGAGATGGAGTCTGGCTCTGTCGCCCAGGCTGGAGTGCAGTGGCCGGATCTCAGCTCACTGCAAGCTCCGCCTCCCGGGTTTACGCCATTCTCCTGCCTCAGCCTCCCGAGTAGCTGGGACTACAGGCGCCCGCCACCTCGCCCGGCTAGTTTTTTTGTATTTTTTAGTAGAGACGGGGTTTCACCGTGTTCGCCAGGATGGTCTCGATCTCCTGACCTCGTGATCCGCCCGTCTCGGCCTCCCAAAGTGCTGGGATTACAGGCTTGAGCCACCGCGCCCGGCCTGCTTTTTTCTTTTGAGACAGGGTCTGGCTCTGTTGCCCAGGCTGGGGTGAAGTGGCGTGATCTCAGCTCACTGCAATCTTCACCTCCTGAACTCAAGCCATCTTCCTACCTCAGCCTCCTAAATAGCTGGAACTACAGGTGCATGCCACCTGGCTAACTTTTGTATTTCTTGTAAAGTCAGGGTTTTGCCATTTTGCCCATGATGGTCTCCAACTCTTCAGCTCAAGCAATCTGCCCATCTCTGCCTTCCAAAGTGCTGGGATTACAAGTGTGAGCCACTGTGCCCGGCCACACATTTAGGTCTGTGCTTCACAAGCTGACATGTGGTCCCATCAAAGCATGTATGGCCCTCACAGGAGACCTGGAACTGGAGTGGCATCACCAGGGAAGACTCTAGGAGGGGATGGGACTCTATGGAAGGGCTCACTTCCTCCTCAGTCAGAATATCTGGAGATGAGATGGGGGAAGGATGCAATAGAATTGGATCCTGGAATTTAGCCTCATATCAAATCTGCCTTGATACCCCAGGCCTCCAGGGTCCCTGGCCCTGGAGACTCAACATTCAGAAGCTATCAGTGTTCTCAATTTAAAATAAACTGGGTCTGTATGTATCAGCAGAAAGAAGAGTGAGACTGAGGGACAAAATGATCAGCACAGTCTGGGTGTAGAATAGGTCTGCAGGGAGCTCGAGAGCACAGGCTGCATCTGAAGACAGCCAGATTCAATTATGAGAGCATCTCTATGCCAGTGCAAATGTACCATGCATTGATTCTGGCCATCGAGGACTTCAACCTGCCACATTAAGCAGACTTGAGAGTAGAATGTGTGTGTGTGTGTGTGTGCGCGCGCACACGTGCGCGCTGTGGGGAACTGGAGACATATATTCCTTCCTTCTTCCCAGGAAGGGATGTTATTTGTTCATTGTTATCAGTGCATGAAGCTAGCCACCTACAAAGTGAACCTTTATTTATTTTTATTTTTATTTTTTTTGAGACAGAGTCTCGCTCTGTCACCTGGGTGGAATGCAGTGGTGTGATCTCAGCTCACTGCGAACTCCACCTCCTGGGTTCAAGAGATTCTCATGCCTCAGCCTCCTAAGTAGGTGGGATTACAGACATGCACCACCACACCTGGCTAATTTTTGTATTTTTAGTAGGAATGAGGTTTTGCCATGGTGTCCAGGTTGGTCTCGAACTCTGACCTCCGGTGATCTGCCCACCTCGACCTTCCAAAGCGCTCAGATTACAGGCATGAGCCACCGTGCTTGACCCCAAAGTGAACTTTTAAGAATAATATTGTGTTCTGTAGAGCTTTGCATATTTTCTACCACAATGGAATACAGAAAAAAAAAAAAAAGATGGAATATAGTTTTCGTATGGACTGAACTTGAGTGTTAGCTCCCTGAGGGCAGGGATGTTGTCTGTGTTGTTCACTGTTGCATCTGCAGTGCCTAGAACAGGCCTAGCCTGAAGAAAATGAAAAAAAAAAAATTGTTGCAAAATAATACTGGCAAATATTTACTGCATGCCAGACATTGTGCTATTAAGTCATTTTTTAAAATGCTGGCAGGGTGCAATGGCTCACGCCTGTACTCCCAGCACTTTCTGAGGTCAAGACAGGAGGATCACTCAAGCCCAGGAGTCTGAGACCAGCCTGGGCAAGATGGTGAGGCCCCATCTCTCCTTTTTTTTTTTTTTTTTTTTAATTAAAAAAAAAAAAAGTCTGGGTGTCGTGGCTCATGCCTGTAATCCCAGCACTCTGGGAGGCCGAGGTGGGCAGATCACCTGAGGTGAGGAGTTCAATGCCATCCTGGCCAACATGGTGAAACCCCATTTCTACTAAAAATACAAAAAATAGGTGGGTGTGGTGGCGTGTACCTGTAGTCCTAGCTACTTGGGAGGCTGAGGCAGGAGAATCACTTCAACCCGGGAGGTGGAGTTGCAGTGAGCCGAGATCTTGCCATTGTACTCCAGCCTGGGCAGCAAGAATGAAACTCCATCTCAAATAAATAAATAAAAATAAGGCCACGCGTGGTGGCTCATGCCTGTAATCCTAGCACTTTGGGAGGCCGAGGCAGGTAGATTACTTGAGGTCAGGAGTTCAAGACCAGCCTGGCCAACATGATGAAACTCCATCTCTACTGAGAATACAGAAATTAGCCAGGACTGGTGGCAGGCACCTGTAGTTCCAGCTACTAGAGAAGCTGAGATGGAAGATTGCTTGAATCCGGGAGGTGGAGGTTGCAGTGAGCCAAGGTTATGCCACTGCACTACAGCCTGGGCGACGAGTGAGACTCCGTATCAAAAAAAAAAATAAAATAAAATAAATAAATAAATAAATAAAAAATTAGAGCCAGGCATGGTGGCTCATGCCTGTAATCCAAGCATGTTGGGAGGCCAAGGTGGGTGGATTGCTTAAGCCCAGGAGTTTGAGACTAGCCTGGCAACATAGCAAGACCCCATCTCTATTTCTATTAAATAATAATAGGAATACTAAATAATTTAATTTAAAATGCCCCAAGAACCCTGTGATGTTCATACTATCATCCACCTTTAATAGAGGAGAAGTAGATGGTCAGAGAAATGAAGTGACTTGTGCAGAATCACACAGTTTGGAGCAGGATTTGCATCCAGGACTCTTGGCTCCAGAGTCCAGCTCTGAGCTGTTATGAATAAATAAGTTGAAGTCATTGTCTCCATTTCTAAGAAACCCAGCCTCGGCCGGTCGCGGTGACCACGCCTGTAATCCCAGCACTTTGGGAGGCCGAGGCGGGCGGATCACGAGGTCAAGAGATCAAGACCATCCTGACTAACATGGTGAAACCCCATCTCTACGAAAAATACAAAAAACTAGCCGGGCGAGGTGGCGGGCGCCTGTAGTCCCAGCTACTCGGGAGGCTGAGGCAGGAGAATGGTGTGAACCCGGGAGGCGGAGCTTGCAGTGAGCCAAGATCCCACCATTGCACTCTAGCCTGGGCGACAGAGCGAGACTCCGTCTCAAAAAAAGAAAGAAAGAAAGAAAGAAACCCAGCTTTTCTCTCTGAAAACTGCCTCACTTTTCTCTCATTTCCCTGGGGTCCTGCTGTTTCTGAGGACTAGAAGAGGCTGAATGGGATTTCAGGGTTACAGGAAAAGACCAGGTCCCGCGGCACAGTGTGTTCAGAACCGTGGTCAGCGTCCAGTCTCGCTGCGTCTGCGCGGAGCGCGGCGCCCCCTGAGACAACACGCCTGTTTCCCAGCAGCCCAAGCAGGCTTGGGGTTCAAAGCTGACACCTGTTCAGGGTGTGGCCTTGGGTAGTGGTTTCACGCCTTAAACCTTCAACTGACTTCTCTGTGAAATGAGGATAACAAAAAGACCCATCTCCAGGATGACTGTAAGGATGACTGTATGTACATTATTTATAAAAGCACTTGCCACTTAGCACATAAGTCTAGACTAGTTTATGAGTCTTTGTAAGGTGGTACAAAACACAAAACAAAACAAAACTAAACTAAAAAGGTGGTTAAAAGCTTGCACTGTGGACCCAGACAGAACTGGGTTCAAATCCAGACTCTGCCACTTTCTAGCTATGTGAGCTTGGCAAGAGACTTGAGCTCTGGCCTTGGCCCCTCTCCCCAGGGAAAAGCAATCATTACAATATTATTATAGGCCGGGGGTGGTAGTTCTCGCCTATAATCCCAACACTCTCAGAGGCTGAGGCGGGTAAATTGCTTGATCCCAGGAATTTGAGGCCAGCCCGGGCAACATAGCAAGACCCTGTCTGTACAAAAAATAAAAATTAGCCAGGCATGGTGGTGCACGCCTGTAGTCCCAGGTACTTGGGAGGCTGAGGCTAGAGGATCATTTGAGCCCAGAGGTCAAGTCTGTAGTGAACCATGGTTGATGGTTGGCCACTGCACAGCAGCCTGGGTGAAAGAGAAGGACCCTGTCTCAAAAGAAACAAAATAAAATGGCCAGGGACAGTGGCTCACACCTATAATCCCAGCACTTTGGGAGGCTGAGGTGGGCAGATCATCTGAGGTCAGGAGTTCAAGACCAGCCTGGCCAATATGGTGAAATCCTGTCTCTACTAAAAAAAAAAAAAATAAATACAAAAATATTAGCTAGGCATGGTGGTGATGCACGTCTGTAATCCCAGCTACTTAGGAGGCTGAGGCACGAGAATCGCTTGAACCTGGGAGACCGAGGTTGCAGTGAGCCTAGATCACACCACTACAGTCCAGCCTAGGAAACAGAGTGAGACTCCATCTCAAAACAAAAACAAAAACAAAAACACAAAACAAAACAAAATAAAAAACAGGCTGGGTGCAGTGGCTCATGCCTCTAATTCCAGCACTTTGGGAGACCAAGGTGGGCAGATCACCTGAGGTCAGGAGTTCAAGATCAGCCTGGACAACATGGTGAAACCCCATCCCTACTAAAAATACAAAAATTAACCTAGCGTGGTGGTGGGCGCCTGTAATCCAAGCTACTGGGGAGACTGAAGTGGGAGAATTGCTTGAACCTGGGAGGCGGAGGTTGCAGTGAGCTGAGATAGCGCCACTGCACTCTAGCCTGGGTGACAGAGGGAGACTCCTTCTCAGAAAAAACAAAACAAAACAAAACAAAAAAAACCCCACAATATTATTAGACAGTCAACCTCAACGACAAGCGGGAAGGAAAAAAAAAATGCACAGAGTTACGCACTCAGTACTAGCTATTATTATTTTATCCCTTCTCCCACGCCACTGTTCACATTTTACACTATAATAAAAAGGTGTGACCTTGGGCAATAATTTCCTCTCTGAGCCCAGTGCCTGGCATATGATGTGGTGCACATTTAACAAATTACAACCATTATTATTCCTTCCACAAATGTTTGCTGAGAGCTGGGCACTGTCACAGGTGCTGGAGATTCAACAGTGCACAAAACCTTTTTTGTAATAATCTGACCTTGGGTGGGCGCGGTGGCTCACGCCTGTAATCCCAGCACTTTGGAAGGCCGAGGTAGGAGGATCACGAGGTCAGGAGATCGAGACCATCCCGGCTAACACGGTGAAACCCCGTCTTTACTAAAAATACAAAAAATTAGCCAGGCATGGTGGTGGGTGCTTGTAATCCCAGCTACTTGAGAGGCTGAGGCAGGAGAACGACGTGAACCCGGGAGGCAGAGCTTGCAGTGAGCCGAGATTGCGCCACTGCACTCCAGCCTGGGCAACAGAGCGAGATTCTGTCTCAAAAAAAGAATCTGACTTCGTGAGGCTATGTGGGGTGATAGAAGTGTTCTAATAGCTTCATTTAAGTGAGGGTTACACAGGTGAACATATGTGAAAATTCATTCAGGTTGGAAACTTTAAATTGTGCAGTTAATTGTGTATCTTAAAACTTACAACAGGCCAGGCCAGGCACAGTGGCTCACCCTGTTTCCCAGCACTTTGTGAGGCCGAGGCAGGTGAATCACCTGAGGTCAGGAGTTCGAGACCAGCTTGACTAACATGGTGAAGCCTCATCTCTACTAAATACAAAAAATTAGCTGGGCATGGTGACACATGCCTGTATCCCCAGCCACTTGGGAGGCTGAGGCAGAAGAATCGCTTGAACCCGGGAGGCGGAGGTTGCAGTGAGCCAAGATTACGCCATTGCATTCCAGCCTGGGCAACAAGAGCGAAACTCCATCACAAAACAACAAACAAACAAACAAACAAAAACTTGACAACAGGCTCACACCTGAAATTCCAGCACTTTGGGAGGCTGAGGCAGGAGGATCCCTCGAGCCCAGGAGTTCATAATCAGCCTGGGCAACATAGGGAGACTGTCTCAGTTTTTGTTTTTGTTTTTTTTTTAGATTGTTAAACAGTTAAAAAAAATCATTGCCCTTAAGGAATGTATGTGTTGTAGAGAGATCATAGAAAACGTAATTATACAGAAGGTGATATATTCTGTAAAAAAATTCTGGGAAAGGGCTAGGTAATGTTGGGAGTGGGGGATTACAATTTTATCTTATTTTTGAGGTGGAGTCTCACTCTGTCGCCTAGGCTCAAATGCAGTGGCAACATCTCTGCTCACTGCAACCTCCACCTCCCAGGTTTAGGTGATTCTCCTGCCTCAGCCTCCCAAGTAGCTGGGATTACAGGCATGTGCCACCATGCCTGGTTAATTTTTTGTTGTTGTTGAGATGGAGTCTCGCTCTGTTACCCAGGCTGGAGTGCAGTGGCGCGATCTCGGCTCACTGCAAGCTCTGCCTCCCGGGTTCACACCATTCTTCTGCCTCAGCCTCCCGAGTAGCTGGGACTACAGGTGCCCGCCACCACGCCCGGCTAATTTTTTGTATTTTTAGTAGAGATGGGGTTTCACCATGTTAGCCAGGATGGTCTCAATCTCCTGACCTCACGATCTGCCTGCCTCGGCCTCCCAAAGTGCTGGGATTACAGGCGTGAGCCACCACGCCCGGCCGGCTAATTTTTATATTTTTTGGTAGAGATGAGGTTTCTCCATGTTGACCAGGCTTGTCTTGAACTCCTGACCTTGTCAAGTGATTCACCCACCTCGTCATCCCAAAGTGGTGGGATTACAGGCGTGAATCACCATGTCTGGCCTGGGGATTGCAATTTTAAATTGTGCAGTCAGGTTGGCCTCATTGAGGAGGTGACATTTGAGCAAAGGCTTGAAGGAGGTGAGAGAGTGATCCACCAGGATGTCATGGGGACAGCCAGTGCAAAGGGCCTGGGGTAGGAAGAAGAAAGTAAGGCAGCCAGTGTGGCTGGCGTACAGACAGTGAGGCAGGGGAGAGAGATGAGATGAGCAGGGTGCTGGGAACACATCATGTAGGAACTCTTAAACCATTGTAAGGACTGCTTTTGCTGGGAGATGGGATAATTGCCTAGGAGATTTTGAGTGGAGGAGGGACAGACTTATATTTTAAAACTACCTCTCTGGTCTGGGCGCAGTGGCTAACACCTGTAATCCCAGCACTTTGGGAAGCTGTGGCAGGTGGATCACCTAAGGTCAGGAGCTCAAGACCAGCCTGGCCAACATGGTAGTACCCCGTCTCTAGTAAAAATACAAAAATTGGGGGTCGGGTGGGGTGCAAAGCAAAACAAAACAAAACAAACAACAACAAAAACCACCAAACAATAACAACAACAACAAAAACCAAAAAAAAAAAACAAAACAAAACAACAACCTACCTCTCTGGTTGTTATGTAAGCAATGGAATGTAGTGTTATGATTTGCTCCAACCCTAATATCCACGAATCCCATTGCTGGTTCACCTCCCGAAACCCTTGGGCCCCCAGGGCTGCTCATCTGCAGCCGGCTGCCCCCCGGCCTGGGTCCTGAAGCTTGCTTCCTGGGCGATGCTGAAGCTAAACATGCCCGTGGGCGCCCCGCTCCTCTCCAGGTGGTGCACTGCGCTGCACCTACGCCCCTAAGCCACCTCAGTCCAGGCGAAGCCCTGAACCGGGACCAGCCTTTAGTCAGAATGCTGCTCATGACGCGGCTCGGGGCCAGCAGGGACAGGGCGCCAGTGCAGGCCGGGTAGTGGCTGGCAGTCCAGGAGCACCGGGGCAGGTGCAAATTCCACGTTGGAGAAGTTTGGCTGTGCCATGCTTGCGAGGCTGCGGCTGAACGCGCCCACCAGGGCATAAGCGCGAAGGAGGGATTGTAGGTGTCAACTCCCGCGGCCCACGGCGGCCTCCGGGAAAAACACCTGCATGTCGGCTGAAGAGCGCAACGCCAGAGGGTGCACTGGTCCACTGCAGAGCGCAGCATCGTGCCAGGGCGCAGAGCCCACGCCCCGTCGGCGTCGCAGCACCAGAAGCTCAGGCTACCCAGACCACTACCCTCTGGGAACACGCGGTCTCGGCGCCCGGGACGCGCAGGTGCTAAGTGGGGCACCGTGTGGAGACCACTCCAGGGATCATGGGGCGGCGGTTTTCCGAACGCGTGGCCACAGGCCTTGCTTCTCGCTTGCAGACAATTGAGGCCAGCCAGCAGCGCGACGGGATGGGCAGCCACGACACGGGTGCTGGATAGGTCTCCTGCTCTCTGCAACTGCAGCGCGTCTGGAAGCCTTCAAGGCTCAAGAGATGGGGCCAGCGGGCAGGGTGGTCTACGCAGTCCAGTAGAACAGGCACAGGGGGCGTGAGGTGCCTCTAAGAGCGTGGGCCCAGCGCCCGCCACCACCGCAAACTCCTTGTGCAGGTCGCCGGGCGGCAGCGACGGAGCCACCATCGAGTAGGGAGTGTCCAGCAGGTGGCGCCGCAGAGCCAGCGCCGAGTCCAGGGAGGCGCGCCCACGCGCTTTCACCGCCTCCACTCCCTGGGCCGCGACGTCGCTGCTTGCACAGCGCCGCCTGCTGCGAGCCCCGCAGCTCCTCTGCGCCGGGCGGGCGCACCCACACCGTCGTGCCTGGCTGCAGGCGCGGGGCGCTCGGGGAGAGTGGCGCCCACGCAGGGAGAGCTGTCACCAGCAGCGCCGTCGGGGGCCCCGTGGGCGGTGGCGACATATATAGCTGGAAGTCGGGCTTCTCAGCGCCCCCGTTTTCCAAGAAAGCTGTGATGAAGCGGCAGCCCTGGAAACATAAGACGCAGACGTCCGTCGGGCTTGAGGGAACCAGGAGCCCAGAGGAGGCAGTCAAGAATAATCCGGTGGATTCGGAAGCTAAATGCGTCAGATTCTAATTCTGACTCTGCCACTTTCTCTCCCTCTCTCCCTCCCTCCTTCTCTCCCTCCCTCTCTCCCTCCCTTCCTTCCTTTTCTTTTTCTATTTTAGACAGGAGACTCACTCTGTTGCCCAAGCTGGTCTCCCAGGCTCATGCGATCCTCCCACCTTGGCCTCCCAAAGTGCTGGGATTACTTACAGTCGTGAGCCACCTTGCCCAGCCAACTCGGCCGCTTTCTAGCCAAGTGAATTTGGGCAAGTCACCTCATTTCTTGGGGCCTCAGCTGCTGCATCTGTAAAGGGGGTATTGGTGCATACTTCACAGAACAATGGGGAGCTTGACGTCAAAGCCATGGCATGAAGTCATCTATATCAGTATTAGCTTGAAGTTACTGCTTTTGCACCATCTGTCCCCAAAGCCCTGCCCAGCCTCCTCAGAACCAGTTTTGCCAATCCCCTGACACACAGTCTGCTCAAATAGCCCCTTGTCCCAGCTGGCCAGGGCCGTGTCCCAAGAAGTTCCACTGTGGCCAATCCCCTGTCACAAAGCCATGCCAAACAGCCTCCCAACCTGAGCCAGCACAACCAGCCCCTCCCCACCCCACACTCTGCTGCAAATCCAGACCAACTCACCAGCTTTCTGCATTCCCTCTGGGGCACTCACCCTGTAGGAAACCCAAGACACCGAGGCACAGCTGGGGGTAGAGGGAGATAGACCGGTTAGTGTGGTTCCTCCTGCCAGCCTTCCCTCCAGGCCTCCCACTGCAGTGGCAGTAGGGGGCACAAGGGAGATCTCAGAGAAGGGCTCGGCCTCAGAGCCCGGGGCCTGGGGGTCACCTGCCAGAGCAGGGCTGAGGCCAGCCATATTGCAGGGGCATTTATAGTCCTAGGTGCCTGGGCCTGGCCCTCAGCATCCACCCTGGGTCTGCACACAGATATGCCCATTAGTACTGGCTCCAGCCTGACCTGGTGCCACTGATCATACAGAGGCCTAAGTATAGGGGTGCTGGGTGGGGAAAAGAGGGCAGATGGAGGGACAGAGAAAGGAAAGACAGATATGGGGAGGTGGGGACAGAGATTGGCATAGAGAGTAAAAGTGGGAGAGGGAAAGATACACAAAAGTTACAGTGAAGGCCAGGCACAGTGGCTCACGCCTGTAATCCCAGCACTTAGGAAGGCAGAGGCGAGTGGATCATCTGAGGTCAGAAGTTTGAGACCAGCCTGGCCAACATGGTAAAGCCCCGTCTCTACTAAGGACCCAAAAATTAGCCAGCGTAGTGGCGTGCGCCTGTCATCCCAGTTACTCCAGCTACTCTGGAGGGTGAGGCAGGAGAATTGCTTGAACCGGGGAGGTGGAGGTTTCAGTGAGCTGAGATCACGCCATTGCACTCTAGCCTGAGCGAAACTTCTTTTAAAAAAATTTTTAAAAAATTAGAAAAAAAGGTTATGGTGAGATGAAGAGATGGATGAGGGGAGAGGGAGATAGCGTAAGGAATGGAGAGGGAGAGAAGGAAAAAGAGAAGGAAAAAGACCAGCTAAGGCTCCAACAGACCGCTGGTAGACATGGCCACTTCCCGCTTACCCCCAGCAACACTAACGTTAAAGCAGTTCATCAGAAGGCAGCAAGTTCTCCTCCTTTACAGAAGGATTTTCCAAACAATTCAGCAAGTTCCAAATGATTCTGATCGCAAATACCTGAAGGATTGGGCAAGGGAAGAATTCAAAAGAATTCAAGAGGATACAATTCAGATGATGATTACTCAAGGCAATATGCAGCTCAAGGCGTTAGAAAAAAAACTTGCTTTAGCAAAATCTTAACTATAGCATTATTCTGAAGGATTTTCAAAGTCTCCATGTGTTTTGTTGCATTTAGGATTAACAATGGACAACACAAAGCCCAGTCTTACTATTTGCATGTACAATATTTGGTGACAGAGAGCAAAGGAAAACACAACAAAACAGTTGCCTTAACACTGAAAAACATACCTTTCATTTTGAAAATGTTTACGGATGGCTCAGCAGTTTTTAAAAGAAGCAAAAACCACTAACAAATGGCCAGTTTGCACATGAAAGGATGCCGGACACAATCATTAGGGAAGTATAAATCTTTTTCTTTTTTTGAAATGGAGTCTCGCTCTTTCGCCCAGGCTGGAGTGCAGTGGCTCAATCTTGGCTTACTGCAAGCTCTGCCTCCCGGGTCCACCCCATTCTCCTGTCTCAGCCCCTTAAGTAGCTGGGACTACAGGCGCCCGCCACCACGTCCAGTTAATTTTTTGTATTTTTAGTAGAGATGGGGTTTCACTGTGTTAGCCAGGATGGTCTCGATCTCCAGACCTCGTGATCCACCCGCCTCGGCCTCCCAGAGTGCTGGGATTACAGGGTGATCCACCCGCCTCGGCCTCCCAGAGTGCTGGGATTACAGGGTGAGCCACCGCGTCCGGCCAGGAAGCGTAAATCTAAACTACTATGAGGCCAGGTGCAATGGCTCATGCTTGTAATCCCAATATTTTAAGAGGCCAAGGTAGGTGGATCACTTGAGGTCAGGAGTTAGAGACCAGCCTGGCCAACATGGTGAAACCTCATCTCTACTAAAAATGCAAAAATTAACCGGGTGTGGTGGTGCATGCCTGTAGTCCCAGCTACTGGGGAGGCTGAGGCAGGAGAATCACTTGAACCCAGGAAGTGGAGGTTGCAGTGAGCTGTGATTGTGCCTACTGCACTCTAGTCTGGATGACAGAGTGAGACTCTGTCTCAAACAAACAAACAAACAAAAAACTATGAGATATCACTTCACATTCACTAGAATGGCTGTAATTAAAAAGAGAAATAATAACAAGTGTTGGTGAAGATGTGCAGAAATTGCAACCCTCATACATTGTTGGTGGGAATGTAAAATGGTGCAGCCACTTCAGGAAACAGACTGTCAGTTCCTCAAAAGATGAAACACAGCTGCTGTATGATTTAGCAATTCTACCCCAGGCCCATAACCATTATTTGGCACTAAAAAGAAACGAAGGACTGATATACTGATATATGCTAAACATGGATAAACCTTGAAAACGTTACGTGAAAGAAGCCAGTCACAAAAGATCACATGATGATTCCATTCACATGAAGTGTCCAGAATAGGCAGAAAGATTAGTGGTTGCCTAGGCTGGCTGTAGGTGGAATGGATTAACTGTTAATAGGTGCAGGGTTTCCTTTTTTTTTTGAGATGGAGTCTCATTCTGTCGTCCAGGCTGGAGTGCAGTGGTGCAGTCTAGGTTCACTGCAAGCTCCACCTCCTGGGTTCACACCATTCTCCTGCCTCAGCCTCCCAAGTAGCTGGGACGACAGATGCCCACCACCACGCCGGGCTAATTTTTTGTATTTTTAGTAGAGACGGGGTTTCACCATGTTAGCCAGGATGGTCTCGATCTCCTGACCTTGTGATCCACCCGCCTTGGCCTCCCAAAGTGCTGGGATTACAGGCATGAAGGATCGTGCCCGGCCGGGTGTAGGGTTTCTTTTCAGGGTGATGAAAATATCCTCCAGTTAGCCTGTGGTGTTAGGTTGCATAACTCTGAATATACCCCAATCCATTGAATTGTGTCTCAATAAAGCTGAAAAAAAAAAAAAAAAAAGACCAAAGACAGACAAGAAAGCAATTTATTCCGAGAAAGCCTTTTTTGTTTTTTTAAGACGCAGTTTCGCTCTTGTTGACCAGGCTGGAATGCAATGGTGAAATCTCAGCTCACCTCAATCTCTGCCTCCCGGCTTCAGACGATTCTCCTGCCTCAGCCTCCTGAGTAGCTGGAATTACAGGCATGCACCACCATGCCTCGCTAATTTTGTAGTTTTAGTAGAGATTGGGTTTCTCCATGTTGGTCAGGCTGGTCTCGAACTCCTGACCTCAGGTGATCCGCCCACCTTGGCCTCTCAAAGTTCTGGGATTACGGGTGTGAGCCACCGTGCCTGGCCCCCCCCCTTTTTTTTTTTAATGGAATCTTGCTCTGTTGCCCAGGTTGGAATGCAGTGGCGTGATCTTGGCTCACTGCAACCTCTGCCTCCCAGGTTCAAGCAATTCTCCTGCCTCAGTTTTCCAAGTAGCTGAGACTACAGGTGCCCATCTAATTTTTGTATTTTGAGTAGAGACAGGGTTTCACATGTAGGCCAGGCTGGTCTCAAACTCCTGACTTCAGGTGATCCACCCTCCTCCTCAGTCTCCCACAGTGCTGCGATTACAGGTGTGAGCCAGCGCACCCAGCATCGGAGGAAGCCCTTTGAATATTGAGGAAGTGGTTGCATTTGGAGAGAGTGAGGGATCTAAGCTTCTCAGACAGAATAAGGGACTGAAGGCACAAGCTGAAGAAGCTGAGACCTGAAGACCATCTTAAGACAAGAGGGGCACAGCTGGGTGTGGTGGCACACACCTGCAGTCCCAGCTACTCAGGAGGCTGAGGTGGAAGGATCGCTTGACCCAGGGAGATCAAGGCTGCAGTGAGCTGAGATAGTGCCACTGGACTCTGGCCTGGGTCACAGAGTGAGGCCCAGTCTCCAAAAATAAAAAAGGTCAGGCATGGTGGTTCATGCCTGTAATCCTAGCACTTTGGGAGGCCGAGGCAGGTGGATCATGAGGTCAGGAGATCGAGACCACCCTGGCTAAGAAGGTGAAACGCCGTCTCTACTAAAAATACAAAAAAATTAGCTGGACTTGGCAGCAGCTGCCTGTAGTCCCAGCTACTTGGGAGGCTGAGGCAGGACAATTGCTTGAACCTGGCAGAGGCTGCAGTGAACTGAGATTGTGCCACTGCACTCCAGCCTGGGTGACAGAGCGAGACTCTGTCTAAAAAATAAAAATAAATTTAAAAATTAGAAAAGAGGCGGCGGGCCCGGTGGGGAGAGGGGCGGGACTCCTGAGCCTGCTGAGAGACAAGTTTTCAGCCTGTTTTGAACTTGAGGATCCTAGGAAGGGGGCTGGGAACCTGTGTTCTGAGGACGGAGGGGAGTGGAGATGGGGCTTCTGTGCCTGAGGAAGGAGGGGACTGCAGACCTGAACTCCTGAGTTTGGGGAAGGAGGAAGCTAGAGGCCTGGGCTCCTGGATTGTGGAAATTACCAGAGGCAGAGGCAGGAGACGGCACCAGATGCCTGGATGTGGAGGTCTGGAGGATTTGAGGACAGAGGTTCCCGTGGGAAAACAACGGCCTGTACATCACTTTCTTCTTCCCAGAACCTCCTTTCAGCTTCCCAGAAGCTGAGAGCAATGGAGCTACAGCCTTCCAGGAGGATCTCAGAGAGGAGGGCAAGGCTGGATCTCTAGAAATTGAGAAGCAAGGGACCCTGGGTACCATTTCCAACTGCCTCTCCCCCAGATGCTAGGAGGTGCACTCAGGCTTCCTTCTCCCCCAGAACATTACCTTTGGTGGGGGGAATAAGGGGAGCATTCAAGAAGGAACCCATGTTCTTTCTTTTTTTTTCTCTTGAGACAGAGTCTCACTCTGTCACCCAGGCTGGAGTGCAATGGGGCGATCTCAGCTCACTATAACCTCCGCCTCCTGGGTTCAAGCGATGCTCCTGCCTCAGCCTCCTGAGTATCTGGGATTACAGGCACGTGCCACCACGCCCGGCTAATTTTTGTATTTTTAGTAGGGACAGGGTTTCACCATGTTGGCCAGGCTGATCTCGAACTCCTGGTCTCAAGTGATCTCTCCAACTTGGCCTCCCAAAGTGCAGGGATTACAGGCATGAGCCATCACGCCCAGCCGGAACCCGCTTTCCTTCAATAGCTTCATATGTCACTTGCTTAAGATCCTCCTTCATCACAAGCAGAGGATGTGGTTAGTGTTTCCTTCCAGCCTGAGGTGGGGAACAAACATATGTGCTAGAAACAGAGCTGGGGAAGAGGGATGGCGTGGGAAGGGCTGGGATGCTAGAGGCTGAGGAGCTCAGACTGTCCCAGGAACCCTGGGGAGCCATGGGGGTGTCTATGCAGAGGAGGGTTTGGCTTTAGGAAGATCCTGGACCAGAGAAGAGACTGAGGCCAGGAGCCCAGTGCAAGGACCCAGATGGGGCTAGCCCAGGATGGGGCCAGGGCAGGGAGTAAGGGGAGGTGGGAGACATTCAGGAGGCTAAATGGGGGTTGCTGTCCCAGACAGGACCTAGGAGAAGGCATGGGTCCAGGAAGAAGCTGAGGTGGGTGTGGGATCCAGTGCGTGTGTGGGGCCCCAGGGGATGTCCAAGAAGAGGGGTCTGGGAAGCTGAGGTAAGCCAGGTCTGGGCTTAGGAGAGATATTGGGGTTGAGGATGGAAATATGGAGGTTGTAACATGGTGAGTTGACTCAGGCCTATAAACTCAACACTTTGGGAGGCTGAGGAGGGTGGATCACCAGGTCAGGAGTTTGAGATCAGCTTGGCCAACATGGTGAAACCCCGTCGCTACTAAAAATACAAAAATTAGCCAGGCATGATGGCACACGTCTGTAGTCCCACCTACTCGGGAGGCTGAGGCAGGAGAATCGCTTGAACCAGGGAGGCGGAGGTTGTGGTGAGCAGAGATCTCACCATTGCAACCCAGCCTGGATAACAGAGTGAGACTCCGTCTCAAAAAATTAAAAAAGGAAAAGAAATATGAAGGTTGTCAACAGAGAAGAAAAACAGGTGTTAGGGGTCGATGTCGCCGAATGTGAGTAAAGAAGCAGGAAGGGGCTCGTTCCCAGCTCCCCGGGGCCAAAGCAGTTAGGGGGAAGCTGAAGAGGATGTTCCCAAGGAACTGCTGTTTTACCCAGAGGGCTGGGGAGAGTGAAGTGAGCCCCACGGGGTCCATGGAGTTGAAGAAGCCGTGAAACACAACTACAGAAGCAAAGCCCTAGAAATCCTCAGATCATTCCATACCTGCCAAAATTCCCGCCACCTTGGTGGCATTCACCTCCACCGGGGCCCATCCATGAGTTTCGGCATAAAAAAAGTATCTTTCGAGAATGAAAGATAAGCCTGGCTCCCAGCACTTGGGAGGCCGCAGAACATGGCGGCCCAGACGAGACTCATTCGCTAACACGGGTGAGCCCCTCGCCTTGGCAGCAAATTACCGGGCGCAGGCGGCGCTTCAGTCTCAGGCTACTGGAGCGAGGCAGGAGAATGGAATCCCGAGGCGAGCAGTGAGCTGAGATCCGGCCACCGCACCCGTGCCTGGCTGTTTGGTGACTCCGCCCCAAAGATTTTCAAGTACTTACCAGTGAGTGACATTCTGTAACCTACCCTTCTGCATCCCCCGTCACCCACAGTACAAATTTGCAAGTGAAAATGAGGCTCTGGGTTCATCCTGTGGTTTTGGGGTCTCCCAGCCCATCTCCTGCATTGGGATGTCTGTTACCCAAGCAGTTAAGGTTCTGGTAAACCTGGCCACGCTGGCCTCTCCTCCTCAGTATCACCGACACTCCCAGTCCCTTCCACAGGAAGCCGAGCCCCCATCTTCTCCCTGGCCACGTGCCCCCATCCACCCTCTCCATGGCAGCTAGACGGATCTTTCTTTCTTTTTTTTCTTTTCTTTTTTTTTTTTTTTTTGAGGCGGAGTCTCGCTCTGTCGCCCAGGCCGGAGTGCAGTGGCCAGATCTCAGCTCACTGCAAGCTCCGCCTCCTGGGTTTACGCCATTCTCCTGCCTCAGCCTCCCGAGTAGCTGGGACTACAGGCGCCCGCCACCTCGCCCGGCTAGTTTTTTGTATTTTTAGTAGAGACGGGGTTTCACCGTGTTAGCCAGGATGGTCTTGATCTCCTGACCTCGTGATCCGCCCGTCTCGGCCTCCCAAAGTGCTGGGATTACAGGCTTGAGCCACCGCGCCCGGCCGGTTCCTTTTTTTTTCTGAGACGGAGTTTCGCTCTTGTTGCCTAAGCTGGAGTGCAATGGTGCAATCTCGGCTCACCGCAACCTCCGCCTCCCGGAAGTGATTCTCCTGCCTCAGCCTCCCAAGTAGTTGGGATTACAGGCTTGAGCCACCGCGCCCGGCCTAATTTTGTATTTTTAGTACAGACAGGGTTTCTCCACGTTGGTCAGGCTGGTATCCAACTCCCGACCTCAGGTGGTCCGCCCGTCTTGGCCTCCCAAA
The DNA here is from genome assembly GCF_008728515.1 of Papio anubis. NCBI lineage: Eukaryota > Metazoa > Chordata > Mammalia > Primates > Cercopithecidae > Papio > Papio anubis. The sequence continues at coordinate 20,491,865 of NC_044995.1, forward strand.
GTGCTGGGATTACAGGTGTGAGCCACTCCACCCGGTTGCCAGATGGATTTTTCTTTTTTTTTTTTTGAGACGGAGCCTCGCACTCTCGCCCAGGCTGGAGTGCAGTGGCGCGATCTCGGCTCACTGCAAGCTCCGCCCCCCGGTTTCTCGTGATCCGCCTGCCTCGGCCTCCCGAAGTGCTGGGACCACAGGCTTGAGCCACCGCGCCCGGCCCAGATGGATTTTTCTAAAGTGCAAGCCTGACCCTGTCCCTCCACCTTATCACCCTCCACCCTCCATGGCCCCACAGTGCCCTTCTCCCATGGTGCTCCAGCCACACTGAATTCTGGCTCATTCTTCGAGCTTGCAATCCTTTCCCTTCCTCTTCCTCTGTTGGCTTTTTTTTTTTTTTTTTTTTTTAAGACGGAGTCTCGCTCTGTCACCCAGGCGAGAGTGTGGTGGCGGGATCTGGGCTCACTGCAACCTCCGCCTTCCGGGTTCAAGCGATTCTTCTGCCTCAGCCTCCCAAGTAGCTGGGATTACTGCCACCACGTCTGGGTAATTTTTTGTAGTTTTAGTAGAGACGGGTTTTCGCCATGTTTGCCAGGCTGGTTTTGAACTCTTGACCTCAGATGATTCGCCCGCTTCATCCTCCCAAAGTGTTGGGATTACAGGCGTGAGCCACTGCGCCTGGCCCTCTCTTGGCTTTTGTAATAATTTCAAGATACTGACAGCAAGGCATTAAAACAAGCATAGGGTCCTTCTAAGTTTGGGGCATGATGCAACCCCACAGTCACACTGCCGTAAAGTTAGCCCTGCCTCAGGGAATCTTGGACTGTCTCCCCATCTCCCATCCCAGGCCCAGTCAGAAACCTCTGAAGGTTTCTTGGCCTTTTGGCTAAGATCAAGCCTCCCAGGTAGCTGGGATTGTAGGTGCCTGCCATCACACCCGACTAATTTTTGTATTTTTAGTAGAGATGGGGTTTCACCATGTTGGCCAGACTGGTCGCGAACTCCTGACCTCAAGTGACCCACCTGCCTTGGCTTCCCAAAGTGTTGGGATTACGAGCGTGAGCCACTGCTCCCAGCCTTGAACTAGAACTCTGAGGGCAAGGGCTAGGGCTGTGTTGGTCACCACAATGTTCCCAGTGTCACTCCGCACAGGTCAGGACAACAGGAAGCACTGATACCTCTCCTTGCTTTTGCGAGGTATGAGGTCCTCCCCATCAGGGAGGACCCAAAGGCAGGAGGCAGGCCCAGGTTCCACCCTGAACAGAAACATGCTTTTGGGGAGCACCTTTTATCTGATTCTCTCACATATGTGCCCATGCAAAGAGCTGCAAAAGTGTGGCATTAGCCTCAGCCTTGCAGGAGATCACAGGTGTCCCCAGATATTCAGGGCCTTTGTCAGATTTAGCCACCCCAAGACACACGGGTTGGATCTGGCAGTACACAGACAGGGGAGAATGCTGGTATTGGGACTACAGTCACTTTAAGAAAATGCTCCAGCAGCCGGAGCTTTGGTCTAAAAACTGCAGGGTCAAAGGCAGATGAGGAATTGACAGTAGAAGTAGTCGTACTCCCTGAGCTCAGGAAATTGATGGACTTAGCTGGGCAGTTGGACAAGCTAATTATTATTATTTGTAGAGATGGGGTATGGCTATGTTGCCTAGGAGGCCACAGCATTTTGGGGGAAATTAAAGTCCCTAAGGAACTGCTGTTTTATGCAGAGGGCTGGGGAGAGTGAAGTGCGCCTCAGGGGGTCCACGGAATTGAAAGAGGCTGGTCTTGAACTCCTGGGCTCAAGCAATCCTCCCTGAGCGTGGCCTCTCAAAGCACTGAGATTACAGTCATGAGCCACTGTGCCTGGCTGACAGGTAACTTTTTTTTTTTTTTGAGACAGGAGTCTCGCTCTGTCGCCCAGGCTCGGCTCACTGCAAGCTCCGCCTCCCGGGTTCACGCCATTCTCCTGCCTCAGCCTCCCCAGTAGCTGGGACTACAGGCGCCCGCCACCACACCCGGCTAATTTGTTTCGTATTTTTAGTAGAGACGAGGTTTCACCGTGTTAGCCAGGATGGTCTCAATCTCCTGACCTCATGATCCGCCCACCTCGGCCTCCCAAAGTGCTGGGATTACAGGCATGAGCCACCAGTCCCGGTGACAAGCAACATTTTGACTTTAAATCCTAGATACACGTGATGGTGTGTATGTGTTTTTGCAGGGGGGTGGGGTGGTCCAGGCATGCTGTGGGGGAACATGGGGGACCCATGCTAGAGGGACCAGCCTGCCCTCCTCCCATCCTTCCTGCTTCCAAATTTGTAATAAGGTACTACCAAGTGTGTGTCCCCCTTCCAGCCCTGCATTTCCTGTGTCCACATTCCCCCTGACCACCCACGGCCACTGCCTCTCAGCCTCCATCCACTGTCTGCCCGCTACTTGAGCCTGGAAAAGGTCCGTCATTCCCATGCTACACAGAAGTCAGCTCCCCCATCTAAGGGGTGGGGCTGTGGATATCAGAGCCCAGTGTCTCACAACTCTTCTTGTCTCTCTGCAATCTTTCTGGAGAACTGGGTAGCGTACAGTAGGGCACACTTTCTGCTGCATGGGGGGCGGGGGCCTCTGGTAAGGTCGTCTCAAATCTCTCTTCAACCACTTCAGGCACCAACTTGGTCCGGATCACCCTTCTGCTTGGACTATTGCAGTATCCTCCTACCCCCCCAGAGCTTCCTTGAGGTCAGAGACTGCTACTCTCATTAGACCTCAAAACCCTTCAATGGGCCAGGCAGAGTGGCTCATGCCACCTGTAATCCCAACACTTTGAGAGGACGAGGCAGGTAGATCACGAGGTCAGGAGTTCGAGACCAGCCTGGCCAACATGGTGAAGCAGTCTCTACTAAAAATACAAAAATTAGCTGGGCGTGGTGGCGGGGCACCTGTAATCCCCGCTACTCGGGAGGCTGAGGCAGAATCACTTGAACCCAGGTAGCAGAGGTTGCAGTGAGCCAAGATTGTGCCACTGCACTCCAGCCTAGGTGACAACGAGACTCCGTGTAAAAAAACAACAAACCCCAAAAAACCCTTCAACAGCTTCTCATGCCACTTAAGAGGACAATCCAGACTCCTCCCAGCAGCCTATGGGGTCCTGCGTCATCGGCTCCCTTCCTGCTCTCCAGCCTCAACCCAAGGTCACTCTCTTCCCTTCCCTCCTCTACTTCCCTCAGCACAGGCTGTTCCATTTGCACGGAATACCCTTCCCACTCCTTTCGTGGTTAACTCCAACCTGCACATCCTTCAGGTCTCAGCCAGGCCTCCCCTCCTCCAGGAAGCCTCTTCAATCTCTCTTGCTAGGTCAGGGCCCCTGGTTACAGGGTCACGCACTTCTGTATGTGTCTCCTGCATGGCGCCCCTTGGTCACCGCAGATGCTTACACTTGCTGGTGTGATTATTTAACATCTATGGTCAGATCTGTAATCCCAGCACTGTGGGAGGCCAAGGCAGGAGAACCACTTGAGGGCAGGAGTTCAAGACCAGTCTGCAAACATAGTGAGACCCCCATCTCTACAAAAATATAAAAATTAGCTGGGTGTGGTGGCACATGCCCATAATCCCAGCTACTTGGGAGGCTGAGGTGGGAGGATCACTTGAGCCTGGGAGGTGGAGGCTGCAGTGAGCCATGATTGCGCCACTGCACTACAGCCTGGGCGACATCGAGACTCTGTCTTTAAAAAAAAAACCTCAGAAACCATTTGTCACCACCAAATGCTGAGCCCTGCGAAGGCAGCGCCTGTGCTGTATTTGTTCAGCAATGAATCCCCAGCACACCGCACACAGCAAGGATTGCTCACATTTAAAAATCAGGGTTTAGGGCCGGGCGCGGTGGCTCACACCTGTAATCCCAGCACTTTGGGAGGCTGAGGCGGGTGGATCACGAGGTTAAGAGATCAAGACCATCCTGGCCAACACGGAGAAATAAAAAAATTAGTCGGAGAAATAAAAAAATAAAAAAATTACAGACAGGCACCTGTAATCCCAGCTACTCGAGAGGCTGAGGCAGAAGAATCGCTTGAACCCAAGAGACGGGGGTTGCAGTGAGCCGAGATCGCGCCATTGCACTCCACTCCGGGTGCCACAGGAGCGAGACTCCGTCTCAAAAAAAAAAAAAAAAAAAAAAGAGGATTTAGGAACAGTGCCCTCTGGCTCCCCCTCATGGGAGCAACTGGTAATTGTAGACAGCCCTAGGCCCCCACGACTATCCTCCCTCCCTAAGCTCCTTTTCTTTCTTTCTTTTCATTTTATTTTATTTTATTTTTTTGAGACAGAGTCTCGCTCTGTCGCCCAGGCTGGAGTGCAGTGGCTGGATCTCAGCTCACTGCAAGCTCCACCTCCCGAGTTTACGCCATTCTCCTGCCTCAGCCTTGGGAGTAGCTGGGACTGCAGGTGCCCACCACCTCGCCCGGCTAGTTTTTTTGTATTTTTTAGTAGAGACAGGGTTTCACCGTGTTAGACAGGATGGTCTTGATCTCCTGACCTCGTGATCCGCCCGTCTCGGCCTCCCAAAGTGCTGGGATTACAGGCTTGAGCCACCGCGCCCGGCCTCCTTTTCTATTTTTTTGGAGACAGGGTGTCGCTCTATGGCCCAGGCTAGAGTGCAGTGGCGCAATCCTAGCTCACTGCAGCCTCGAACTCCTGGGCTCAAGTGATCCTCCTGCCTTAGCCTCCCGAGTAGCTGGGACCACAGGCTCGAGCCACCATGTCCCCGCTCCTAGACCCCTTTCCCCAAGACTCATGCCCTCACTCTTCTTGATGACCTCACCTTACTTCAGCTGTCCACGGCTAATGAACAAGAAGGACCTCATGATGCTGCTGGGGCCTTGGGGAGTGAGGGGTGGTCAGACCAGGTACCCCAGGACTCAGGCTGGCCCCATGACTCATGGCATAGTATGTTCAAGGCCTAGATCCCCCAGAAAAGCTGTGGCAGAATCTAGAATGTGTGATCGCGTGAGGTCACGGTCATGTACCTCAGGTCATGAGTAGGGCCAGTTCATCTTGGGTTCTCTTTACCATGCCCTCACGCCAGTGTCCCTCCAGGTGACAGACCCCAGGTTTCCTCCACACTCCTGCCTCTGGGGACATCACTAGTGAAGCCCTGAGTTCAGGGGATGCTATTCCTCTTACTGCCAACCCCATTCCTGGATCTCCAAGGATGCTCAACATCTCCTAGGCCAGGGTTTGGTACTACAAACCTCCAGGCTTGGTGTGCCATGGGGCCTAGGGCAGGGCAAGACAGAGTAAGGACCCGCCCTGCAGAGACACCAGGCTGAAGGTTCCAGATCAACCCAGACTCCAGGCCCACAGGTTGACAGGGGCTGCACCCTCTAGCTACACTTTCTTACCCCCTCCTCTCAAATCCCCTGAATCTGCCGTCTGCCCCAACTGACCCCCTAACACTGCTCTCCGGGGGGTCACCACAGCCTTTATTTATATCATTGCACACAAGAGTCTCTTGGGTCTGAATTGCTTGGTCTTCTTCCCCCTGCCCCTCTCCCTGCTGTTCTTGTTTAGTCTTTGTTAGGTTTTTCTTTGCATCACCCTTAAATATGGAAAGTCCCTAGCCAGGGGCAGTGGCTCACACCTGTAATCCCAGCAATCCAGGAGGCTGAGGAGGGAGGATCACTTGAGGCCAGTTTGGGATCAGCCTGGGCAATAGAGCGAGACACCCCATCTCTTTAAAAAAAAAAAAAGTCCCATAGTGGGGACTTGGAACCACCCCCCACAAGAGGCTGTCTTAACCCCAGCAGTGTCAGTTCCTGTCTCTGCTGACAAAGCCCTCATTTCTGTTCCCAGCTTCAGCCTCAGACCAGGGTTCTTGCAGCCTCCTGAATGCCACACCCTGGACATCCTCAGGGCCCCTACATCTACCAAGTTCCCCACCAGGCATATCATCTTTCCCAAACCTGCTCCTCCTCCCTGGTCCTATATCAGGGCAGTCCCCACCATCTCCCTGCCCCACCCCACGGCCCCACAGCTCCATAACCCACTGCCTTAGCTTCCCACAGCTTCCCGAGTGTCTCTATCAACCCACTCCCTTTTCTTGTCCCCCAGCTCAGCTGATCCAACGTTGTCCTCACGCACCCAGGTCCCTGCCCCAGCCTCCCCTGGAGCTCCCAGCTTCAGTCTTCCCCTTGGGTCCACCCTCCTCAGAGCACTAGAAGGATCTTCCTAAAGCCTCAATCTGACCCCATCCCTCCCTTGCATACAACCCTCCATGGCTCCCCAGTACCATCAGGCCACAGTCTGAGCTCCTCAGCCTGGAGGTCCTAGACCCTGCTCAACCCTCCTGCCTCACCTCTACCATAGCACCCCCAGTGCCCAGGGCACACCACCACCTTGCTTGTGCTGTGCCCTCTGCCTGAAAGAGCTTTCCTTCTGCTCTTTGCCCAGTTATCTCCTTTAAATGTCATTCTCAGATCACATGTGTCCTCCTCCAGGAAGCCCTCCCTGACCACATCTGGGGCTGAGCAGGGTACCTCTTCTGGACTGTCACAATCCCCCAGGCTTCCCTCATCCCCACATCCCTGGTCACTCTGGGCTATCACTGTCTAGGGATGTGTCTGTCTCCCATTTGACTTTAGGCCCCTGCGGGCAGGGCTCAGGGCTGTCTGGATCACCACAGCATCCCCCAACCCAGGGCATGCCCAGAGCAAACACACAGGGAACATCTATTGTCTGAATGGATCGCCATCCTCAGCCTCCTCCAGCGTCCTCAGACTGAACTGGGCAGGGTGGGGTGGGGGATGTCTCTCCCCAAAGGAGGCATTCCCCAGCTCCAGACCCCTGCTCCGTCCCCCAACCCCCATAGACAGAGACGAGGGCAAGGGTCTAGGCCCAAGCTTAGAAAAATAGGACTTTCTTGTTGTGCCCTGTGTCCCCGACACCCTCCCCATCAGAGTTTTAAAAACCATGAGCAATTTGGTGAGTCTGAGGCCAGGTGGGTCCTGCTGTCCGTGGGGCCAGAGAAGCCTTAGAGGGGGCGCGCCTGGCTAGGGTCCCACAGGTTCGTGGCCGGGCCCCCAGGGCTCGCAGTCCAGCTGGACCACGGTGTGGGCCCTGAGCGCCGCCGGCTCAGGGGCGGGCGGGGCGGGTGTGGGCGTGGGGCCCAGGGCGCCATTGGTCTGGGAGCAAACGCTGCTGACAGGCGCGGGAGTCTTGGCCTTGCCGGGGGGCTGGCCGCCGTGCACCTTGTAGCGCATCAGCAGCACGAAGATGAAGACCAGTACCGAGGCCACGATCACGCCGCCCAGCGCGATGATCATCGTGCCGCCCAGGAAGGGAGCGTGCGGCGCCCCGCATGGCCGCAGCGCGGGTTCGGTGGAGAAGCGGGCGCAGCCCACAGGCCGTGTGGCTGTGAGCCCCGTGGCGCTGTCCTCGTACACGGCGAGCACGCACAGGTCGTAGGCCCGGCCCGACGCCAGGTCCGTCAGCAGGAACGAGCGGCTGTCCGCCGGGATCATCCTGCAGGGCAGGCAAGTGGGGGTCAGGTCTCAGGCTGCCCAGCCCCCATCCTGTGCTTCCCTCACCAAACTCCCCGCGGGGCTAGGCTTCCCACCAGTCTACTGCCTCATTTCATTCTACCCAGTGAGCTCCCTCTCACCACCACCCCATTTCCCTTTGGTCTGACATCCGATTCAGCCACCTGACTGATATCCCTCCAGTGCTGGCCAATTTCACTCTAGCCCATCCTCTCACATATCCTCATGGGCTGCTGCCCAATTTCACTCTAGTCCCACCACCCAATTTCTTTAACAGCTCACCACATGAGTTCTTCCAATCCATCCTGTTTCTTTTTTTCTGTTTTCTTAGAAACAGGGTCTTGCTCTGTTGTCCAAGCTGGAGTGCAGTGGCATGATCATGGCTCACTGCAGCCTCTAACTCCTGGACTCAAGTCATCCTCCCGCCTCAGCCTCCTGAGTAGCTGGAACTACAGGCATGCACTACCATGCTCAGCTAATTAAAAAAATTTTTTTTTGTAGAGATGGGCTCTTGCTATATTGCCCAGGCTGGTCTCAAACTCCTGGCCTCAAATTCCTGGCTTCAAGGCAGTCCAGCCTCCTGCCTTGGCCTCCTTAAGTATTGGGATTACAGGCGTGAGCCACCACACCTTGCCAGTTTCATTTTATACCCAACTGCCCAATTTTCCTTTTGCACTGCCCATGCAATTTCCCTCCAGTCTGCAGCCCAGCTCTGCTCTAGCTTCCCTGCCCAATTTTGCCCCAATCCTCTGCCTGATTTCACTCTGGCCCCACTGCCAGTCATCTCTCCAGTTCACCACCCCGTTTTGCTTTAACCCTGTCCAATTTCCCTCTAATTTAATCCTTTTGTCTTCTAGCCACCCCCCATCCAATTTCCCTCACATTGTACCTCCCAGTCTCCTCCAGACCCTTGCCAATTTCCCTCTGGTTCCCCTATTTCCTGCAGCCTATGCCAAATTTCCCTTTTCCAGCTGCCTGATTTTCCTCTAGTGTACAGCTAGGATTCTCTCCAATCGAACCACCTGATCTCCCTGTACCCCTACTGACCGATTTCCTTGTAACCTGCCAATAAATGTCCCCCTAGCCCTATTGCCTTATTATTATGACTGTATCAATAGCCTATTTTCCAATGAGCCCTGTCGTCTGATTCCCTTTTCATTAAACTAATGTGCCTCCATCACTGCTGCTTTCTTTTTCTCCCTGTTGCCTTATTTCTTCCCAGCTCTGTCACCTGCTTCTCTTTTATCTCTGTTGGCAGGTTTCTATTTATCTTTTTCTTTGTTGTTTCCATTTAATCCTTACCACCCAATTTCACTATAGTTTCTTTTGTAGCTGGGCACGCTGTTGGAGAGTTGACTTGTCTTGTCACCTGTTTTATTCCTAGGCTATTCTAATGAGAGAGGTACAGGGAACTCCGTGGTTGCCTGGGGCAGGGTGACTGTCTAGGAGAGCATTCATTCCATTCCCCACCTGGCAAGGTGGCCAGGACTTGTGTGACTTTTTCTTTTTTTGAGATGGAATCTCACTCTGTCACCCAGCCTGGAGTGCAGTGGTGCAGCCTCGGCTCACTGCAACTCTGCCTCCCAGGTTCAAGCGATTCTCCTGCCTCAGCCTCCTGAGTAGCTGGGACTACAGGCGCATGCCACCACGCTCAGCTAATTTAGTAGAGATGGGGTTTCACTGTGTTAGCCAGGATGGTCTCGAACTCCTGACCCGGTGATCCACCCGCCTCGGCCTCCCAAAGTGCTGGGATTATAGGCGTGAGTCACCGCGCCCGGCCGACCTGTGTGATTTTCAGGGGCAGGGCTTTCATGGAATCGTCCATGTCTGAGAAACGGAGTAGAATGAGCTCAGTGGGTTGCCAGGACTGAAATGGAAATCATGTGGCCTTTTCTTGAGGTGTTGGCCCCAAGGGAGGGAAAGGACATCCAGGTACTAGGTCCCCAAGTACCTGGGTCCCCAAGGCACAGACCTCAGCCCTGGGGAGGTCCAGTCTTTACAGCCAGGCCTTGGGACTGCACCCTTGGCCCAGCCTGGTTGTGAGGACAGGGACTCACCCACAGCCGCAGTCCATCCATGCAAGGTTGAACTTTGGTAAGAGGTGTCAATAGCACCTGGGTCCACAGCCACCACTGCTGACCACATGTGGTCACCGCAGATGTGCTGAGTGCTCTCCAGCTTGGAGGGACAAGTTGGACTGAGCCACCTCTTGGAGTATGTAAACCCCAGGTTCTGTGTTTGCAACAACAGAAGAGAGAAGAAAATCCCCCCCAAGTGTGGCAAATTGGGTATTTCTGTTTACCTGGCAAAAGGAACTTGAACTAGGTTTGATTTGATTTAGAAAATAAAAAATCTATGCCGGGTGCGGTGGTTCACACCTGTAATCCCAGCACTTTGGGAGGTTGAGGCAGGGATCATCTGAGATCAGGACTTCGAGACCAGCCTGGCCAACATGGTGAAACCCCATCTCTACTAAAAATAAAATGTGAACATTAGCTGGGTGTCGTGGTGCATGCCTGTAATCCCAGCTACTAGGGAGGCTGAGGCACGAGAATCGCTTGAACCCGGGAAGCGGAGGTTGTAGTGAGAGACTGCACCACTGCACTCCAGCCTGGGTGACAAACTGAGACCCTGTCTCAAAAAAAAAATCTGGGCCAGGCGCGGTGGCTCACACCTGTAATCCCAGCACTTTGGGAGGCCGAGGTGGGCAGATCACAAGGTCAGGAGATCGAGACCATCCTGGCTAACATGGTGAAACCCTGTCTCTACTAAAAAATACAAAAAACTAGCCGGGCGAAGTGGCGGGCGCCTGTGGTCCCAGCTACTCGGGAGGCTGAGGCAGGAGAATGGCGTGAACCCGGGAGGCGGAGCTTGCAGTGAGCCGAGATCACGCCACTGCACTCCAGCCTGGGCGACAAAACAAGACTCACTCTCACAAAAAAAAAAAAAAAAAAAAAAAAAAAAGAAAAAAGAAAAAATCTGGATGTCACTATATTAGAACTCAAAACATGGAATAGTTCACACCACACACACCCGAAGCCCAGTCTCTATCGAACCTCCTCCCTGAAATTTTCATTCTAACCTCTGGTCTGATTTCTTTTTCTAACAGAGCTGCTTATTTCATTTTTTCTGGGCTCCCTGTGCTTTCCTGTTTGATCTCCTTTTCTTCCTGCAGCCCAGCTAGTATCTAGTCCTGTCATCTGGAAAACCTGGTGTTTCTCTCTTTATCTTTACAACTTAAATTTATTTTTATCCCCTTATCTCCCCCACCCACCCTTGCCCATTAACATTTTATTCTTCTGCCCTGATTACTTTCTCCTCCTGCTGCCTGGTTTCCTTTTTATGTTTGCTACTACTATTTATTCTTGCTGCCTAATTTCTTTTTACCCATGCAGCCTGATTTCTTTTATCCTTATTGCTTGATCTTTTTTAGCCCTGTAACCTGATTTATTTTAACATTTGCTGTCTCATTTACTTCGTCCTTCTTGTCTGACTTCTTTTTATCACTGCTGTCAGATTTCATTGACCCTTTCTGCCAGATTCTTGTTATCCTTGCCTGATTTCTTTTACTTTTGCTGCCTGATTTCTTTTACTTTTGCTGCCTGATTTCTTTTGGAACCTTCCAACACCATTTATCAGTTGTGCTTCAGTGTAGGGTTTTAGTAGGTGTACCCTCAACCCTCCCCCTTGCCTCACTCCCCCACGCAAGCTACCCCAGGGCCTGGATCCTGCACCTGTAGACGAGGATGTCATCAGCTGAGCTGTTGTACTGGATCTGGTACATGCGGATGCCCGGGATAGGCCGCTGATCCGGCCACTGGACGAGAGCAGCTGTGGCCCCGTGCTCAGTCACCTGGACGCCACGGTCGGTAGAGGGCCCAGTGTCGGCCGCCTTGGCAGAGGCAGAGGCAGCGGAGGGTGGGGTGAGAGCATCAGGATCCCCGTCCCGCGGGGGGTCACAGCTGGTGCTGTTGGCTAGCTGAGGAGGCGGTGGGGGGCCCACAGTCAGCTCCACAGCAGCTGTGGCCTCACCAGCTGCATTGGCCGCGATACAAGTGAAGATGCCACCATCACCCGGCTCGGTGACCAGCAGCTCCAGCGTCCCATTGGGGAAGGCGCGGGCACGGCTCGAGTTGCCCAGCAGCCGGCCCTGGGGTGACACCCAACGCACACGGGGCTCTGGGTCCCCCACTGCCCGGCAGCGCAGGGCAGCTGGCCGACCTGCGGGCACTGCCAGGGGTGGCGAGCGGTGAGTCACCACGGGTGGCTCGCAGACAAACTCCTCCTCGCCCACCGCCCAGAAGTAGCGGCCGCCCAGAGCGGGTGGGGATGCACAGGCCTCGAGGTCATCCTCCCGCGCCAGGCGACGCAGCCACACCAGCTCGCAGTTGCAGTGCAGTGGGTTCCCGCCAAAGGCCAGCACCAGGGCAGAGGCGGGCGAGCCCCGGGGCCTGGCAAGCAGGGGCAGGCGGGAGAAGAGCGGGTCAGGTGGGATTGTGGTCAGGCGGTTGGAGGTCATGTCCAGCCGGGCCAGCTTGTGCAGGCGGGAAAAGGCGCCGGCGGGCACGGAAGCCAGCAGGTTGTGGTCAAGGCCCAATGTGTTGACATTGCCCAGGCGGCCCAGGGCCTCCCAGGGCAGCTGTTCGAGGTTGTTGTAGGAGAGATCGAGGTCCTCCAGCGTCTCGGCACAGTCATCCAGGGCGCTGGCTGCCAGCGCTGCCAGCTGGTTGTTGCTGAGGATGAGGTGGCGCAAGTTGACCAGGCCACGCAGCTGGCCCTCGCCCAGTGAGGTCAGCCGGTTGCCATCCAGGTGCAGCGCACGCAGGGCCCGTAGGTCGGCGAAGGCGCCAGCGGCCACGTGGCGGATGGTATTCCGAGACAGGCTCAGATGCAGCAGGCCCGTCATGTTGGCCAGGTCGCGGCGGCGCACGGAGGCAATGAAGTTGTCTGCCAGCCGCAGTTCGGCTGCCCGACGGTCCAGCGAGGGTGGCACGAACAGGAGGCCCGCCCCTGGGCACAGCACGCTTAGGGGCAGCGATTGTGTCTGGCAGCGGCAGCGGCGGGGACACAGGCTCGGTGTGGCTGACTGGGGTGGAGATGAGGCGGGGGCCAGCGGCAGCAGGCACAGGAGCAACGGGAGGATGGCCATCGCGGGCAGGAGTGTCCTGTGGGGAAGAGGGGAGGCGTGAGGGCAGAAGAGGGGTTCTACAGCGGATGGGGGTGGTCTGAGACCAGGAGAGAAGGTCACAGTGGGCTGAGGGCAGAAGGGCTGGTCAAAGACCGTCAGATGTGACCAAAAGCCAGAGGAAGGCCAGGCGCAGTAGCTCACACCTGTAATCCCAGCATTTGGGGAGGTTGAGGCAGGAGGATGGCTTGAGGCCAGGAGTTCAAGACCAGCCTGGGCAACAAAGTGAGACCGTGTATCTATTATACAAAAGTTCTCAAAAATTAGCTGGGGTTGGCTGGGCGCGGTGGCTCACGCCTGTAATCCCAGCACTTTGGGAGGCCGAAGTGGGTGGATCACGAGGTCAGGAGATCGAGACCATCCTGGCTAACACGGTGAAACCCCGTCTGTACTAAAAATACAAAAAAGTGGCCGGGCATGGTGGCAGGCACTTGTAGTCCCAGCTACTTGGGAGGCTGAGGCAGGAGAATGATGTGAACCTGGGAGGCGGAGCTTGCAGTGAGCTGAGATTGCGCCACTGCACTCCAGCCTGGGCGACAGAATGAGACTCTGTCTCAAAAAAAAAAAAAAAAATTAGCTGGGCATAGTGGCGCCCACCTGTAGCCCTAGCTATGTGGGACGCTGAGGTGGGAGGATCAGTTTAAGCCCAAGAGTTTGAGGTTGCAGCGAGCTATGACTGTGCCACCACACTCCAGCCTGGGCAACAGAGCGAGACTCTGTCTCTCCAAAAGAAAAAAGAAAAAAAATGGTCAGAGAAATGACAGCTGGTTTGGGTGAGTGGTAGGAAAACCAGAGGGCTTTAGACATGGTCAGAGATGGTCAAAGCTGGCCATGGGGAGACGGAGCAGCCAGGGTGGCAGGAATGATTAGAAGTGGTCAGATATGACCAGAGAAGAGAAGGGGTTAGAGATGGTCAGGAAGATGAGTGGTGGACAAAGAGAAGGGAGGGCATGGGTTGGGCTCAGATCTGGGGGAGATGACCATGTCAGAGACACGTGGTCAGAAACGGCCCAAAGCCAGCAAGGCGGTCAGAGAGGAGGAAAAGGACAGACATGGCAGAGTCAGTGGGAGTCCAGGACAGCTGCTCAGGAGGATGGTGCGGGAAGAGGTCATCGGAGAGAGGAAAGGCAGCAGAGATGTTTGAGATGATCAGAGGGAATCGGCCAGTGAGAGAGAGAGGAGAGGTGGCCAGAGATGGTCAGAGGGCATCAGTGAATGAGAAAGAGAGGAGAGGCGGCCAGAGACGGTCAGAAAGCATCAGCGCTGAGAGTGAGAGAGAGGAGAGGTGGCCAGAGACGATCAGAGGGTATCAGCGAGCGAGAGAGAGGAGAGGTGGCCAGAGATGGTAAGAGGGTTGCAGACTGGGAGTTAGGGTCGGGGTGGGAAGAGGGCAAGAGCAGTGGGAGAGATGGCTAGAGAAAGGGAAAGGTGGCCAGAGGAAGCTGGAGAGGAGAGATGGACAGAGGCGGCTGGAGAGAAGAGTGGTGGACAGCAATGTCAAAGATGGATGGGGACGGTCACAGACCCAGGCTTAGATTCAGGGGTGGAGAAAGAGCAAGACAGCTGGTGAATGATGATTAGAGAGGCACAGTGGACACAGATGTCAGCAATGGTCACTAAGAAGCAGCAGGCAGAGGCGACTGGAGAGAGGACCTGTGGACAGAGGTGTCACAAAGATGATCAGAGAGAGAAAAGGGGAACAGAGATGGCCATTGAGAGGACAGGTGGAGAAAGGAGATCAGAGAGAGGAGTGGTGGACAAGAGAGGTGGTGGAGATGGTAGGACAGACAGCGAGAGGCTGTAAAGGTTGCAGGGGTCAGAGACCTGGAGGTACCATGAACTAGGGCAGGGGAGGTCAGAGAGGGGCAGGGCTGGCCAGTGTCCAGAGAGTGTTTGGAGCAGAGCAGGAGCTGAAGGCAGACCCACAGGGAAATGTCTTTTTTCTGGAGAAACCCCAAGAGTGCCAAAGGGTGCCTGGTACTGTAACCCGCAGCCACAACGCTCCTCCCAGCCCCTCCCCACCTGGAGGTTTCAGCAGCCTTACCTGAGCTAGAAGCTGCCCCAGGGAGCAGAGTTCTAGCTCCAGGGGAGTCAGAGGTCAGGACTCTGGAGGGAGCATCTGGTCATGCCTTTCCTGTCCCCAAGGCTTCTGTAGAGGGACTGTGTCCTGACTAGGCTCAAATCTGTGGCAACGGAGTCTCCAGACTTTAATACTCAGGGTCCCAGACCCCAAAATATCGGGCCTCTGGGGTCCAGTTTTAGGGGTCCAGTTTGGGTTGTTCAGGGTCAGGGTCTCCCAGGTCCAGTCTTGGGATGCTAAGCAGCCAAACGGTGGGGTTTAGAGTCTGAGATCCGATCCTGGGGTGGTGCATTCAGATATTGGGGTGCTGAGTCAAGATTAGGAGGTCTCAAGTCCCAGATTTCAGCATTCAGGTCTGCAGCAAGGACTTCAGGCCCAAACTCGGGTTCAGGCCCCTTGGAATCCCACAGTCCAGATCTTGGAATTTGAGGCCTGAATCCCAGGGTTCAGGTCCCCAAGAGTGGGTTCCAGGGTACAGTACTGGAAATCCAGCCCCAGATTTCAAGGTCTCAGGCGCAGAATTCAGAGTTCAGCTCCAGGCTTGAGGTTTTATATGTCAAATATTGGGGTTCTGCTCCAAATATTGGGGTCTGTGTTCCAAATTGTGGAGTTCCGGCTCCAAATGTTGAGGTCCCAGTGACCGATGTTGAGATTCCAGCTCCATATATTGGGGTTCAGGCTCCAGATCTTGGGGTTCCACGGCCGGATCTGGGGGTGCTGGTCCCAGATCAGGGTTCCAGGCTCGGGTTTCTGGAACTCCCGGTTCAATCTCGGGGTGCAGGACCCCGAGGTGGAGGTTAGGGCGCGGGGTCCGGGGCGGCAGCGTCCCGGCTGGCTTCCTGGGCTGCGGCGGAGGCTGACTCGGAGGGAGGGGACCGCCTGCGGTGGGGAGGGGGTCGACCGGGCAGCCCCAGGGCCGGGTGGGGCGAGGCCTGGGAGCGGAGGGACGGACAGACAGACTGGGACACGCGGGATGGAGGCACCGCAGCGCAGGCAGGAGCGCAGGGGGGAGGGGCCGCGTTCAGAGACCCCTCCCCCGCCAGGGCCGGGGCGGGGGCCGGACGGGGGCCGGGCTGGAGGGCCGGGTCCGGGCGCTCCCGCGGCCTCCTCGCCGGGAACCCAGGGCCGCGCGCGCACCCGCGCTTAAAGGCGCAGGCTCCGCGCGCACCCGCGCTTAAAGGCGTAGGCACCCGCCCCTTCTCTCAAAGACGCACCCCGGCCGCACCTCCCATGGAGTCGCCCTGGCGCTGCTGGGAACGAGAATCCCTGGATATGGAGAGACTGTGAGACAGAGAGACAGAGAAGAACAGAGATACAGAGAGGCAGACAAAAAGATGGGCAGGCTTAGATTGATGGACAGAGAAGAGTAACTGGAAAGAGGCAGAGGGAGAGATTGAAACACACATATTCGAGACATGGAAATGCACAGAGACAGCGAGACACAGAGAGAGATGGAGTGACAAGAGATAAGGACAAGTCAGAGAAAGAAACAGATAGAGACGTGCGTGCGCGCGCACACACAGACACACACACACACTCACGCTCTAAGACGCAGCACCTGGGCTGTAAGAATGGTGTGTGTATGTGCATTCAGTAACCATTCATAGCCTTGAGTGTAGCGCTTCATTCCAGAGCCACTGGCCCCCCAGACCTGTTTCTTTCTGCCCCCCTATCTCAGCACCACCTCCCTGGAATGTCCTTTCCACGGGTGGAGTTTCCTTACCTGCCCATGCCCAGCAACAGGCTTGATCTTTCAGGCCAGAGGGGCTCCTTCCCAAGGCTCCTTTCTCTGGCTGCAAGAGGGAAAACTTGTGCGATCTGGGATTAGAGAAAGACTTCAAGACACACTGACAGCCGGGCGCGGTGGCTCACGCCTGTAATCCTGGCTCTTTGGGAGGCCGAGGTGGGCGGATCACTTGAGGTCAGGCGTTGGAGACCAGCCTGGCCAACATGGAGAAACCCTGTCTCTACTAAAAATACAAAAATTAGCCTGATGTGGTGGCGGCACCTGTAATCCCAGCTACTTGGGAGGCTGAGGCAGGAGAATCGCTCCAACCCGGGAGGTGGAGATTATAGTGATCCAAGATCACGCCACTGCACTCCAGCCTGGGGGACAGAGCGAGGCTCTGTCTCTAAATAAATAAATAAAATAAAAATAAAAATAATAATTACCTGGGCGTGGTGTCACATGCCTGTAATCTCAGCTACTCAGGAGCCTGAGGCAAGAGAATTGCTGGAACCTGAGAGGCGCAGGTTGCAGTGAGCCGGGATCACACCGCTGCACTCCAGCATGGGCAACAGAGTGAGACTCTGTCTCAAAAAGAAAAGAAAAGAAAGACACATTGACCAAATATGCTCGAGATGGGGGAGAAGATAGGAAATGGGGTAGAGACGGGGGCTGGCCAGATTGACCCTATAATGTGTCTACTGTCTTCCTCTCCCCTTCCCACTCAGGTTCACCGCCCCACAGAAGACCCTGGATGGAACTGACTCTGCAGGAATGGGGTCTGCCTGTCCTGATGCTTGGGAGAGAACGGGGGAGGGAAGGCTGGGTTCGGATCACAGGCTCTCCTGGCAGATGTGTCACAGAAAGCTGGCTGTGAGTGACCATCTACAAGCCTGGCCTGGGAACTTGGTTATAGCAACATGGGGGACATGATATTTTAGGAACCTGATCCAAAGGGGACATGACCTTGGCCTGGGTGGTCTGAAGGGGACGTGGCCTTACTCTGGGGAACCTGAGTGGTCCTGGAAGCCACCCCAGGATCTCCCATCTGAATGGAGGAGTAAAGTGACCTTGGGAGGAGTTTATGGGTCCTTCTACCCTGGCATCCCCAGCTCTGCTGAAGGTTTCAGAATAGGCTCTTGACTCCTTTCACTTATATATTGAAAAATTGGAGCTAAAATTAACTCAGCCCCAGGGCCCGCCTTTCCAGATCATTAGCAAAGTTCATCAGTGTTCCTGGCCAAGCACAGCGGCTACTGGTCACTCAGACACTCAGAAAAAGGATGCAGAAGCTTCAGGGCTGCTACAGAGGTGGCGGAGACAGAGGGAAAGACATAGAGTTAAATCCAAGAGCAGGACTGGGATTAGAATTCAGTGGGATTAGAATTCAGGCACGGTGGCTCACGCCTGTAATCCCAGCACTTTGGGAGGCCGAGGTGGGCAGATCACCCAAGGTCAGGAGTTCGAGACCAGCCTGGCTAACATGGTGAACCCTTGTTTCTACTAAAAATACAAAAATACAAAAAAAAAAAAAAAAAAAATTAGCCAGGCGGGGTGGGGGGGGCCGGTAATCCAACCCAGTTGGGAGGCTGAGGCAGGAGAGGAAACTGAACCTGGGAGGCCGAGGTTTCAGTGAGGCGGGATTGGGGCCTTGCCCCCCCGCGTGGGCAAAAAGAGGGAAATCCCGCTCAAAAAAAAAAAAAAAAAGAATTCAGTAGAACTGATTGATTTGAGGGGTGATCCTGGGAAACAGGGGCAAGGGAGAGGGAAGAGGGAAGCAGAGGAGACAGACAGCTAACAGAGGACACACTGATGAGGAATGGGTCACTTTCCTGGGCAACTGGGGCTCAGTTGTGCTGGTGAACTTGAAGGAATCTTCTAGAACACATTAGAATTGTTCCCCTACTCTCCCAGCAAGTTCAGAGAGACGGAGGCATTTATCCTTCAATTCTTAACCCCCTTGGGGGATGGTTATCCCTGTGGGAGGAGGCAGTGGTACTGAGAGCCATCTGGGGGTTTTTTGTTTGTTTTTTGAGATAGGGTCTGGCTCTGTAGCCCAGGCTGGAATGCAGTGGTGTGATCACAGCTCACTGCAACTCAAGCAATCCTCCTGCCTCAGCCTCCTGAGTCGCCAGGACCACAGAAGGGTGTGCCACCATGCCCAGCCAATATTTTGATTTTCTGTAGAGATGAGGCTCCCTATGTTGCCAAGGCTGGTCTCGAACTCCTGGGTTCAAGTGATCCTCCCCACTTGGCCTCCCAAAGTGCTGGAATTCCAGGCGTGAGCCCCCACACCCACATGAGAGCCATCTGAAATCTGAGGTAGAAAAGCAGAGAGGGGCCAAGCGTAGTGGCTCACATCTGTAATCCCAGCACTTTGGGAGGCCGAGGCAGGTGGATCACTTGACATCAGGAGTTCAAGACCAGCCTGGCCAACATGGTGAAACCCTGTCTCTCCTAAAAAGTTACAAAAATTAGCTGGGCCTGGTGGTGGGCACCTGTAATCCCAGCTACTCGGGAGGCTGAGGCAGGAGAATCACTTGAACCTGGGAGACAGAGGTTACAGTGAGCTGAGACTGAACCACTGCAATCCAGCCTGGGTGACAGAGTGAGACTCTGTCAAAAAAAAAAAAAGAAAAGAAAGAAAAGCAGAGAGGGATGCCTTGCCTTGCAGGAGCTAGGCCAGGTGTCCTTGCAGTGCAGCCCACCAGGATCACCTGGGGGCACCATAGATCTCCAGGTCCCAACCTCAGAGTTTCTGGTTCAGTGGGTCTGAGGTGGGACCCAAGCATTTGCATTTTTAACAAGTGATGCCAATGTGACATTTCAAAGACCACACTGTTTTTTTTTTTGAGACAGGTCTTGCTTTGTCACCCAGGCTGGAGTATATTGGTGCAATCATAACTGACTGCAACCTCAAATTCCTGGACTCAAGCAATCCTCCCATCTTAGGCTCCAGAGTAACTGGGACTACAGGCATGCGTCACCACATCCAGCTAATTTTTTTTTTTTTTTTTTTTTTTTTTGAGACAGAGTCTTTCTCTTTCCCCCAGGCTGGAGTGCAGTGGCACAATCCCGGCTCACTGCAAGGTCCGCCTCCCGGGTTCACGCCATTCTCCTGCCTCAGCCTCCCGAGTAGCTGGGACTACAGGCGCCCGCCACTGCGCCCGGCTAATTTTTTCTATTTTTAGTAGAGACGGGGTTTCACCACGGTCTCGATCTCCTGACCTTGTGATCCGCCCGCCTCGGCCTCCCAAAGTGCTGGGATTACAGGCGTGAGCCACCGCGCCCGGCCCATCCAGCTAATTTTTAAAATTTCTTATATGGGTCTCAATATACTGCCCAGGCTGGTTTGAACTCTTTGCCTCAGGCAGTCCTCCCTCCCCGGCCTCCCAAAGTGTTGTGATTACAGGCGTGAGCTACTATACCTAGTCAGGGACCACATTTTGAGAACAGCTGGGCTAAACCAGGGCTATCTGCACTGCACATGGGACTGTCTACCACAACAGCTATGCTAAAACCTGGTGGGTTGAAGGGATATAGCACCCCACATGTGTACCGAAGAGACAAACGTATTTAGAGACATAAAGAGGAATTCAGTCTACAAGGGACTTAAACAATGCAACAAGCAAAAAACAAATAACCCTACTTTATTATTATTAGTTATCTATTTATTTATTTTTTGAGACGGAGTTTCACTCTGTTGCCCAGGCTGGAGTGCAGTGGCGTGATCTTGGCTTACTGGACGCTCCGCCTCCTGGGTTCATGCCATTCTCCGGCCTCAGCCTCCCAAGTACCTGGAACTACAGGCCCCCACCACCATGCCTGGCTAATTTTTTTTTTTTTGGATTTTTATTAGAGACGGGGTTTTACCGTGTTAGCCAGGATGGTCTCGATCTCCTGACCTCGTGATCCGCCTGCCTCGGCCTCCCAAAGTGCTGGGATTACAGGTGTAAGCACCTGCACCCGGCCTATTTATTTACTCTTTTGAGACAGAGTCTTACTTTGTTGCCCAGGCTGGAGTGCAGTGGCATAATCTCGGCTCACTCCAACCTCTGCCTCCTGGGTTCAAGCGATTCTCCTGCCTCAGCCTCCTGAGTAGCTGGGATAACAGGCGCCCACCACCAGGCCCCACTAATTTTTGTATTTTTAGTAGAGCTGGGGTTTCACCATGTTGGCCAGGCTGGTCTCGAACTCCTGACCTCAGGTGATCCACCCACCTCAACCTCCCAAAGTGCTGGGATTACAGGCGTGAGCCACTGTGCCTGGCCATTTTAAAAAAATTTTTTAGTACAGATGGGGTTTCACTGTGTTGGCCAGACTGGTCTCAAACTCCTGACCTCAGTTGATCCGCCCACCTCAGCCTGGGATTACAGTGCTAGGATTACAGGCGTGAACCACTGCGCCTGGCCATTTTTTTTTTTTTTCTTTAAAAGAAAGGGTCTTGCTTTGTCACTGAGGCTGCCATGCAGTGGCACGATCATAGCTCCCTGCAGCCTCGAACTCCTGGGCTCAAGGGATCCTCCCACCTCAGCCTCTCAAGTAGCTGGGACCACAGGAGCATGCCACCATTCCAGGCTAATTGTCTTATTTTTCATGGAGACAGGAGTCTCGCTATGCTGCCCAGGTTGGTCTCAAACTTCTGGACCCAAGCAATCTCCCCACCTCAGCCTCCCAAAGTGTTGGGATTACAGGCGTGAGCCACTGCACCCAGCTGGGACTACATTTGAGGAGAAGGTCACCTGGACATAAAGGAACAGGCCTATTTAGGCAAGAAAATAATCCCTAGGTGGAGATCCCAGTGCAAATCAGGAATTTAAAGACTCCAGCTCTTGACACAAACCACTGCTGATTCAAGTGCTAATCAGAAATCTGATCTCTGTGAACAGAAACCTGCACTGATTCATGTGCTAACTATAAATCTATGTTGATTGTCAACTTTGTCCTGAAGCAGGTCTAAGTCACAAATTTGGGCAGGAACAAGTGCTGATAATCAGCGACTCAAAGAGATTCACATGTTAATGACCATCTTGACTTGATTCATGTGCTAATTACAATTTTAGGATAACTGAATAGGGTGATCAGATATTCCTGTGAAGAAGAGCACAGACTTGGAAGCCCGATAGCCTGGTTCAAATCCCAGCTCTGCCATTGACATGTTGAATGACTTTGAGCAAGTGATTTGCTTTTCTGGACTTCGGCTTCACTCCTAGAAAGGAGGGCTGATAATACCTCG
The DNA here is from genome assembly GCF_008728515.1 of Papio anubis. Lineage (NCBI taxonomy): Eukaryota > Metazoa > Chordata > Mammalia > Primates > Cercopithecidae > Papio > Papio anubis. The sequence continues at coordinate 20,513,600 of NC_044995.1, forward strand.
AATGGTAGCTGGGAGGATTGAATGGGCTAAGACATCTGAAGCTCAGGGAGCGGTACATGGCCTAGGAAGTGCCTACCGTGTAAGTCTTAGGTGTAACAGTAGCCTGATTATCATATGCAGCCAACAGGTGCTGCTCTGTCATTCAATCCTCATAGCGGGCCCCACCTCCAATTTCTTCATTGCTACTGCCCTTTCTTGGGCCAGCTCCAAGGGCCTTACCCTCTGGAAAATCTTCCCAGAGGTTCCCAGGGCGACCCTCAGCATCCCCAGCATCGTCCCGGCCCCTACCTCTCTGGGTATCATTCCCAAACCGGAGCATGATCGCTCAGCCACCACGTGGGGGCAGCAACGTATCGCTCAGCCTCTGCGCGCGCGGCGCATTGTGGGGTGCATAGTCTCGCGAGGGGGTTGAGCGGTGGTTCCAGCCTGGGAGACGAACTACATTTCCCAGAAGGCCACGCGACACCCTCTGCCTCACCTTGCTCCAATGTGGAGACAGAGGCCACACCCATTCCTAGCGCGCCTCCGGAACGGCGCGGGGGATTGTGGGGTGTAGGGACTGGGCGCTGCTCCCGAAAGGGCGGTGCTGCGCAGGCGCGGGAGGCGCTGAGCCAGCCCGGCCTCAGAGCGTGGGTGGGGACCAAGTCCGGGTCCAGGACATGGAGCTGCAACCTCCGGAGCTGCAGAGAAGGCAGCCGCGGGAGCAAGAGCGAGATCGACTATTGACTGCCCTGCAGCCACCCCGGCGCCTTCTCACTCTTTTGCATCTCAACGTCCTTGTCAGCTCTGGAGCCCGTTCAAGGCGCTCCGATCTTGGGGGAAGAAAACACACACAATTCCCCTACTTTTTTCTCTTTTCACAGCAGTCCCCCTTTTAAAGCCTTATTATGGTAATGTTCAGTCGTACACAGAAATAGAATAATGATCGTCTAAGTATCCATCACCCAACTTCAACAATTACCAACATATGGCCAATCTTGTTTTATTTATTCCACCTCCCCCAGAATAAGTTTAAAGCAAATCCCAGACAGCATATGATTTCATCCATTATGTATCTCTAAAATATCAGGTTCTTAAAAGAAATTACTATAACGCTTTTATCACACCTAAAAAACTAACAAATCCTTAGTGGTGTCTTAACATTCTTCCTGTCTCCACATTTCCCTAAGTGTCATAGAAATGTCTTTAAACTGTTGGCTTGTTCAAATTAGAATCCGAACAGGGTGCCTGCATTGTATTTGTTAATGTTACCTTTTCAAGTCTTTTGTTTTATAACTGTTCCCTCTCCCTCTCATTCATCTCAGTCTAATTTTTAAATTTTTTTAAATTTTATACTTTTTTTTTTTTTTTTAAGATGGAGTCTCGCTTTTGTCACCCAGGCTGGAGTGCAATGGTATGATCTTGGCTCACTGCAACCTCCACCTCTCGGGTTCAAGTGATTCTCCTGCCTCAGCCTCCTGAGTAGCTGGGATTACAGGCATGCACCACCACACCAGGGTTTCACCATGTTGGCCAGGCTGATCTCGAACTCCTGACCTCGGGTGATTCTCTGGCCTTGACCTCGCAAAGTGCTAGGATTACAGGCGTGAGCCACCGCACGTGGCCAAAATTTTATACTTTTTTTTTTTCTTTTTTAATAGAGACAGGGTCTCATTATGTTGCCCAGGCTGGTCTCAAACTCGAGCTCAAGCTATCCTCCTGCCTCAGCCTCCCAAAGTGTGATTTTTTTTTTTTTTTTACAAATTTTAATTTTTTTCCTTTCTTTTTGACATTATCCACCTGTAAATAATCTCTTCTCAGTCTGATTTGACTGGTTTCCCCTCTTGGTGTCCTTTAATATGTTCTGCCATCCCCTGTATATCTTGCAAACTGGGTAGATCTAGAGGCTGAGTCAGATTCACATTCAATTTAGGGTTAAGTATGCTTTAGGGATAATATTAAGATCTATCACAAGGGACATAATGTGTGGTTGCCTTTTTTTATGCTGCTAGTATCTGGTGTTGATTTTCAGTTTTGTTACCCAGATCTCTCTATTGGTGTTAAAACCACAAGCAAACTTCAGGAAGGGAGTGTTCATATACTCTCTCTCCATTCCTCTCCCTGTGCTCCTCAAAAGTGAAACTTTTTATTGCCAAAGCTCATCCTTGTTGCTAAATTCAAGAGGCAAGTCTCCACCTTCAACTCACTGTCCCCGCAACAGAAGCCACCATTCAAGGCCTGTCCTGTGCTGTCCAGTATGGTAGCCACTAGCCGCACAGGTGGCTAGTGAAGACAAGTAAGTCCTAATTGCGATGTGTTGCAAATATAAAATATACACAGGAATTTCAAAGACAGTATGAAAAAAAGAATGTAGCCCAGGCGGGGCAGTTCATGCCTGTGATCCTAACACTTTGGGAGGCCAAGGTAAGTGGATCATTTGAGGTCAGGAGTTCGAGAGTAGCCTGGCCAAAATGGTGAAACCCCGACTCTGCTGAAAATACAAAAATTAGCTGGGCGTGATGGCATGTGCCTATAATCCCAGCTACTCAGGAGGCTGAGGCAGGAGAATAACTTGAACCCGGGAGGCAGAGGTTGCAATGAGCTGAGATCACGCCACTGCACTCCAGCCTGGGCTACAGAGAAACTCGGTCTCAAATAAAAAGAAAAAAAGAATGTAAAGTAGCTCATTAGTTATTTATAAAATATTGATAGGCCGGGCGCGGTGGCTCAAGCCTATAATCCTAGCACTTTGGGAGGCCGAGACGGGCGGATCACGAGGTCAGGAGATCGAGACCATCCTGGCTGACATGGTGAAACCCCGTCTCTACTGAAAAATACAAAAAAACTAGCTGGGCGAGGTGGCGGGCGCCTGTAGTCCCAGCTACTCTGGAGGCTGAGGCAGGAGAATGGCGTAAACCCGGGAGGCAGAGCTTGCAGTGAGCCGAGATCCGGCCACTGCACTCCAGCCTGGGTGACAGAGCGAGATTCCATCTTGGGAAAAAAAAAAAAAAAAAGGTAACATGTTGAAATAGTATTTTGGATATGTTTATATAAATATTGTCTATTTATTATTATTATTATTATTATTATTATTTTGAGACGGAGTTTCACTCTTGTTGCCCAGGCTGGAGTGCAATGGCACGATCTCGGTTCACCGCAACCTCCGCCTCCTGGGTTCAAGTGATTCTCCTGCCTCAGCCTCCCAAGTACTGGGCATGTACCACCACGCCCAGCTAATTTTTTGTATTTTTAATAGAGACGGGGTTTCTCCATGTTGATCAGGCTGGTCTCAAACTCCCAACCTCAGGTGATCTGCCTGGCTTGGCCTCCCAAAGTGCTGATTATAGGCGTGAGCCACCGTGCCTGGCATATCTATTAATTATTAGCAAAATAATTAAATTCAAGTGAAATATTTTATTACTTTCACTTGTGGTTGGGCCCAGTGGCTCACAACTGTAATCCTAGCACTCTGGGAGTCTCAGACAGGAGGATCCCTTGAGTCTAGGAATTTGACACCAGCCTGGACAGCATAGTGAGACCCCATATCTACAAAAAAAATCTTTAAAAAATTGGCCAGGTGTGATGGTGCACCCTGTAGTCCCAGCTACTCAGAAGGGTGAAGTAGGATGATCACTTGAGCCCAGGAGATTGAGGCTACAGTGAGCCGTGATTGCACCACTGCACTGCAGCGTGGGTGAGACAAGACCCTGTCTCAGAAAAAAAAAAAAGGTGTTTTTCCAGACCAGTGGTTTTCAAAGTGTGACCCCTGCCAGCAGCATTAGCATCACATGACAATTTGTCAGAAATGCAAATTCTCTGTTGTTCTAGGCCTACTGAACCAGAATCTCTGAGGGACCCAGCGGCCTGCATGTTAACAAGCCAACCATGCCTGTCTTTTTTTTTTTTTTTTTTTTGAGTCTCACTCTGTCACCCAGGCTGGAGTGCAGTAGTGCGATCTCTGCTTACTGCAACCTCCGCCTCCTGGGTTCAAGTAATCCTCCTTTCTCAGCCTCCTGAGTAGCTGGGATTACAGGTGCCTGCCACCACGCCTGGTTAATTTTTGTATTTTTAGTAGAGATGGGGTTTCACCATGTTGGCCAGGCTGGTCTCAAACTCCCAACCTCAAATGATCCGCCCACCTCAGCCTCCCAAAGTGCTGGGATTACAGGCGTGAGCCATCAAGCCCCAGAAATATTATAATTAAGCATAATCAGGCTGCACTTCGGTCCACTTCCTTGTTGCTAAAAGTCAGGTGGTACTAGATACTCACCATTTGCACCCCCATTGTTCCTATAGATAGGATTTTCTTTCTTTCTTTCCTTCTTTCTTTCCTTCTTTCTTTCTCTCTCTCCCTCCCTCCCTCCCTCCCTCTCTCTCTCTCTCTTTCTTTCTTTCTTTCTTTCTTTCTCTCTCTCTCTCTCTCTCTTTCTAGAAAAAGTTTTGCTCTTGTCACCTAGGCAGGAGTGCAGTGGCATGATGTCGGCTCACTACAACCTCCCCCTCCTGGGTTCAAGCGATTCTCCTGCCTTAGCCTCCTGAGTAGCTGAAATTACAGGCATCTGCCACCATGCCCAGCTAATTTTTGTATTTTTAGTAGGGATCTGGTACCACCATGTTGTCCAGGCTGGTCTCAAACTCCTGACCTCAGGTGATCCACCTTCCTCGGCCTCCCAAAGTGCTGGGATTACAGGGGTGAGCCACTGTGCCCGGCCTATAGATAGGATTTCTGACGTTAGGGTCGTAAGATCGTTTAATTGACTTGCATCTCCATTGTTCCCACAGACAGAATCTCTGACATTAGAATCTTAAGATTTTTTTAAAAAAAGATCACTTAAGTTGTTTTTCAGACCCCCAAATTCCAGCAACCAGTGTGAAGACCCCCACAGAGGATTGCGAGTGGTATGAGAATACTGCTTCTTCCTCTCCATGTCCCGAAACTTCACCCTGCAGTCTTCCACCAACGATATCCACACTTTTTCTCACTCCAAAATCCTTAAAAATCCTTGCCCCGCGCAGTGGCTCACGCTTGTAATCCCAGTACTTTGGGAGGCCGAGGCGGACGTATCACGAGGTTATCCTGACTAACATGGTGAAACCCCGTCTTACTAAAAATACAAAAAAATTAGCCAGGCATGGTGGCGGGCACCTGTGGTCCCAGCTGCTCGGGAGACTGAGGCAGGAGAATGGTGTGAACCCAGGAGGAGGAGCTTGCAGTGAGCCAAGATTGCCCCACTGCACTCCTGCCTGGGCAACAGAGTGAGACTCAGTCTCAAAAAAAAAAAAAAATATATATATATATATATATATACACACACACACACACACACACACGCACACACACATATATATGTATGTACCCTTGCCCCAGATTCCTGAGGGAGATGAATTTGAGCTTCTCTCCTGTGTTTTTATTTGTTGATCCTACAACTAATCCTCTTTCTCGGCTGCAACTGGCTGACTTGATTTGCTGTATGCATCGGGTAATGGACAAACTGGTTGCACAAACTCCTGCCTGTGGCTCCCTTGGCCCTCCATCCTGTTACCACAGCAACTTCTCCATCCTCGTATCATCTCCCCATCATCCCTGCTCTTTTTGCCCCAGCCATGTCAACCTTCTCCCTGTTCCTCAGGCACTCCCAGCTCTTTCCTGCCTTGGGTCTTTGTGATGGCCATTACTCTTCTGAGAATACAGTTCTCCCAGATCTTTGCAGGGCAGGCTCCCTCTTTTCCTTCTCTTTTGCTCTGATGCCTTCACCTCAGAGCTGCCATTGTGCCACCCCAATGAAAGCCCAAATTCCCTGTACCCACAGTCACACAGTACCCACCTTTCATTCTCTGCATGGCACATCCCGCATCCTATTCTTCCTCTTCATTGGAATTTGCAGCCTGGGCATGGTGGCTCATGCCTGTAATCCCAGCACTCTGGGAGGCCAAGGTGGGAGGATCACTCAAGGCCAGGAGTTGGAGACCAGCCTGGGCAACATAGTGAAATCCCGTCTCTACAATAAATAAATAAATAAAATAGAAATAGCTGGGTGTGGTGGCCTGTGCCTGTGGTCCCAGCTACTCAGGAGGCTAAGGCAGGAGGATCACTTGAGCCTAGGAGTTAGAGGCTGCAGTGAGCTATGATTGAACCACTGCACTCCAACCTGGGTAACTGAACAAAACTGTCTATAATAAATAAACAAACAAACAACAACAGCAACAAAAACACAGAGGGACATGAACACCTGGAGATGGAGATTGTTAAGTAGGGAAGGAGGAGCTGAGGGGCCCAGTGGGAGTCAGTGAAGAAAGTGGAAATTAGCAGCAGAGGGAAGCTGCCTCCACTGTAGTCTGGAGGAACAAAGGGAGGAGGTGGTGTCACCAGAGCCCAGAGATAAAGTTTTCTAGTAGAAGCTGGGAACACAGTGGGATTGTCTGGCTGGCAGGAGCTGGGGCTCTGGAGGAGGCACAACCACCAGGAGAAGGAGGAGAATGACCCTTGGGGAGTGGAATGACCCTGGCTGCTTGTTCTGATCCTCCAGCCTCCTGCCTGAGCTTCCCATTGGTCGAATCCCAGCTGGAGGGAAGACTGGATATAGCAGCCTACGATGCAGGAAAAAAGGGGAAGGCAAGGAACAAATCCGGGGACACATATGGCTCAGGGCAGTGCAGCACAGGTTCCCCAGTGCCTCAGGACTCCCGCTGCACCTGCTCACCTGCTCACCTGCACCAGGCCCAACTCACTGTTTACATTAAACATCTGGATGCTGTAGGATTAGAGTGAGGGTTGAGTTTGCAAACCCAGTGTTTCAGTTATCTATTGCTGTGCAACAAATTATCCCCAAGTTAAGTGGCTTAAAACAACTATTTTAGTTTACCTCTGAGTTTTTGGGTCAGGAATTTAGGAAGGGCTCAGCAGGGTGGTTCTTGCTTGGTGTTACTCATGTGGTGAAGTCAGATGTTGGAGGGAGCTGGAGTCATGTGAAAGTTCAACCAGGCTGATGTCCAAGGTAGCTGATGTCCAAGGTGGCTGATGTACATGGTTGGCAATGTCACTGGCTGCTGGTTTCAAGCTCAGCTGGGCTGTTGACTAGAGCTAGAACTCGCTGAGCAATCCTCCTGCCTTGGCCTCCCAAAGTGCTGGGATTACAGGTGTGAGCCACCACGCCCAGCTGCATATTGTATTTATTCATTTATTTTCCCATTTATTCATGCACTCATTCATTCTTTTGCCAGATATTTCTAGAGATCCTGCCATGTGCCAGGTTCTAGGTGCTGTGGATAGAGCCTGGTGACAAGATAGTAACATCATGAAGCTCACATAATTTAAAGTGTGTTTCAGAGTAAGAACAACCTTGTTGGGTAATGTACCAGAATGACTGGCCGAAGACAGAGCAGAAGAGCAAGAATGCATTATAGAACAGAAGCATAATGTCACAGCAGTTGGATTTCTGTCTTAGCCATTTGAGGTACAAATATTAATTTGGAGACTGATAAATGAAAATAAATTCCAGATGGACTAGAGTAAAATGTGGGAAGAGGCTGGGTGTGGTGGCTCACACCTGTAATTCCAGCACTTTGGGAAGCCAAGGCAAGAGAATCCCTTGAGCTCAGGAGTTCAAGACCAACCTGGGCAACCTGGTGAAACCCTGTCTCTAAAAAAGAAAATATGAAAATTAGCAGGGTGTGGTGGTGCATGCTTGTAGTCCCAGCTGCTCGGGGGGCTGGGGCAGAAAGATCTCTTGTGCCCAGGAGATTACAGAGAGCTGTGATCTGTCACAGCACTCCAGTTCTGGGTGACAGGGTGAGACTGTGTCTCTTAAAAAAAAATTTTTTTTTTTAAAGGAAAACAAAAATAGTTAACATCCTTAAGGTAATGAAAACATTAATAAATTTAATATGAGAATCCAATCAACCAAAAGAGAAATGGGCAAATGACAGGAAAAGACAATTCACAAAATAAATACAAATAGCCAAAAGTGATCAAAGCCAAGTTTACCCCCAGTAATAACTGAACTTGAAGTACTGAAGCCCTCCTCTTTGCCTGTCAAATCAGCAAAGATATTAGAAATCTGGTTCCCTATAGCCAAGGAGAGCACAGGGGCATGGGAGACACCACTCCCATTGCTGGCTGCAAACGAGGATGACCTTTTTGAAGAAGAACTGGGCAGCCTGCACCCAAAGCCTGAAAATGTGCACATCTGTTGATCCACTATTTCTACTTCTAGGAATTTACTTTCTGGAAGTACTCCAGCAAGTGGGAGAAGATTTCACTACAAGGATTTTTATGATGCCAAAAATTATTTAAGTATTTTTTTCAGACAGGGTCTCACTCTGTCACCCAGGCTGGAGTGCAGTGGTGCAAACTCCACTTACTGCAACCTCCACTTCCCAGGTTCAAGGAATTCTCCCACTTCAGCCTCCCGAGTAGCTGGGATTACAGGTGTGCACCACCATGCCCAGCTAATTTTTCTATTTTTGGTAGAGACTAGGTTTCACCATGTTGACCAGGCTGGTTTTGAACTCCTGACCTCAGATGATCCATCCACCTCGTAATTTTTTTTATTTCATGTATGTAGAGATGGGGGTCTTGTTATATTGCCCAGGCTGGTCTTGAACTCCTGGCCTCATGTGATTCTTCCACTGAACCCAGCCTTAAGACTGGTGTTTCTAAAGAGATTCGGGAATATGAGAAATGGATCATGTTTCACGAGCACCATTTGCTAGACAAGATATAGGAATGGTAGGATATGAACCCTGAAACAGAACTCAATATAATAGTGGCTTAAGCAAAGTCGAACTTTATTTCTCTGTCACAAATAGGCCAAACATAAAGAATGCAGAATTGGTGTGAAGGCTTCATGGCGTCAGAGATCCAGGTGGCTTCCACTTTTGTGCTACTATCCCTGGGAGTGCACTGGCCTGAAAGATCCAGGATGGCTCCCAGTGGGGGGAAAGATGAAAAGGGAAACAGATTCGCCTCCACAGCTCTTTCTAAATACAAGTGAACTGAGAAATGAAATCTAAGCTTTAGTGCTTAATTTATTCTGGGCTGGGCGTGGTGGCTCAAGCCTGTAATCCCAGGACTTTGGGAGGCCGAGGTGGGCAGATCATGAGGTCAAGAAATCGAGACCGTCCTGGCCAACATGGTGAAACCCAGTCTCTACTAAAAATACAAAAATTAACTGGGTGTGGTGGCGCACGCCTGTAGTCCCAGCTACTCGGGAGGCTGAGGCAGGAGAATTGCTTCAACCCGGGAGGCAGAGGTTGCAGTGAGCCGAGATCGTGCCATTACACTCCAGCCCGGCGACAGAGCAAGACTCTGTCTCAAAAAAAAAAAAAAAAAAAAGGCAGGGTGAGGTGGCTCACGCCTGTAATCCCAGCACTTTGGGAGGCTGAGGTGAGTGGATCACCTGAGGTCAGGAGTTTGAGACCAGCCTAGCCAACATGGCGAAACCCCGTCTCCATTAAAAATACAAAAATAAGCCGGACATAGTGATGCGTGCCTGTAATCCCATCTACTAGCGGGGCTGAGGCAGGAGGATTGTTTGAACCTGGGAGGCGGAGGTTGCAGTGAGCCAAGATCACACCATTGCATTCCAGCCTGGGCAACAGAGTGATATTCTGTCTCAAAAAACAAAAAACAAAACCAAACCAAAAAATTTATTCTGCCCTGGCCAGGTGTGGTGACTCACACCTGCAATTCCAGCACTTTGGGAGGCTGAGGCAGGTGGCTCACTTGAGTCAAGGGCTTTGAGACCAGCCTGGCCAACATGGCGAAATCCCGTCTCTACTAAAACTACAAAAATTAGATGGGTGTGGTGGCACACGCCTATAACCCCAGCTACTGGGGAGACTGAGGCAGAAGAATCACTTGAACCCGCGAGTGAGAGGTTGCAGTGAGCCAAGATCGCGCCACTGTACTCCAGCCTGGGCAACAGAGTGAAAAAAAAGAAAAAAAAATAAAAGAAAAAACATAATTTATTCTGCCCTAAGGACTGTGAGGATCATCTCTTTGGTTACTTTCCAGAGCAAAAAGGTGGTGTACAACAGTGAGGTCAGGTCATATTTGAGCAGTTGAAGGAAATATAGCTGTTCATTCCAAGTTAATAAAAATTGTTTGCAAAAATGTGCCAGATGCAAATTTGCATATAGAGTATGGTCAGGATGCAAATTTGCATATACAGGATGGTCAGAATACATACAAATATGCCCAGTAAAAGACAAGAAATATAATGAAACATTAATAGAAGCTGTCTCTTAGAGGTAGGTGAATTTTCTTTTTTTTTTTTTTTGTATTTTGCTGCTTTTTCAAATTTTTTATAATGAGCAAGCATTATTAGTTAGGTCTTTTTTTTGAGACGGAGTCTCTCTGTTGCCCAGGCTGGAGTGCAATGGCACGATCTTGACTCATTGCAACCTCCGCCTCCCATGTTCAAGTGATTCTCCTGCCTCAGCCTCCCAAGTAGCTGGGACTACAGGTGCGCACCACCACACTCGGCTAATTTTTGTATAGTTTTTTTTTTTTTAGACAGGGTCTCACTCTGTCACCCAGATTGGAGTGCAGTGGCACAAACACGGCTCACTGCAGCCTCAACCTCTTGGGCTCAAGGGATCCTCCTGCCTCAGCCTCCTGTGTAGCTGATATCTCAGGTGCACATCACCATGCCTATGCCTAGCTAATTTTTAAATTTTTCTGTAGAGACAGGGTCTCGCTATGTTGCTCAGGCTGGTCTTGACCTTGAGGGCTTAAGTGACCCTCCCACCTCAGCCTCCCAAAGTGCTAGGATCACAGGCATGAGCAACCATGCCTGGCTAGATCTTTTAAACTTTATCTGTTGTGACATACAGAATGCCTATAGATGAAGGCAAATGCACAGCACAGTGAATCATTGAGTAAAACTATTCAGGCATCTATTTCCACATGAAGAAAGCGGTCAGAAGTGGGCAGATCAGCTGAGCTCAGGAGTTCGAGACCAGCGTGGGCAATGTGACAAAACCCCATCTCTACCAAAAATACAAAAAATTAGCTGGGCATGGTAGTGTGCGCCTGTAGTCCCAGCAACTTGGAAAGCTGAGGTGGGAGGATCCCTTGAGCCCGGGAGGTCTAGGCTGCAGTGAACTGAGATTGTGCCATTGCACTCCAGCCTGGGTGACAGAGGGGGACTCTGTCTTATAAATAAATAAATAAATAAATAAATAAATAAATAAATGTCATTGATGTATTCTAGAACATTCATCTTTTGTTCCTTTTTATTCACAAAGTGTACTGTTCCCTGAAAGGCAACCACCATGTTGGTTCTGATGGAACACTTCTGATTTTCTTAATAATGTTGCTACCTATTGGCGGGGCGAGGTGACTCATGCCTGTTACTCCAGCACTTGGGGAGGCTCAAGAGGATCCCTTGAGCACAGAAGTTCAAGATCAGCCTGGGCAACATAGTGACAACCTCATCTCTACAAAAAATAAAAATTACCCAGGAGTGGTGGCATGCACCTGTATACCAGCTACTTGGGAGGCTGAGGGGAGGATTGCTGGAACCTGGGAGTTTGAGGCTGCAGTGACTGTGCCATGGCACTCCAGCCTGGGTGACAGAGCCAGACCCTGTCTCCAATAATAATAATAACACTAATAATAATAATGTTGCCATCTAGGTATGCTTCCTAAAACAGTGTAGCCTAATTTGGACTGGCTCTGTAAGCCCAGGCTGGAGTGCGGTAGCTGTCACCGTCTGCAAGCTCAGCCTCGGGTTCATGCCATTCTCCTGCCTCCCAGCCTCCCAAGTAGCTGGGACCTGGCGGCTGTATGCGCCAGGTAATTTTTTGTGTTTTTGGTAGAGGCGGGGTTTCACGTGTTGGCCAGGATGAGTCACCAGGTTTCTGTCCATTGATGCTCAAAATCAGCTGGTGTCAGGATGGGATCTCAGTGGTGTGGTTAAACTCCCGAGTTCCTCATTCTCAGATTTTGTGTTCCAGGCATTGCAGTTTCTGCAGTGTCTCTCAAGAATGCTCAGTTCTTCCATGTCCCGGCCACGGCTTCTTTCTTCTTGCACTCAGCATTGTCTTTGAGAGATAGTCATGCTTGTGGCAAATGGATCACAGGGTATGTATTCACGGGTTGCGGTGGTCGCGTACGCCTTTGGTATGTATCGCTTTCTCCTGCGATGGGCATTTGGGTTTGTTTCGCTGAAGGCGCACCGTGGGGTGACGATCGCGCACGAACCACGGCATCTGTTGCACCCATCTCTCTCCAGATACAGATGGAAGTTCTGGGTCCCTGGGAAAGAAAAGTGCCAAACTGTTTTTCAAAGTGGTTCAGCTCTTCTGCCTCCTTCAGAGGTGTATGAGATTTTCTGTTGCTCACATTTCACCATCTGATAGTGTGGGATTTTGAAAGTTTTGACATTTCTAGGGGTAGGGGAAAGGTGTGGAGTGATTTAGCTACCAGTTTTGTTTGTTTTTGAGATGGAGTCTCACTCTTGTCACCCACGCTGGAGTGCAGTGGTGCAATCTTGGCTCACAGCACCCTTAGCCTACCAGGTTCAGGGGATTCTCTTGCCTCCCAGCCTGCGTGGCTTTGGGATTACAGGCATGTGCCACCATGCCCGGCTATTTTTGTATTTTTAGTAGAGGCGGGGTTTTGCCATGTTGGTCAGGATGGTCTTGAACTGCAGGCCTCAGGTGATCCTTCCACCTCAGCCTCCCAAAAGTGCTGGGATTACAGGTGTGGAGCCGGCCGCACTGGGCCCTGCATTGTTCTAATGTTCGTTCTCCTTCTGAGGATGAGCACCTTTCACAGCTTTTGTGCCATTTAGAGTTCTCTTTTCTAAAATGCTTGCTGGAAGTGGCTCATGCAAATCCCCAGAATTTGGGAGGCCAAGGCCAGAGGGGCATCTTGAGCCCAGGAATTTGAGACCAGCCTGGGCAGACCCACTGTTCTAGGCCGGTGCAGGGCTCCCGTCTAATCCCAGCACTGAGGAGCCAAGGCTGAGTGGACCCACGGGTCAGGAATTGAGACCATCAGGCTAACATGGTGAAACCCGTCTCTGTTGAAAAATACAAAAAATTAGCACAGGCGTGGTGGCGAAGTCCCAGCTACTCAGGGCTGAGGCAGGAGAATGGTGTGAACCCGGGAGGCAGAGGTGAGCGGTTAGCATGCACACTCCAGCCTGAGGCAGTCTGTCTCAAAAAAAAAAAAAAAAAAGACCCTGTTTCTACAAAAATTAAAAATTAGCAGGGCACAGTAGCCCATACTTAATGGTCTTAGTTACTCAGGAGGCTGAGGTGGGAGGATGGCTTAGGCCAGGGAGGTCGAGGCTGCAGTGAGCTAGCATTATGTCACTCTACTCCAGCTTAGGTGACAGAGTGAGACCCTGTTTCAAATAAATAAATTAATTGGCCAGACGCAGTGGCTCATGCTTGTAATCCTAGCACTTCAGTAGGCCAAGACAGGCCAATTGCCTTAGCTCAGGAGTTTGAGAACAGCCTGGTCAACATGGCGAAACCCTGTCTCTACTAAAAATACAAAGATTAACCAGGTGTGGTGGCGCGTGCCTGTAATCCCAGCTACTCAGGACACTGAGGCAGCAGAATCGCTTGAACCTGGGAGGCGGAGGTTGCAATGAGCCAAGATTGCGCCACTTCATTCCAGCTTGGGTGACAGAGTGAGACTGTCTCCAAAAAATAAAATTAATTAATTAATTAATTAAGTGTCTACTTGAGAGTTTGACAATTTTTCTTCTGGGGGTTGCTGTTTGTTTTTAAGGAGTTACTTATGTTTGCAGGATATGTTCAGATTCATTGTATTGTGTGTTACAAATTTCTTCTCCTACTCTGTAACCATTTTCTAATGGTTATCTTTTTTTTTTAATACAAAATCTTAAACATACACAGAAATAGAGAGAACCATATAACGAATTCCCATAGACTTATTGCCAGCTTTGATAATTGTCAATTCATGGCTAATCTTATTCCCTCTCTACCTGAACCTATTTCTTTATTGGATTGCTTTTAACACATTCCAGACGTCTTATTATTTTACCTCCCAAATTTGTAGGAAGTACATATCTCTAAGTAATAATGACCTTTTAAAGTATGGATCTAAATATACAGCCACATTATCATTCTAAGATATCTTTTGGTGAATGTTACTTCTTTTTTTTTGGGAGACAGGGTCTCGCTCCGTCACCCAGGCTGGAGTGTAGTGGTGTGATCTGGGCTCACTGTAGCCTCGACCTCCAGGGCTCAAGTGGCCTTCCCACCTCAGCCCCCTGAGTAGCTCAGACCACAGGTGTGTGCCATTACACTTGGCTAATTTTAAATTTTTTTGTAGAGAGAGTGTCTCTCTGTGTTGCCCAGGCCGGTCTACAACTCCTGACCTCAAGCAATCCTCCTGCCTCGGCCCCCCAAAGTGCTGGGATTACAGGCATAAGCCACTGTGGCAAGTTCTTTTTTTTTTTTCCTTGAGACAAGAGTCTTGCTCTGTCCTTGTTGCCCAGGCTGGAGTGCAATGGCCCAATCAAATCATGACTCACTGTAGCCTCAACCCGCTGGGCTCAAGTGATCCTCCCATCTCAGCCTCCCACGTAGCTGGAACTACCAGCATGCAGCACCACACTCGGCTAATGTGTTTGTTTGTTTGTTTGTTTGTTTCGTAGACAGGGTCTTGCTATGTTGCCCAGACTGATCTTGATCTCCTGGCCACAATTGGGGTTCCCGATTCAGCCCCGCAAAGTGCTAGGATTATAGGCATGAGCCACCACGCCTGGCCATGACTGCATTTATGTTATGGATGAACCACAATTGATGAAACCATCAAGCATTTCTTGGATTCTACTTAAAAAGCCTTTAAAATGTTAGCTGTTGTGGTGAAAGTGGGTGCCCACAGCCAGAATAAGGGCCACATTCCAGCCAACAGGAAGAGCAGAAAAGGAGAGAGCATACTCTTTGACTTTAGGGACACAATCTAGAAGTTGCCCGCATCATTTCTTCCCACGTTCCATTGGCCAGAAAACAGATACATGGCCCCACCAGGCTCCAAAGAGGATGAGAGACAGTCTTGGCTAGGGAATCTGATGCCCAATTACAAATTCTGCTTCAATAGAGGAAGGGGTGGCCAGGCAAGGGGGCTCACACCTGTAATCCCAGTGGATTGCCTGAGCTCAGGAGTTTGAGACCAGCCTGGGCAAGGTGGCAAAACACTATCTCTACAAAAAAATTTTAAAAATTAGCCGGCATGGTGGTGCCTGCCGGTAGTCTCTGCTACTTGCAGGGCTGAGGTGGGAGAATTGTTTAAGCCTGGGAAGTCGAGGCTGCAGTGAACTATGTTCCTGCTACTACACTACAGCCTCGGTGGCAGAGGGAGACCACATCTCTAAAAAAATAAAAATAAAAATTAGAATGCTGGGCACGGTGGCTCATGCCTGTAATCCCAGCACTTTGGGAGGCTGAGGCCGGCAAATCACCTGAGGTCAGGAATTAGAGACCAGCCTGACCAATATGATGAAACCCTGTCTCTACTAAAAATGCAAAAATTAGCTGGGCGTGGTGGCGCATGCCTGTAATCCCAGCTACCCAGGAAGCTGAAGAAGGAGAATCGCTTGAACCCAGGAGGCAGAGGTTACAGTGAACCAAGATTGCACCATTTCACTCCAGCCTGGGTGACGAGAGCAAAACTCCATCAAAAAAAAAAAAAAAAAAAAAAAAAATTCCAGACGTGGTGGCTCACACCTATAGAAGAAGAAAGGAAGAAAAAAATATTGGTGGGGCCAGGTGCAGTGACTCACATCTGTAATTCCAGGGCTTTGGGAGAATGAGGCAGGAGGATCGCTTGAGGCCAAGAATTCAAGACCAGCCTGGGCAACAGCGAAACATCATCGCTCCGAAAAATATAAAAATTAGCTGGGCGTGGTGGTGCGCACCTATAGTCCCAGCTACTTGGGAAGCTGAAGTGGGAGGATCACTTGAGCCCAATAAGTTGATGCTGTAGTGAGCCATGATGTACCACCGCACTCCAGCCTGGGTAACAGAGCAAGACCCTGTCTCCAATAAGAAAATAAGTAAAAATAGTTCATTCCTTTTTATTGCTGAGTAGTAGCCCACCATGTCGATTACCGCAGCTTGTTTATCCATTCATCCACTGAAGAACATTCGGTTGTTTCCAGTTTGGGGCAATTATGAACAAAGCCACTATTCATATATTGTACTAGTTCTTGTACACACTCACGTTTTCACTTCTCTTTGGTAAATGCCTAGGAGTGGGAGTGTTGGGTTGCATGGTGTGTATATGTTTAAATTTCTTAGAAACTGTCGAACTTCCCCCAGTGTGTGATGCAAATGAGGTCTTCACAGAAGGTCCCAGGTCGCTTTAGCAGTGGAGCTGAGGCGTTTGCTCCCCATGGCAGGAGTAGGATCTGATCTGTGTAGCTCTGGGACTGATTTCTTGGCCGTCCTAGAGATTCAGTGGGTTCCCTAATATCGTTGAACACATCACACATCTCCTTCTTTTTTTTTTTTTTTTTTTTGAGACAGAATCTCAGTCTGCCATCCAGGCTGGAGTGCAGTGGCGCAATCTTGGCTCACTGCAAGCTCCGCCTCCCGGGTTCACGCCATTCTCCTGCCTCAGCCTCCCAAGTAGCTGGGACTACAGGTGCCCACCACCACGCCCGGCTAATTGTTTTGTATTTTTAGTAGAGACAGGGTTTCACTGTGTTAGCCAGGATGATCTCGATCTCCTGACCTCGTGATTCACCCCCCTCAGCCTCCCAAAGTGCTGGGATTACAGGCGTGAGCCACCGTGCCGAGCCTCTTTTCTTTTCTTTTTCTGTTTTTTTTCTTTTCTTTCTTTTTGTCTCTCTTTCTTTCTTTTTTCTTTTCTTTCCTTCTGTCTTTCTCTCTCTCTCTCCCTTCTTTCCTCCTTCCCTTTTTCTTTCTCTTGAGACAGGGTCTCCTTCTGTCACCCAAGCTGGAGGACAGTGGTGCCATGATAGCTCACTGCAACCTCCAATCCCTGGGTTCAGGCAATCTTCTTGCTTCAGCCTCCTGAGGAGCTGGGACCACAAGTGCGCTCCACCATGCCTAGCTAATTTAAAACAATTTTGGGGGCCAGGCATGGTGGCTCATGCCTGTAATCTCAGAAATTTAGGAGGCCAAGGTGGGAGGATCGTTTGAGGCCAGGAGCGTGAGACCAGCCTGGCCAACATGGCGAAACCCTGTCCCTACTAAAAAAAATACAAAAATTAGCTTTTTTGTATTTGTATAAAATACAAAAATACAAAAAAATACAAAAATGATGGCTTATGCCTGTAATCCCAGCTACTCCAGAGGCTGAGGCAGGAGAATCACTTGAATCTGGGACGTGGAGGCTACAGTGAACTGAGATCGAGCCACTGCACTCCAGCCTGGGTGACAGAGCGAGACTCCATCTCAAAAAAAAAAAAAAAATTGGGCCGGGCATGGTGGCTCACGCCTATAATCTCAACATTTTGTGAGGCTGAGGTGGGTGGATCATTTGAGGTCAGGAGTTCGAAACCAGCCTGACTAACATGGTGAAAGCCCATCTGTATGAAAAATAGAAAAATTAGGACAGCGAATGGCTCACGCCTGTAATCCCAGCACTTTGGGGAGGCCGAGGGTAGTTCACCAGAGATCAGGAATTTGAGACCAGCCTGACCAACATGGTGAAAGCCTGCCTCTACTAAAAATACAAAAAAATTAGCTGGGTGTGGTGGTGGGCACCTGTAATTCCAGCTACTCAGGAGGCTGAGGCATGAAAATTGCTTGAACCCAGGAGGCGGAGGTTGCAGTGAGCTGAGATAGTGCCACTACTCTCCAGCCTGGGTGACAGAATGAGACTTTGTCTCAAAAAAAAAAAGAACAATTTTTGTAATATGGTATCTTGCTATGTTGCTCAGGCTGATCTTGAACTTCTGGCCTCAGGTGATCCTCTCACCTTAGTCCCCTGGGGCACTGGGATGACAGGTGTGAGCTACTGCAGAATGTTTAAAGGAAACAACCAACTATTTTCCAAAGCAGTTGCTCTATTTTGCATTTCCACCGGCAGTGTCTGAGATTTCCAACTGCTCCACATTTCTGCTGACACTCGATAGGGTCAGTCTTTTTAATTTTAGTCATTTGAGTGGGTGTGCAGTGACATTTCATTGAGGTTTCGTTTGTATTTCCCTAATGACTAATAGTGTTGAGCACTTTTTCACAGGCTTCCTGGCCATTCACATTTCTTCTTCTTCTTCTTCTTTTTTTTTTTCTTTTTTTGAGATGGAGTCTCACTTTTGTCATCCAAGCTGGAGTGCAATGGCGCAATCTCGGTTCACTACAACCTCTCCCTCCCGGGTTCAAGCGATTCTCCTGCCTCAGCCTCCCAGGTAGCTGGGATTACAGATGCCTGCCACCGTGCCTGGCTAATTTCTGTATTTTTAGTAGAGATGGGGTTCCACCATGTTGGCCATACTGGTCTTGAACTGATCTCAGGTGATCTGCCCGCCTTGGCCTCCCAAAGTGCTGGGATTACAGGCGTGAGCCACTGCGCTGGCCTCTTCTTCTTCTTTTTTTTTTTAAATGGAGTCTCGCTCTGTCGCCCAGGCTGGAGTGCAGCGGTGCAATCTTGGCTCACTGTAACCTCTGTCTCCTGGATTCAAGGGATTCTCCTGCTTCAGCTTCCAGAGTAGACAGAATTGCAGGAACCTGCCACCGCACCCAGATAATTTTTGTGTTTTTAATACAGATATGCTTTCACCATATTTGCCAGGCTGGTCTCGGACTCCTTACCTCAGGTGATCTGCCCACCTTGGCCTCCCAAAGTGCTGGGATTATAGGAGTGAACCATCATGCCCGGCCTTCACGTCTCGTCTTGAGTGAAGTGTCTGTTCAAATCTTTTGGCCATTTAAAAACGTTAGGCTATTTGTCTGCTTTTTAAATTTAATTAATTAATTAATTAATTTTTTTCTCTTTTGAGACAGGGTCTCACTCTGTGGCCCAGGTTGGACTGCCGTGGCGCAATCAAAGCTCACTGTAGCTTCTGCCTCCCCAGGCTCAGGTGATCCTTCCACCTCAGCCTCCCGAGTAGCTAGGACTACAGGTGGGTGCCACCATGCTGGGCTAATTTTTGTATTTTTTGAAGAGATGGGATTTTGCCCTGTTGCTCAGGCTGATCTCGAACTTCTGGGCTCAAGCAATTCACCTGCCTTGGCTTCCCAAAGTGCTGGGATTTACAGGCTTGAGCTGTCACGCCTGGCCCCCAGGCTGGTCTTGAAATCCCGAGGTCAAGTAATATGCCTGCCTTGGTGTCCCAAAGTGTTGGCATGACAGGCATGAGCCACCATGCCTGGCCTATTTTTAAAAATAGAGTTAGAGCTGTGAACGGTGGCTCACGCCTGTAATCACAGTACTTTGGGAGGCCGAGGCAGGCGGATCATCTGAGGTTGCAAGTTCGAGACCAGCCTGACCAACATGGAGAAACCCTGTCTCTACTAAAAATACAAAATTAGCCAAGCATGGAGGTGCATGCCTGTAACCCCAGCTACTTGGGAGGCTGAGGCAGGAGAATTGCTTGAACCTGGGAGGTAGAGGTTGCAGTGAGCAGAGATCACGCCACTGCACTCCAGCCTGGGCAACAAGAGTGAAACTCCGTCTCAAAAAAAAAAAAAAAAAAAAGAATTAGAGACAGGGTCTTGTTATGTTGCCAGGCTGGTTTTGAACTCCTAGCCTCAAGTGATCCTTCTGCCTTGGTCTCTATTAATCTGATGTTTTATAAAGCGTCCAGCTGCTTTGAGGAGGACAGGTTGTGGAGGGGCCAGTGTGGAAGCTGGAGAGTGGGGAGGGACTGTAGCTTCCACAGAAGTGAGCTGGTCACAGGCCGACACACTGCCTGGTTTCTGGGAGAGTCAGCGTCGGCTTCCCCAGCTCTTGGCCTGCTGCCCGGAGAGGCTGAGACACTCATCTCTTGCTCGTGTGTGGAGGCCCTCAGCTCAGCTTCCAGGAGTCTGGCACTGTCTCGGGGCAGCGCCTCGTCGCTTGGTGCCCTGAATCTCAGCTTCTTTCTTCATCCAGAGAGGGAGGGATTTTTATTTCGTTTGGTTTTATTTTGAGACGGAGTCTTGTTCTGTTGCCCAGGCTTCAGCGCAGTGATGCGATCTCAGCTCACTGCAACCTCTGCCTCCCAGGTTCAAGCGATTCTCCTGCCTCAGCCTCCTGAGTAGCTGGAATTACAGACGTGTACCACCATGGCTGGCTAATTTTTGTATTTTTTAGTAAGGACGGAGTTTCACCATGTTGGCCAGGCTGCTCTCAACCTCTTGACCTCAAGTGATCCACTCTCCTCAGTCTCCCAAAGTGCTGGGATTACAGGTGTGAACTACTATGTCCAGTCAAAGAGAGAGTTTTATCCGTCCTGTAGCCCAGAGGCCAGCCCAGACCTGCCACCTGTGGTCTGCATCAGCACAGTTGTATTGGTTGCTAAAATGTCGAAATACTGCACTTCTGGTTAGTAAAGAGCCCACATAGCCCACAGATGTCTGCTACCACCGAGTCCACTCCTTGGGGACCCCTTGGACTTTCCCACATCTCAGCAACTAAAGGTGGGGCTCTAGGACCCTGACTCCAGCCCCTATGGCCACATCTGTGTGACTGGATGGTGCTTGGGGAATATCTTCTGGGGACAGCCCAGGCCTGGCTGAAGTGGGGAAGATGAGACTAGGAAGCTGATGCTCAAGGATTGAGGGAGGATTTTTTTTTTTTTTTTTTGAGACAAAATCTCACTCTTGTCATCCAGGCTGTAGTGCAATGGCGCGATCTCGGCTCACTGCAACCTCTGCCTCCCGGATTCAAGCAATTCTCCTGCCTCAGCCTCCCGAGTAGCTGGGATTACAGGCGCCTGCCACCATGTCCAGCTAATTTTTGTATTTTTAGTAGAGACAGGGTTTCACCATTGTTGGCCAGGCTGGTCTTGAACTCCTGACCTCAGGTGATCCGCCTGCCTTGGCCTCCCAAAGTGCTAGGATTACAGGCGTGAGCCACTGCACCTGGCCGAGGGAGGATTTTTATCAAAGTGAGCCCAGGACTCGAGACTTTTAGCAGTGGAACATATCCAAGTCGCACAGTACTGAAGTATGTTCGCAGCAGTGAATCCATAGGGGTCTGTAGCAACCTCAATCTTTGCCTCCTCAAAAATGAATTTTTTTTTTTTTTGAGACGGAGTCTGACTCTGTCGTCCAGGCTGGAGTGTGCAGTGGCGTGATCTCGGTTCATGCAAGCTCTGCCTCCTGGGTTCATGCCATTTTCCTGCCTCAGCCTCCCAGGTAGCTGGGATTACAGGTGCCTACCACCACGCCCGGCTAATTTTTTGTAGTTTTAGTAGAGATGAGGTTTCACCGTATTAGCCAGGATGGTCTCCATCTCCTGACCTCGTGATCTGCCCACCTCGGCCTCCCAGAGTGCTGGAATTACAGGCGTGAGCCACTGTGCCGGCCTTCAAAAATGAATTTGACCAAGGGGCATAAGGCAGAGTGAGAAACCAAGGTAAGTTTTAGAGCAGGAGTGAAAGTTTATTATTGTTTATTTATTTATTTATTTTGAGACTGAGTTTCGCTCTTGTTGCCCAGGCTGGAGTGCAATGGCACGATCTCTGCTCACTGCAACCTCCGCCTCCCAGGTTCAAGCTATTGTTCAAGCGATTCTCCTGCCTCAGCCTCCTGAGTAGCTGGAATTACAGGCATGTGCCACCACGCCAGGCTAATTTTGTATTTTTTAGTAGAGACGGGGTTTCTCGATATTGGTCAGGCTGGTCTTGAACTGCTGACCTCAGGTGATCCGCCCACCTCGGTCTCCCAAAGTATTGGATTACAGTTGTGATCCACCGCTCCTGGCCCTTTATTATTAATGTTATTATTATCGTCATTATTATTATTTTGAGACAGCGTCTTGCTCTGTCGCTCAGGCTGGAGTGCAGTGGCGCAATCTCAGCTCACTGTAACCTCCGCCTCCCGGGTGTAAGCTATTGTTTTGACTCAGCCTCCTGAGTAGCTGGGACTACAGGCACCCGCCACCACACCCAGCTAATTTTTTGTATTTTCAGTAGAGATGGGGTTTCACCGTGTTAGCCAGGATGGTCTCGATCTCCTGACCTCGTGATCCGCCTGCCTCAGCCTCCCAAAGTGCTGTGATTACAAGCATGAGCCACCGTGACCAGCCTAATTTTTGTATTTTTAGTAGAGACAGGGTTTCACCATGTTGGCCAGGCTGGTCTTGAACTCAACCAGGCGTTATGCTAATAGACCTCACAATATCCTCACAAATATCCCAGCAGCCTGGCCTCCCTGCTCCAGTCCCTGCCTCCACAGTCTGCTCCGCACCTGCAGCCGGAGGGAACCGTGAACCCCTGAGTCAGGTCAGGGCCCTCTTGGCTCAGAGCCCTGCTCTGGTCTCCGACTGCCCCCTCGCCCACTCTGCTCCATCACCTTGGGTGGTCTGGTGTGCCCAGGAGGACGTACAGGGTCTCTTCCCTCCATGCTCGCTCTGGACACAATGGGAGAGGCTTGGGTTTTTCAGGGACGGGACTCAGACAGACCTGAACAGTGGTGACTGTGGCCTGAGCTGGGACCTGACCCTCCTCCAGGCTCCAAATATCCTCCCCTCCCCTCCCCCATGGGCCACTGGGCATCTGCCCTGTGACCAGAATCCAGTTTCCCCTTTTTTCTCCTGGGCCCAGGCCCAAGGAGCGGTGGATGTGACGTGTAGATGGGGGAGGGAGGCTTCCTGCAGCTGTCTCATCTCCCAGCACCCTAACCTCAGGTTCCTCCTGCCCCAGCCCCAGGCTCCAGCTGGGGGCTAGAAGTCCCCGTCTCCTTGGGGTGGCCTCCCTCGGGCCTTGCTCCGAGCCACTTCCTCATTCAGCAGGAGAGCCAGCCACCTGCCTCTCCCCAAGCCGCCAGCCACGCCTCTGTGTCTGTGCCACTGCCTTCCTCTCACCTTCTTTCTCAGCTTTGCCGCTGTTTTCTCCTTTCCCATCTTTCATCTTTCCCCCCTACCCCGACTCTCCCCTAGTCAAAAACCCGCTTTTGGGTCTTGGGTTCCATTTCCACCTTGATTTGCTGTGCAGCTTTAGGCAAGTGTCTCTACCTCTCTGAACAATGGGGATGATAAGAGCATGTGCCCCAGAAGGGCATTGTGGGGACTGAATGATTTAATGCTTGGGACAGAGTGCCTGCCATGTCATTAGTGCCCACATGCTGATGGCTCTTTTAATATCCTTTAAACAGCACAAGGTTCTGATGATTAAATGATAATCATCATAGCTGATGCTTTAAAAAAAACTGATGAGTGTCAGACCCTGTTCTAGGAAGTTTAATTCATTTAATCCCCACAAGTGTAAAAAGTAGGTCCCATTTTACTCCCAATTTTACAGATGAAGAAACTGAGGCTCAGGAAGGTTGGGGCTGGGTGCTGTGGCTCACACTTGCAATCCTAGCACTTTGGGATGCCGAGGTGGGTGGATCACCTGAGGTCAGGAGTTTGAGACCAGCTGGCCAACATGGTGAAACCCTGTCTCTACTAAAAAAAAAAAAATATATATATATAAATTAGCTGGGCGTGGTGGCAGACACCTATAATCACAGCTACTTGGGAGGCTGAGGCAGGAGAATCACTTGAACCCGGGAGGCAGAGCTTGCAGTGAGCCGAGACCGTGCCATTGCACTCCAGCCTAGGCAAAGAGAGGAAAACTGCATCTCAAAAAAAAAAAAAAAAAAGATGGAGTGACTTGCTCGAGGTTGCCCAGCCAGGTAGAGGCAGAGCTGGTTTCAATCAGCCAGAGGAAGGTCATGACACTGACCCTCCTGTTAAGACGATGTCTGACCCCTGATGGGGATGGAAATGAAGTTTGTACCTCGTGTACCCCTTGCCCTTCACGTCCAGTTGTTGGGGGGCTGTGGCATGGCCCCTGGGTGTCTGGGCCTGATTCTTTCTTGGGTGTTGTTTCTGTCTCTCCTCCCCTGTCCCCTCCTCCCTCTTGCCACCACCCGCCTCAGACTTCCTCCTTCACTTGCTTGGACGCTGCGCCACATCCCACCGGCCCTTACACTGTGGTGTCCAGCAGCATCCGGCTTCATGGGGGGCCTTGAACCCTGCAGCAGGCTCCTGCTCCTGCCTCTCCTGCTGGCTGTAGGTGGTGAGTTGGGGGCTTCCGCACCTGCCTCCCGGGTCCCTGGGCTCAGCTTGGGGCAGGGCAGGGAGCGGGGTGAAACGAGAGAACGAAAAGTGGGTGTTGGGATGAGAGCAGGTCCCCAGCCTTGGGGGTTTCTCCCAGAGCCGGAGCTCCCAAGTTTCGTCATCCGCTACAAGTAGTGGGGAAGAGACATCTAAGAGTGTTGCCACAGAACACATTGTGCAGAAGTAACACACATAGTCCAGTGGCCCAGACGCCAGCCCCCTGAGTCCCGCCAGACACACTCTCCCCCTTGCATACCTCCTGGCTGTCAGGATCCACCCTCCCCAGCTTCTAAACTTGCCTCCTCGACCCCCATCATAACTCTGTGCCTCAGTTTACCTTCTTTTTCCTCCTTAGGTCTCCGTCCTGTCCAGGCCCAGGCCCAGAGCGGTAGGCCTAGACCCAGCAGTCCCTCTCCCTTCCTCCCAAAGACCTCCCTGTCTCTGTCCCTCCCTCACCCTTTCCAAACCTCCCCGCCTCTGACCCCCTCCCCACAGTTCCCAGCGCACACTGACTTCCCCTGACCCCTGTGCTGCAGATTGTAGTTGCTCTACGGTGAGCCCGGGCGTGCTGGCAGGGATCGTGCTAGGGGACCTGGTGCTGACAGTGCTCATCGCCCTGGCTGTGTACTTCCTGGGCCGGCTGGTCCCTCGGGGGCGAGGGGCTGCGGAGGGTGAGTGGGGCTAGCAGGGGACAACCTGAGGACTTGCCTAGATGGGGGTGGGCAGCTGGGTAAGCTCCCAGATCTCAAACACCCAAAGGGATGGTAATGGAGGTGCTGATTTGGAAATGACAAAACACCCTCAACTCACCACTCTGCCTGTGTCTACACCTCACAACACCCCTCACCTCCAGCAGCGACCCGGAAACAGCGTATCACTGAGACGGAGTCGCCTTATCAGGTGAGAAAACCAGACTGTCCTCCTCACATTTCACTCCTGTCTGGGGATATCTGCCCAATACTCCTTCATGCCATCAGAGGGACTTCAAAGCCACTCTCCCTGAAGCACCCCCAAACCTTGAGGGCACATGGGACATCTGTCCAAAACTGACAAGCTTATGGTCAACTTAAAATGTGTGAAGAGGGGCTGGGCACAGTGACTCAAGCCTGTAATCCCAGCACTTTGGGAGGCTGAGGCGGGTGGATCACTTGAGGTCAGGAGTTCGAGACCAACATAGTGAGACCCTGTCTCTACTAAAAATACAAAATTAGCTGGGTGTGGTAACGCATGCCTGTAATCCCAGATACTTGGGAGGCTGAGGCAGGAGAATCCTTTGACCCGGGAGGCGGAGGTTGCAGTGAGCCAAGATCACGCAATTGCACTCCAGCCTGGGCAACAAGGGGGAAACGCTGTCTGGAAAAAAAAAAAAAAAAAAAAAAGGGTGTCTTTACCTTTGTACGTGCAAGCACAGACCTTGCCAGAAATCAGGCCAGGAATTTTCTGGAAGAAACCCAGCCCTAGGACGACTGATTTCTGGGAGATGCTCTCAGTAGGGCAGAGAATATCATTCAGCCCTACCTTGGTAACTCTAAAGGGAGGAGTCCTGCAATTTCTTTTTGGGGTTTGAGGACCCTGCATCCCTTTGAGAAACTAAGAAAATCTAGAATCCTCAGAAAAATCCACACAAAAAATACAGAATTGTGTATATAATCTGAGAGCAGTGTAAGTGTTTTTTATAATTAAAAAAAAGTTTTTTTGGCCAGGCATGGTGACACACACCTGTAATCCCAACACTTTGGGAGGCTGAGGCAGGTGGATCATGAGGTCAGGAGTTCAAGACCAGCCTGGCCAAGATGGTGAAACCCCATCTCTACTAAAAATACAAAAATTAGCTAGGCATGGTGTCAGGCACCTGTAATTCTAGCTTCTCGGGAGGCTGAGGCAAGAGAATCGCTTGAACCCGGGGGTTGGAGGTTGCAGTGGGCCGAGATTATGCCACTGCACTCTAGCCTGGGAGACAGTGAGACTCCATCTCAAAACGAAAAAAAAAAAGAAAAAGAAAAGACAGGGGTCTCACTATGTTGCCCAGGCTGGTCTCAAACTCCTGGTCTCAAGTGATCCTCCCACCTCAGCCTCCAAAAATCTTGGGATTACAGGCACAAGCAAGCGTGCTGGTTGAGTATTCTTGAAGCTCTTCGTTCTTTCTTTTCTTTAATTTTTTTTTTTTCTTGAGATGGAGTCTCACTCTGTAACCCAGGCTGGAGTGCAATGGCGTTGTCTCAGCTCACTGCAACCTCCACCTCCCAGGTTCAGTCGATTCTCCTGCCTCAGCCTCTCGAGTAGCTGGAACTACAGGCACATGCCACCACACCCAGCTAATTTTTGTATTTTTAGTAGAGATGGGGTTTCACTATGTTGGCCAGGCTGGTCTCAATCTCCTGACCTCGTCGCCCACCTTGGCCTCCCAAAGTGCTGGTATTACAGGCGTGAGCCCCCGCACCCAACCTTATTTTATTTTATTTTTTTTTAAAGTAGAGGTAGGTTCTCACTATGTTGCCCAGGCTGGTCTCAAACTCCTGGGCTCAAGAGATCCTGTTACCTTGGTCTCCCAAAGTGCTGGGATTATAGGCATGAGTCACCATGCCTGGCTGAAGCTCTTTTTAAAAACTATGGTGTATACAAGAGAATCTAGTCATCTATCCTCCTCTCTGTCAGTGTTCCTTTTTAACCCTTTAGGGGGTCACGAGATCCTCTAAGACCCCTCCCCTGAAAATGCATGCCCAGACTAGTCATTATATATAATTTTAGGGTTTCTGTGTGAGGCTTGCCCCTGGGGGCCACATAGATCCTCTCCCCACCCCAAGTGTGAACCCCGCTGTGTGGAGTCTGATGTATTGTGTGCAACCAGCTTTGCCTATTCACCTCACTTGTGGATAAAGTTTCTTTGTGAAGTCTAAGAATCTCAGGTTTGGCTCTGTGATATCCAGAAGACCGAGGGGCCTTTCCAGTTACTGGTGGCAGTGAAATTTTAGGGCAAAGCGTTACGCTTTGTATTCATGTATTCATTCCCTCTGTGGATGTGTCCAGCACCTATAAGTGCTCGATGCTGGGGACACAGTGACAGAGTTTATGTCATAGTTAAGACAAACTTGAAGCAAATGAACTAATACAATAATTTTGGGAGGCGCAGTAAAGGAAATAAACAGGCTTTTGTGACAGTGACTGGAGTGTGGGGGGAAGAAACTACAGAGGGGAAATTGAGAAATGCCTCTCCGAGGAGGTGACGTGAACTGAGACTTGAAGGGAGAGGAGATCTAGGGGAACAGAGTTTCAGGTGGAGGGAACAGCACATGCAGGGGCCCTGAGGCCAGGGCGCACTGATGAGGCAGAGGAGAAGGGGGGAACACTGAACGCGCTTGAATAAAACCCAGATCCCTTCCATGGCTATAAAGCTGAAGAAGCTGCCGGGGCCTTGTAGGCCACTGGGAGAAGGCTGAAGGCTGGATTTTATTTGGTGGGTCCCTTTCACTGATGGCCCCCATCCTTTTAGGAGCTCCAGGGTCAGAGGTCGGATGTCTACAGCGACCTCAACACACAGAGGCCATATTACAAATGAGCCCGAATCATGACAGTCCGCAAGCTGATACCTGGATCCAGCCATTCCTGAAGCCCACCCCGCACCTCATTCCAACTCCTACCATAATACAGACCCACAGAGTACCGTCCCTGAGAGACCAGACCTCTCCCCAATACTGCCCTCAAATAAACATGAAGCACAAAAACATTATGCCAGATCCTTGGGCTGATGGGATGGGGGACATGTGGGGGTTCCGAGGGGGCCTTGGATCCAGAAACAGTTCATGGGAGGGAGGCTTTGGGAACGCTGGGGTTCTTTGAGGAAGAATACGACTACAGGTGTTTCAATTGTTTTATTACAATCCAAAAGTTTGGGCAGGGGGTTCCTGCGGCACCACACATCATCCAGGATGAGAGGGTCGGAAGTCAAAGGTCCAAGATGCAGGAGGGTCAGCCCCTGCCCGGCATGTTGATGTAGACTTTGCCATCTTCTGGGGGTAGGGAAAGAAAGCATGAAGCCTGACCACCCACATCTCCACTTCCCTGGGGACCCCCTGCTTCAGGGGTTTCCTCAGGGGTTCCCCGGGGCACCTCCCCCAGGGTTTCCCCAGCACCTCCTCCAGGGCTTCCCCAAGGGCCCCCTCCCTGGGACCCCCTCCCTAGGGACACCATGCACCCTCCAGGCCCCGCCCATCCCTGCCCTTACCTTGGGCGGGGCTGCGGCGTGGGCGTGCGCACAGGAACACCGCCCCCACGATGAGCAGCGACGCCACCGCATCCGCTGCCACGAGGCCTGCCAGGAGCGGCAGAGAGAGGGACCCACATCCGGAACAGGAGCCTGGAGAGCGGGGGCGGAACAGGGAGACAGTCAGGCTCTGCGTCCTGGGGCTATGCTTTGGTCACAGGGAGACAGGAAGTCCCCTGTGAGGGGTGGGTCCCAGGTTCCCTAGGGTTGCGCTTGGGGAATGAAACAGGAGATAGAGATGCGGAGAGGCTGGGTGTCCCAGGACCCTCGGGGCTGTGCGGCGGGCACACGGGGGACTCCTGAACAGAGGCTGGGGGTCGCTGATTCTGGGACTTGGAGAAGGACACGGATTGTCTGATTTGGGGACGGGAGGTGGGATGGTGACCTGGAGAGCCACTGGGGTGTTCTGGGAGCCTCTGGCCAAGCTTCTGGGATGGAAGTGACACCTGAAGTGCCAGGGTAAAAAGCAAGGAGTGATCTCTCACCTGGGGTCGTCTGAGCTGCAGCCACTGTGGAAAGAGAAAGAAGGTAGATGAGGATGGAGAGAAGGTCCACAGAACAGAATGCTCAGTCCGTCGCGGTGGCTTATGCCTGTCATCCTAGCACTTTGGGAGGCGGAGGCAGAAAGATCACTTGAGCCCAGGAGTTCGAGACCAGCCTGGACAACATAGTGAGACCCCCATCTCTGCAAGAAATACAAAAATTAGCTGAAGGTGTTGGTTTGCACCTGTAATCCCAGTTACTCGGGAGGCTGAGGTGGGAGGATCACCTGAGCCCAGGAAGTCAAGACTGAAGTAAGCCATGATTGCGCCACTGCACTCCAGCTTGGACAACAGAGCAAGACCCCATCTCAAAACAAACAAACCAAAAAATATGGTGTACGGAAGGAAAGGTAGTGTCCTGAGAAGTAATCTCCATGTTGGAGAGATGGAACAGGGCCACATGGGAAGGGGACTCCCAGAGACATGGAGAGTGACAAGAAATTGGAATTGGCAGCAGAGACCCAGCCACGAGAAGGGGATGCTAACAGGCAGCCCCTCCAGAACTCCCTGCCTCACCTCCTCCCGCCCCCAAGGACCCAGGCTCTGAAGCCAAATGGATCTCCCAGAAGGGAAGGGGTGCAGGGAAAAGAACCCCACTTTCAGCACCCGTCCCTACAGACGTCACCCAAGCACCCATGTCACAAACACTCTGCCTACCATCCCCTGTAACCACTGGCTTCACCTGGGAGCAAAAGCAGGAAGAGGATGTGACCCGGATGGATCATGGTGGGCTGGGGTCTGGCAGGGGTCTGGTAGAGGACTGTGGTCCAGAGAAGTCCCGAGGAACTGTGGGGGAGCAGAGAAGTAGCAATAGCGGATGTCACCCTGCTGGTGTCAAGGCCATCTGCTTCCTGTGTCTGTTGAGGGGGTGTCTCCGTTATTGCCTTTGGTGAACTGACTCAGGGGGAGGGTCAGAGAGACCAGGGAGGCTGCTGGCCTGGCCAAGTGGGAATGACAGGTGGCCAGCGGTGCAGGCTAGGGAGATCTGGAAATATTTTGGAGGTACGGCCAACAAAATTTGCTGATGAAATGGATGTGGGTGTGTTTGAGAGGGATCCTAGACAGCCAAGCCTTCTGGCGTGAAAAGCTGAGAAGATGGGAGTGTCTGCTGGCAGAGATGAAAGGTGGGGAAGTGGGTTTGCGGGGAAAGTGACGAGGTTTGGGCACACGGAGTTGGAAATGCCTGATAATCTCCCTGTGGAGATGCTGAATGACCTCACTGCATTTAGGAGTTCAGGGGATAAGGCTGGTCTGGAGATGTAAATTTGGGGGTTGATGGCTTATGGATGCTACTTAAAGCCACAAGACTGGGTGAGATCACCAAGGAAGTGAGTGCAGACAGGATTCTGCCCCCATCCCAACACACACTGAATGGGGGAAGAGGAGGAACTCTGCCAGGGAAATGGAGAAAGAGGGAGTAAGGGAGGGGACACCGGAGAGCTTGGCATCTTGAAAGCAGGGGAGAGACCACCGTGGTGGCTCATGCCTGTAATCCCAGCACTTTGGCAGGCCAAGGCAGGAGGATCACCTGAGGTCAGGAGTTCAAGCCAACATGGTGAAACCCCATCTCTACAAAAATACAAAAATTACCCAGGCATGGTGTCAGGCTCCTGTAATCCCAGCTACTTGGGAGACTGAAGCAGGTGGAGGTTGCACTGAGCTGAGATCTCGCCACTTTGCCACTGCACTCCAGCCTAGGTGACAGAGTGAGGCCCTGTCTCCAAAAAAAGAAAGAAAAAGAAAAAGAATAAGAAAAGAAAAGCAAGCAAGCAAACAAGCAGGGGAGAAATAGGGCCAACGTGGTCAGTGCTGTGAAAGGTCACCAAGTGAAACTGACAGTGGCCTCCCACTGGAATGTCAGCTCCAGGGCTGGGAATTCCTGTCTACTTAGTTCACAGTACCCAGCAAAATGCCTCCTCTGCTGCAATGAATTATTTTAAATGATGCATGAGTAAATGAAACCAGACCTCTGAAAAGGGTGATATAGGGGAGAGGAAGAAATTGAGCCACACCCTATACCCTTACCCACAGGCCCTTTCTCTGGGAGTCTAGACCCCCAGTCCTCCCCTCCCTCTGGACCCAGTAATATTCTCCCTGCCCCCACCCCTATCTCCATTCCCACTCCTACCCCTACCTCCATGGGCAGGACCCAGGAGACAAAGCCTCCAGCACCCCCTTGGACAGACTCAGAAATCCAGGCCCCAGCCAGGCACCACGGCTCAAGCCTGTAATCCCAGCACTTTGGGAGGTCAAGGCAGGTGGGTCACCTGAGGTCAGGAGTTCGAGACCAGCCTGGCCAAATGGTGAAACCCCGTCTGTCCTAAAAATACAAAAATTAGTCAGGCGTGGTGTCCGGCGCCTGTAGTGTCAGCTACTCGGGAGGCTGAGGCGAGAGAATCACTAGAAAAGAAATCCAGGCCCCCCAGTATCCCCCTCCTCTTGGAGCCCAGTACCCTAGGCTCCTTCAGACCAAAGATCTGGACCCCAGCTCCCTCCTTCCCCAGGGACCTAGTAGTCCGCCTCCCAAGTCCACCCTGCCCATTCAGGGACTGCGTTCGCCGGAGCGCGACCCGGGGACTCCCAGGCTTGTGGGCGGGCCCTGCCCAGGACTGGGCGGTGCCAGAACCCCTAGTTTAAAAACTCGCGGGTACCGGACCTAAGATCGGGGACCCGGCGGCGGCTCCGCGGGGGAAACAGCGAGGCTGGCGCAGCGCCGAGGCCGCGGCCCTGGGGGCCCGCAATCCACGCCAAGGAATCCCCGAGGTAACGGGTGCGGGTAGGGCACGCTCGGCCCGCTAAGAGAGTGAGGGACTGAGGATCGAAAGACTCCCGAGGCCCTGAGGGACGGAGCTGGAGCGTCAGTCCTGTGTCCCAAGAGTGAGGGTCCTAGGTGTTTGGAGAAGGAGGGGATCGTGGATCGTGACGGAGGGGCGGCTGGGATCTCGGACTTCTGGGTCCTGGGGGTGCAGGGGTCTGGGGATCTAGGATCGCGGTGCCCCGAGGGTGAAAGGGCTGGGAGGTTGGACCCCTGGGTCCTTGGAGGTGCTAGGGGTTGCTGGCAGCCGAGACTCCTAACCCTAGAAGGAGGGACTGGGCTGAGCGCTGGGGGGCGTGGTTGCTTAAAATCGGCGCGGGTCTCGGTGGGGAAGGGTCCGGAGCCTGGCCTCAGGGCTCTACGCTGGGGGTGACCCTGCCTCTGCCCCGCCCTGGGATTTCCGGATCGCCACCCGTGCGGGGCTGAGCAGGAATTCCCCTTGCGCGGGGATTCCACGAGCGCCACGCTCGGCCGCGCACCCCGCCTCGGAGCAGGACACCTGGGGCACAGGCCTAGGGGGAAGGGGAGGATGGAAGATTCCCTTGCGTGAGCGCCGTGGCGTCATTGCGCCGCGTCCGGGCGGTTTCCGAGCCGCCTCCTCCCGCCCCCGCCCCCAGCAATCCCCGCTTAACCCTTCCTCCGCCGGAATTCAGGCTCAAGGGTGAGGGTTGTCTTTCTGGGTGGTGATAAGGAGTTTGGCAACCGGGGCTCCCAGGTCCTCGAGAGGAACGAACTGAGGGTACAGACTCCTGGGGCCTGAAAGCGAGACTGTATGGATGGGACTTTTTTTTTTTTTTTAATGGAGTCTCTCTCTGTCGCCCAGGCTGGAGTGCAGTGGTGTGATCTCTGCTCACTGCAACCTCAACCTCCGCCTCCTGGGTTCAAGTGATTCCCCTGCCTCAGCCTCCCAAGTAGCTGCAATTACAGGCGCCCGCCACCACGTCCGGCCAGTTTTTATATTTTTAGTAGAGACGGGGTTTCGCCATGTTGGTCAGGATGGTCTCGAACTCCTGACCTCAGGTGATCCAACCGCCTTGGCCTCCTAAAGTGTTGGGATTACAGGCGTGAGCCACCGCTCCCGGCCCAGGGCGATGCCTTTGACTTCTCGAGGAGGGGCGCTGGGGACTCCTGATTTCCGAGTCAGGTTCTAGGGCAAAAAAATGTTGGGAACCTGGATGTGCGTCTAGGGAGTGATGCCTGGGGCCCGACCCCCACCAACCCGCTGACTTCAAAACTGGGATATCTGGGGGTGGAATTTTTTTACGGAAGTTGGGTGGTTGCTGCAGAGGGGTGCCCTCCTCCCCCTTCCTCACTTTCCGCGACGCTGGTGGAAAGTTGGGTCAGAGGGAAAGTGCGGAGCAAAAGGAAGGAAACGGCGGAGGCGGATGCCCCACCCCAAATCTTCTAATGGCTTTGGAGGAGTCAGGCAGCATCTATGTGCCAGTTTTTCCGCGCGGGAGGGCGAGGAGGGTGCTCAAACCCACTCCCCCCGCGCCACCCCGGCCACATTTAGGTGACTTGAGGACCCTTGATGACTTCTCCCCCCCCTCCCCGTCCTCTCCCGCACAGTGAGCAGGGGTGAGCGCAGTCACTGCCCGACGCAAACCGTGAAGAAGCTTCTGGAAGAGCAGAGGCGCCGCCAGCAGCAGCAGCCGGACGCTGGCGGGGTGCAGGTGAGGCCAGGGGCCACAGCTCTCAGGAGGCCCCGTGCTGTCCGGTAGGGACTCAGTGGCTTGCCGGAGGCACTCGGGGCTGATGAGAGGGGTGGTCCTGACCGAAATGTCCTATAGATCCGAGACAGAACAGAGGAATCTGCCAGATAGTCACCTGGGTTCCTTTTTGCTTTTGTCTCTGCAGGGACAATTTCTCCCTCCCCCAGAGCAGCCCCTGACCCCATCTGTGAATGAGGCTGTGACTGGTAAGTTCTCTGGGCTCCCAGCCTTCCCATCCCCCTTCCCTAAGGGACTCAGACATCCCAGCTCTCAGAACTTTGGGACACCTAGGAGTCAGGCCCTCATTCTTCCCTTTTTTTTTTTTTTTTTGGAGACAGGATCTCACTCTGTTGCCCTGGCACTGGATGGAGTGCAGTGGCACTACCTGGCTCACTGCAGCCTCAACCTTCTGGGCTTGAGTGATCCTCCCGCCTCAGCCTCCCAAGTAGCTGGGACCACAGGCAATGCCACCTTGCTCGGCTAATTTTTTAAATTTTTGTAGAAACGGGGTCTGACTATGTTGCCCAGGCTGGTAGGCCCTCATTCTTGCTGGAACTCAGTAGCAGTCTGATTTCCTAGGTTCTCTGAGTCCAGTAGTCTATGCACATAGTCCTACAGAACCCCAGGGCCCAGGCTCCAGCCTTTTTAGTGCCCCAGGAGTCCAGGCCCTCAATTCCTCAGTGTCCTAGGAATCCAGATCCCAGGCACTTGGTGTCCCAGAAGTACTAATTCTCAGTACCTTGGGAGACACCAGGCCCTCTACCCCTGGATGTGAAGTCCCCAACTCTGGTAACCAGACCTGCCCCTGCCCCTCCTCTTACACGCAGGCCACCCTCCCTTCCCAGCACACTCGGAGACTGTGGGTTCTGGACTTAGCAGCCTGGGTCTCCCCATGGGCTTTCCAGACTGGGACCCCAACACGCATGCTGCCTACACAGACAGCCCCTACTCTTGCCCTGCTTCTGCTGCCGAAAGTTTCCTGCCTCCTGACTTCTACCCACCCTCGGACCCAGGGCAGCCGTGCCCATTTCCCCAGGGCATGGAGGTGAGATACAGAGTGGGTACAGGATGCTGAAGGGCCCCTAAAAATTTGCATTTGCACTCCTGCAGTATTCTGAGATGTCTGGAGCTCAGTTACGATCCACTTTTCCAGGCCGGGTGTGGTGGCTCACGCCTGTAATCCCAGCACTTTGGGAGGCTAAGGCAGACGGATCACTTGAGGTCAGGTGTTTGAGACCAGCCTGGCCAACATGGTGAAACCAAAAATACAAAAATTAGCTGGGTGTGGTGGCGCGCGCCTGTAATCCTAGCTACTCGGGAGGCTGAGGCAGGGGAATTGCTTGAACCCAGGAGGTAGAGGTTGCAGTGAGTGGAGATTGCACCGATGCACTCCAGCCTGGGTGACAAAGCAAGACTCTGTGCCGGAAAAAAAAAAAAAAAAAAATCCCCTTTTCCAGATGGGCAAAACTGAGGCCTAAAGGTCAAAAGTCACTTGGCATAGATGGGATACCCAGGGGCTCTGCAGGCAGGTGTGTGTGTGGTGGCTTGGGATGGGAAAGTTCTCAGCTGACTGGCTCTCCCCACCACCTGCACCCTTCAGGACCCCCCGGACACCCGGTTCTATGCAGAATCTTCCCTACCACAGGCAGGACCCTGGAGAGTTTCTACACTCCCTTCGGGAACCCCACAGTTCCCCGCTGTGGTCCCTGGACCATCGCTGGAGGCGGCCCGAGCTCACATACTGGCTTTGGGGCCACAGCAGCTGCTGGCCCAGGATGAGGAGGGGGACACGTGAGTATAGGGGATGGGGTTGTCTGCAGACTCTTGGCTTGGCGGGGGCTGTTCTCACGCCTGTCCCCCGTCTGTCCTCAGGCTCCTTCACCTGTTTGCGGCTCGAGGGCTGCGCTGGGCGGCGTATGCTGCGGCTGAGGTGCTCCAGGTGTACCGGCGTCTTGACATTCGTGAGCATAAGGGCAAGGTGAGGCCTGGGGCCTGAACTCTCCTGGGTTCAGGGGAGGAGGGAGCCTGGGGCCTGGACCCCTGGATCCTAGAGAAGAGGGGAATCAGGGGTTAGCTCCTGGGGCTGAGGGGAGACGGGGCTGGGAGCCTGGTTTTCCGACAGGAGGGAACCAGGAGCCCAGCCTGACCTGTCCTGTGACTTGCAGACCCCTCTCCTGGTGGCGGCTGCTGCCAACCAGCCCCTGATTGTGGAGGATCTGCTGAACCTGGGAGCAGAGCCCAACGCCACTGACCATCAGGGACGTTCGGTCTTGCACGTGGCCGCTACCTACGGGCTCCCAGGAGTTCTCTTGGTACGGCCAACTGGCAGGCAGGGGTTCGTCTGGGGGGTAGACTGGTTGCCCGGATTTTGGCTTCCAGGGTCAGGAGGCCAGGGGATAACTTTACCCAGCACTCTGTCTTCTCTTCCTCCCAGGCTGTGCTTAACTCCGGGGTCCAGGTTGACCTGGAAGCCAGAGACTTCGAGGGTAAGTTGGGTGTAGGGAGGGCTGGTGTGGTTGGTATGACTGGGCGAGCTGGGTGCAACAGATGCAAGTCCCTCACTGTCTCCATTCTGCAGGCCTCACCCCGCTCCACACGGCCATCCTGGCCCTTAACGTTGCTATGCGCCCTTCTGACCTCTGCCCCCGGGTGCTGAGCACGCAGGCCCGAGACAGACTGGATTGTGTCCACATGTTGCTGCAAATGGGTGCTAATCACACCAGCCAGGTGAGCTGGGATGTGGGCGGTCGGTCCCTGGGAGACTGTGTGGAATGGGGCCACTTTGATGTCCGGGAGCTCCAGACAAATGCTGACTTTGCCTCTTCTTTGCTGCATGCCCTTGAACATGTTACTTCACTTCTCTGTGCCTTGGGGCTTTTTGGTTGTTTGTTTGTTTTGAGAGGGAGTTTTGCTGTTGTTGCCCTGGCTGGAGTGCAATGATGTGATCTCGGCTCACTGCAACCTCCGTTTCCCGGGTTCAAGTGATTCTCCTGCCTCAGCCTCCCGAGTAGCTGGGATTACAGGCATGAGCCACCATGTCTGGCTAAGTTTTTGTGTTTTTAGTAGAGACGGGGTTTCTCCATGTTGGTCCTGCTGGTCTTGAACTCCTGACCTCAGGTGATCCACCTGCCTTGGCCTCCCAAAGTGCTGGGATTACAGGCGGGAGCCACCACGCCCTGCAGGGTTTTGTCGTTGTTGTTGTTATTGTTATTTGTTTGTTTTGTTTGTTTGTTGAGACAGGGTCTCACTCTGTCGTCCAGGCTAGAGTGCAGTGGTGCAATCTCGTCTCACAGCCACCTCTATCTCCCAGGTTCAAGCGATTCTCCTGCCTTAGCCTCCTGAGTAGCTGGGACTGTAGGCGCATGCCACCATGCCTGGCAATTTTTTTTTTTTTTTTGTATTTTAGTAGAGGTGGGCTTTCATCGTGTTGGCCAGGCTGGTCTCAAACTCCTGACCTCAAATGATCCCCCCACCTTGGCCTCCCAAAGTGCTGGGATTACAGGCATGAGCCACCATACCCGGCCCCTAGTTGTTAACTGGGAATAATATTACTGACCTTAGGGTATGTTATCAAGCACTTAGTTTTCATTCATCAAGCACTGAGTTTCAGATTAGCTTATTGAAACCTCACAAACACCCTTTGACATGTGTACTCTTTCTATTTTCTCTATTTTACTGATAAGGAAACTGAGGCACGGGAAATCAAAAATCTTTTTTTTTTCTTTTTGAGACAGAGTTTTGCTCTTGTCGCCCAGGCTGGAGTGCAATGGTGCAATCTCGGCTCACTGCAACCTCCGCCTCCTGGGTTCAAGCGATTCTCCTGTGTCAGCCTCCCGAGTAGCTGGGATTACAGGTTCCCACCACCACACCCAGCTAATTTTGTATTTTTAGTAGAGACAGGGTTTCTCCATGTTGGCCAGGCTGGTCTCGAACTCCTGACCTCAGGTGATCGTCCTGCCTTGGCCTCCCAAAGTGCTGGGATTACAAGCGTGAGCCACTGCACCTGGCCTCAAAAATCTTTTTGAGACAGGGTCTCACTCTGTCACTCAGGCTGGAGTGCAGTGGCATGATCACAGCTTATTGCAGCCTTGACCTTGTGCACTTAAGTGATCCTCCCACCTCAGCCTCCCAAGTAACTGTGATCACAAGCATGCACCACCACCCCTGGCTACTTTTTTGTAGAGGTAAGGTCTAACTATGT
This sequence comes from Papio anubis, assembly GCF_008728515.1. Classification (NCBI taxonomy): domain Eukaryota; kingdom Metazoa; phylum Chordata; class Mammalia; order Primates; family Cercopithecidae; genus Papio; species Papio anubis. The sequence goes on from NC_044995.1 coordinate 20,551,315, forward strand.
TGGCCAGGCAGGTCTCAAACTCCTGAGCTCAAGCAATCCTTCCACCTCTGCCTCTGAAAGTGCTGGGATTACAGTTGTGATCCACTGCACCCAGCCTAAAAAATCTTACAGCTTGTGAATGTCAGAGATGGAATTAGAACCCAGGTAGTCTGACTTTAGGACCTAGCTTTTAATTATGTTCTATTCCTTTCTTGTGACAGTAGCTCCTTCATAGGCTGGCTGAGATAATTAAACATCCACAAAAAATGTTTATTTATTTATTGAGATGGAATCTCACTCTGTCACCCAAGCTGGAGTGCAGTGGTGTGATCTCAGCTCACTGCAACCTCTGTCTCCCGGGTTCAAGCGATGCTTCTGCCTCAGCCTCCTGAGTAGGTGGGACTACAGTCATGCACCACCACGCCCGGCGATTTTTTTGTATTTTTAGTGGAGACAGGGTTTCACTATGTTGGCCAGGCTGGTCTCAAACTCCTGACCTCAGGTGATCCGCCCACCTTGGCCTCCCAAAGTGCTAGGATTACAGGCATGAGCCACCACGCCCAGCCAAAACATATTTTTTTAGTTAAAGAATATTGAACACCAATAAAATATAGAAAATTGTAGAATGAACTCCTTGTGTCCAACATCAGTAACCAGCGACTCATGGCCAGCCTTGCCCCCATCCACTCTCTCACTGTCATGTGATTTTTTTTTTTTTTTTGACGGATCTCGCTCTGTCACCCAGGCTGGAGTGCAGTGGCATGATCTCAGCTCACTGCAAGCTCCACCTCCAGGGTTCACACCATTCTCCTGCCTCAGCCCCCCGAGTAGCTGGGACTACAGGCACCCGCCACCATGCCCAGCTAATTTTTTGCATTTTTAGTACAGATGGGGTTTCACCGTGTTAGCCAGGATGGTCTCGATCTCCTGACCTCGTGATCCGCCCGACTTGGCTTCCCAAAGTGCTGGGATTACAGGCATGAGCCACCACGCCCGGCCTCTCACTTTCGTGTGATTTTTAAGCAAATTCAAACACATTTTTTTTTCAATAAATATTTGTATATCTTTAAAGAATAGCGGTGTTTAGCAGAGTTAGCTAGATGGTGGGGATGGACTGTAGGAAGAACAGGCATGGCTGAGTAGAGACAAGATAAGGCATTATTAGCGGGGTCTGGAAATGAATGATGGCAATCTAGGCTCTTAATGGTTGCAAAGTAGAGCTAAGTGATCATTTGGGCAATACAGAGAAGGTGGAATTGATACTTTGGTAATTCATTCCTTTCTTCACTCAGAATTTTGGACACGTATGATGTGGCTACCAGTGTGCTGTGATGGGGCATAAAGTTGCTTTTTGTTTGTTTGTTTTTTAGAGACAGGGTCTGGCTTTGTCACCCAGGCTAGAGTGCCATGGTGCTATCACGAATCACTGAAGCCTCGACCTCCCGGCCTCAAGCATTCCTCCCACCTCAGCCTCCCAAGTAGCTGGGACTACAGGCATGAGCCACCTCACCCGGCTAATTGTTTTCTATTTTTTGTAGAGATGGGGTCTTGCTATGTTGCCCAGGCTGGTCTCGAACTCTTGGGCCCAAGTGACCCCCCAGCCTTGGCCTCCCAAGTGCTGGGATTACAGGTGTGAGCTGCTGTGCCCAGCTACCTATCATGTTTTAATAAGAAAAGACCACTCTCTTGTACTTTTAGACATTACAATTTAATCGAAAAGAGAGGAGATGATAAGTAAACAAAGAACTGAACATAATTACAAATCGGGATGAGAGCTGCCTCGGAAATATAGGAGCTCCTAGACAATGAAAAGACTGGCTTTATGTTGGATGCGGGGCTCACGATGAAGGTCATTCTGAGGAAATTACATTTAAGTTGAGTGAGAGATGATGAAGAGGAAGAATTAACTGTGTGGTAGGGTTCTGGGAGAACTCAGAAATCAGGGAGTATTTCTCTGAAAACAGGACAAATAAATTTTTCTTTCTTTTTTTTTTTTTTTGAGATGGAGTCTCGCTGTCACCCAGGCTGGAGTGCAGTGGTGCAGTCTCGGCTCACTGTAACCTTCCGGGTTCAGGTGATTCTCCTGCCTCAGCCTCCCGAGTAGCTGGGACTACAGGCGTGTGCTATCACACCCCTCTAAGTTTTGTATTTTTAGTAATAATAACAAATAAATTTAAAAAAAAATAAAGATGGCTGGGTGCGGTGGCTCATGCCTGTAATCCAAGCACTTTGGGAGGCCCAGGTGAGTGGATTGCTCGAGCTCAGGAGTTCGAGACCAGCCTCGGCAACATAGGGAGACCGCATCTCTACAAAAAAATACAAAAATTAGCTGGGCTTGTTGGCACGTGCCTGTGGTCCCAGGTACTCAGGAGGCTGAGGTGGGAGGATCACCTGAACCTGGGGAGGTCAAGGCTGCAGTGAGCCATGGTGTTGCCACTGCACTCCAGCCTGGGCGACAGAGCAAGACCCTGTCTCTCAACAACAACAACAATAGTAATAATAATAATAAAAGATAAGAACTCTTCCCCTGTAATCCCAGTGCTTGGGGAGCCTAAGGTGGGAGGATCACTCGAGCCCAGTAAGTTGAGGCTGCAGTGAGTCATGGTCACACCACTGCACTCCAGCCTGGGCAACAGAGCGAGACCCCGTCTCAGAAAACAAACAAAAAAAATAACTTTTATATTTTGAGACGGAGTCTTGCTCTGTTGCCCAGACTGGAGTGCAATGGTGTGATATTGGCTCACTGCAACCTCTGCCTCCCACGTTCAAGCTATTCCTGTGCCTCAGCCTCCCAAGTAGGTGGGATTATAGGCACGTGCCACCACGCCTGGCTAATTTTTGTATTTTTAGTAGAGACGGTTTCACCATGTTGGCCAGGCTGGTCTCAAACTCTTGACCTCAAGTGATCCGCCTGCCTTGGCCTCCCAAAGTGCTGGGATTACAGACACGAGCCCCTGTGCCCTTCAAAAAAAAAAAAAGAACTTTTTAAACCTCAGTATCATTACTCTGTCTTTAAAAAATTAAAGATTTTCTTGCAATACCAAATACCCTGGCTGTAGTCAGATTTGCTTTTGGCTATAAAATGATAATTTTTTTCATTAAAAAATAAATCAAGATCCAAGTAAGCACACATATTATGATGTTACATCTTTTCAAATCACTCTTAATCTAGAGCTTTGGTTTTGTCTTCATTTTTTGGATGAGCAAACTAGGTGGTTTTGCCCTGTTATCAGCACATAAAATGTTTAACATTCATTATCATTTGCAAACTCCTTAAAGACACATAAAAAGGTTTCATTTTAGAAAAGGTCTTTTATTTTCCCCCAAATATGATGGGAACAGCTCAATATTGTGGTGCAGTATTGCAATATTAGCTAGTCCACTGATGAATGCTGCCAACTCCTGTGCTTGTAGATAAAGTACAGTCTGTGTGGGTCGGGATGCAGTTTAATGTGTTGAATGGAGGGCAGGTAGCCAAGGCAGTTGCTTTGAAGAACTGGAAAAAGAATCTCTTTCCCAGACACTGGTGTGAAAATTGTCATAAGAAATGTACAGTTCTGGGAGGTGTATGGTGTGAATGGTACACCCTGAGACGGGTGTTGTGCAGTGCACAAGACATACAACTGAATAAGGCACTCTTGGTGGGGCTTGCAGAGGAGGGCCAGCATCCTATTTACTTATTTATTTATTTATTTATTTATTTTGAGATAGAGTGTCACTCTGTCACCCATGCTGGAGTGTAGTGGCATGGTCATGGCCCACTGCAGCCTTGAACTCCTAGGCTCGAATGATCCTCCTGCCTCAGCCTCCCAAGCAGCTGGGGCTACAGGTGCGCACCAGCACACCTGGCTAATTTTTCTATTTTTTGTAGAGATGAGGTCTTGCTGTGTTGTCCAGGCTGGTCTCCAGTTCCTGGCCTCAAGTGGTCCTCCTTCTTCAGCCTCTCAAAGTGCTAGGATTACAGGTGTGAACCACTGCACTCCGCCAAGGATCAGGGTGTCTAAAGGCTCCTGGATTCAGTGGGAAGGTGCGTGGGTGTGAGGCTGGCCCTGACCTCTGCCATTCCCCTCCCCCTAGGAGATCAAGAGCAACAAGACAGTTCTGCACTTGGCCGTGCAGGCTGCCAACCCCACTCTGGTTCAGCTGCTGCTGGAGCTGCCCCGGGGAGACCTGCGGACCTTTGTCAACATGAAGGTGGGAGCTGGGGCTGGGAAGTGCAGTTTGTGTGGGTTACAGTAGAGGGGCAATGGGATGTTAGGGGTCCTGGGAGCTGTGGACATGGAGGGGACGATGTGTGGGATTTGCAGGGGAATGTGTAGGAAGCAGACATAGATTGCCCCGGAATGTGTAGGCCATGGACACAGGGATGCGTGCAGCGTGGCTGTGGCTGGGGGAGGTCTGGGATGTGAAAGCACAAGTACAGGACGTGGACAAGGCAGAAATTGAAGTGCAGTTTAGAGGTCTGGGCCAGCCGAGCCCAGATCCCCATCAGCCCTCCCCTTACTTTTCCAGGCCCACGGGAACACAGCCCTCCACATGGCGGCTGCCCTGCCCCCTGGGCCGGCCCAGGAGGCCATCGTGCGGCACCTGTTGGCAGCTGGGGCTGACCCCACACTGCGCAACCTGGAGAATGAGCAGCCTGTTCACCTGCTGCGGCCCGGGCCGGGCCCTGAGGGGGTGAGTAAGCACTGAGCCTGCCTGTAGAGTGGCCTCTGAGCTCTCGGGCGCGGGATGACCTCCCTGCCCACCCAGTGCTCACTTTCAGAGAATGACTTCTAATCTCGGAAGGTGACTTCAGCCCTCAGGCAACTCTGACTCTATAATGTGCCTCTGACCTCAATGTTTCATCCCTTACCCAAGAATGGTGACTTCTCTGATCTCTACCCCAACCCTGACCTCACAGTGTGACCTGTACTCCCAATCCTGAATCTTGCTTGACCTCAAGGTGTGACCTTTGATCCCCAAGTGTGACCTCCTGTCCCCTTCCCCTTAACCTTGGCTCCTGACCTCAGATGTGACTTTTGACCTCTTACCTGTTCCCTTCAATTCCCTCTCATTGCTCACCCCCAGGTGGGAACCCCCAGCCAGTAGCCCCTTTCCCTTCACTGAAGTTCTGCTTCCTGACCCTTTCTCAGTGTATGAACCCAGGTCTTGACCTTCTTCCCACATCTTTATTTTTATTTTTATTTATTTATTTATTTTGAGGCAGTGTCTTGCTCTGTTGCCTAGGCTGGAGTGCAGTGGCATGATCACAGCTCACTGCAGCCTCGAGTTCCTGGGCTCAGGGATCCTCCCACCTCAGCCTCTCTAGTTGCTGGAACTACAGGCAGGCAACACCACACCCAGCTAATTTTGTTTTTTTTTTTTTTGAGATGGGATCTCACATGTTGTCCAGGCTGGTCTCAAACTCCTGGCCTCAATTGATCCTCCCACCTTGGCCTCCCAAAGTGTTGGGATCACAGGCATGAACTATCACTCTCCCAGCCTCCTTCCCTAATCTTTTTTTTTTTTTTTTTTTTTTTTTTGGCGACAGAGTCTTGCTTTGTCACCCAGGCTGGAGTGCAGTGGTGCAATTTTAGCTCACTGCAAGCTCTGCCTCCCAGGTTCACGTGATTCTCCTGCCTCAGCCTCCCAAGTTGGGACTAAAGGCACACGCGCCACCATGCCTGGCTAATTTTTGTGTCTTTGGTAGAGGCGGGGTTTCGCCATGGTGGCTGGGCTGGTCTTGAACTCCTGACCTCAGGTGATTTGCCCACCTTAGCCCCACAAAGTGCTGGGATTACAGACGTGAGCCACTGCACCTGGCTCTTCCAAAGTCTTGACTCTGGACCTCTGACCTGCAAATCCAATGGGCCCCGCTCAACCTCTCTTCTCTAACCCCTCCCTCTGCATGGCGTGCCTTCCCCACCTCTGCTTCCAACCTGACAGACTTCTCTCCCTCTTTTGCCTTGTCTACAGCTCCGGCAGCTGTTGAAGAGGAGCCGTGTGGCGCCGCCAGGCCTGTCCTCTTAGGACTCAAACCCAGACCCTGGACTGATTTTCCAGTCCCCACCGTCCTGCGGGACAGCCAGCGTATGCTAATGTTGCAAAACCATGATAATGTATGTGGAATATCCTGCCATTGGGGTCTTACATTAAAACCCCAGAATGGCTGCAGAGGGGTGAACAGGCCCCAATATTTGGGGTGCTGTGATACCCCTCTTCTACCCACAAGGAGCCCTGTTGATGATTTCTGTGAAATCGAGGCCCCTTGTTTGTTTCTGTGAAACACCCTGCACCCTTAGTCCTTTCCCCGCTGAGATCCTTCGGGTTCTCTCCCGTAACTCAGCTCTTCGTTCCCAGAAACCCAAATGTAATCCCCCTACGCGGTGCTTGGGGCATCAATACCGTCTCAATAAAGCTCTTACGATGGCCTCCTCGCCCTCCCCAGGACCCACACCCTTTGGGTCCTCACCCTGAGACAGGAGGGACCCTCTGAGATCAGGGACCCTTAGGTCCCACTGCTCTCTGATTCAGAACTCAGCTGGGCCCCGTTCCAGACCCCAGCATTCCTGGTCACTTTCTCCCTAATCTGAGCATCTCTCAAGCTCTTTATTAAACTCAATTTGGGTCAGGTGTGGTGGTTCATGCCTATAATCCTAACACTCTGGGAGGCCGAGGCGGGTGGATCAGTTGAGGTCAGGAGTTTGAGACCAGCCTGGCCAACATGGTGAAACCCTGTCTCCACTAAAAATACAAAAAAAATTAGCTGGACATGGTGGTATGCACCTGTAGTCCCAGCTACTTGGGAGGCTGAGGCAGGAGAATTGCTTGAACCCAGGAGGTGGAGGTTGCAGTGAGCCAAGATTGTACCACTGCACTCCAGCCTGGGTGACAAAGCAAAATTCTGTCTCAAAAAAAAATTAAAATGAAATAAAAATAAACTCAATTTGGACTAGAACCATTGTTGTCTGATCTCTGGGGGCACTGGCACAGGAGAGTGGCTGTGATGCCCGCTGAGGGGTCATATTGGGATGAATGTGCCTGAGGAGGGAGGACGTAGCAGCCACCATGGGTGCCAAGTCCATATCCCATCACCCTCACCCTGGTGACACAAGTAGGACTGGCCTTTGGGAGGCCAAGGTATGAGGATCACTTGAGGCCAGGAGTTTGAGACCAGCCTAGGTGTCAGCCCCAAAATATTTGCCTTTGGGCAGTTTCAGACCACTGGTGTGGCTCTGCCCTGGTATGGGCGTGGCAAGTGTTGGAAGCCAGGGGGTTCGTGCCCACTTCCCACTCCAGCAGCCCTCGGCCAGTTACCGATAGGAGATGGTCCCCCACCTGTCTGTTGGGCTAACTTGGAAATGCATGGCCTCTGCGGGCTCCAGAGTTCCCCAGTGGATGAATCCCCAGTTCCCCACAGTGGTTTGGGCTTGATAAAATACCCTTTATCGTCTGCTCTCTCTTCTCTGTGTCTCTTCCTGCCTCCCCTACCAATGTTCTCCATCCCTTCCAACTTTCCCTCCAATCCTTCCCTCCACAGCTGCTTTTGGAGAAACCCAAATTAAGACCTCTACAAAACCCCATTCTTAGCCAGGTGCAGTGGCTCACACTTAAAATCACAGCACTTTGGGAGGCCAAGGTGGGCAGATCACCTGAGGTCAGGAGTTTGAGACCATCCTGGCCAACATGGCAAAAACCCATCTCTACTAAAAATACAAAAATTAGCCAGGCGTGTTGGCATGTGCCTGTAATCCCAGCTACTCGGGAGACTGAGGCATGAGAATCGCTTGAACCTGGCAGGCAGAGGTTGCAGTGAGCTGAGATTACGCCACTGCACTCCAATCTGGGCAACGGAGCAAGACTCCGTCTCAAAAAAAAGAAACAAACAAAAAAACCCAAGACTGGGCGCGGTGGCTCACGCCTGTAATCCCTGCACTTTGGGAGGCCAACGTAGGTGGACCACCTGAGGTCAGGAGTTTGAGACCAGCCTGGCCAACATGATGAAACCCTGTCTCTACTAAAAGTACAAAAGATTAGCCAGGTGTGGTGGTGGGCGCCTGTAACCCCAACTACTCAGGAGGCTGAGGCAGGAGAATCTCTTGAACCCAGGAAGCAGAGGTTTCAGTGAGCCAAGATCGTGCCACTGCACTCCAACCTGGGCAACAAGAGCAAAACTCCGTCTCAAAAACAAAACAAAACAAAACAAACAAACAAACCCCAAAGCCCCAAACCCCATTCTCACAGCCTCTGCTCTGGCCTCTGCAATATAATCGCCCAAAGAGTCCCCATCCCAGAAAGTCCTCGAACCCATCATAGTCCCCGCAGCTAGGAACCTTTCATGAACCACAAACCGAATGTACATATTAGCACACTCCAGAGCTCTGGCCAGTGTCTCCACCCTAAAACTTAAGGCTTAAACCAACACCCTTTTAATTGTTTCTTTTCTTTTTTCTTCTTTTTTGAGATCGGAGACAGAGTCTCTCTCTTGCCAGGCTGGAATGCAGTGGCGCGATCTCCTCTCGCTGCAACCTCCGCCTCCTGGGTTCAAGTGATTCTCCTGCCTCTGCCTGCCGAGTAGCTGGGATTACAGGCACCCGCCACCACATCTGGCTAATTTTTGAATTTGTTTAGTAGAGATGGGGTTCCAGCATGTTGGCCAGGCTGGTCTCTAACTCCTGACCTCAAGTGATCCGCCCACCTCAGCCTCCCGAAGTGCTGGGATTACAGGTGTGAACCATCGCACCCAGCCCCTCTTAATTGTTTCTGACTGAAATCTAGGCCGGGTTCAGCTGGCTGTTTTGCTGTCTCCCTTTTGTTCCTTATGTGGATGCAGTCAACCTGAGGCCCAACTGGCCTGGAAATCCACGACGCCTTCACTCACATGCCTGATAGCTCAGCGGAGATACTGGAGCTTCCAGGAGTGGCCAAGAGTTTCTCCATGCAGTCCGGGAGGGCAGGTAGATCTCTTCACTTCAGATAATGGCTCAGTTCTCCAAGAGGGAGAGGTTCAAGGAGACAAGCTCCTGCTTGTATCATGCTCGTTGACATGTCATTGATCCCAGATCAGTGTGGGAGGCATTACACAAGGGTCTGAATATTGGGAGACAGAGTTATCTGGGGGCTGGGCAAGGTGCCTCACTCCTGTAATCCCAGCACTCTGGGAGGCCGAGGTGGGGGGATCACCTGAGGTCAGGGGTTGGAGACCAGCCTGGTCAACATGGTGAAACCCTGTCTCTACTAAAAATACAAATTAGCTGGGCATGGTGGCCGGTGCCTGTAGTCCCAGCTACTTGGGAGGCTGAGGCAGGAGGTTTGCTTGAACTTGGAGATGGTTGTTGCAGTAAGGTGAGATCACACCACTGAACTCCAGCCGGGGCAACAGAGCAAGACTCCGTCTGAAAGAAAGAAACAAGGAAGGGAGGAAGCGAGGAAAGGAGGGAGGGAGGGAGGGAGAGAAGGAGTCATCAGGAGCTCCTGATGTTAGGTTTCCCATATCAGCTGTCTTATACCAGCAGGTATGTGCCCTCATATGTATTCACACATCGGCAGCGGGTCTAGGAAAATTTCCTACAAATATGCAGTATTTCATTGATTCTAAGAAGAACTTGATTGAGATGGATGTGGTGGCTCATGCCTGTAATTCCAGCACTTTTGGAGGCAGAGGTGGGAGGATCACTTGAGCCTAGGAATTTGAGACCAGCAACCTAGGGAGACACACTCTACCAAAATAAACAAACAAAAACAAATCAGCTGTGTGTGGTGGTGCACACCTGTAGTCCCAGCTACTTTGGAGGCTGAGGCAGGAGGCTCACTTGAGCCCAGGAGTTTTATGCTGCAGTGAACCATGATTGCAGCACTGCACTCCAGCGTGGGAGACAGCACGACACTGTCTCTAAAGTAAGTAAATAAATAATAATAATAAAATAAAAAATTCAGAAGGACTTAATTGGGATAATCTTATAGTCAATTGTGTGACATAGTTTATACTTTGCCTTTTTTTCCCTTTTGTGGTACCTAAAATAATGCTATTTTTTATCACTGATGGCATCTGAGGTTTTGTTGACATATAAGATGTATATCTCAATTTGTATTGTGATGGAGTGTATGGTTGTGTCCCTCTAAAATTCATTTGTTGAAACCATAAGCCCCAATGGGGTAGTATTTGGAGATGGGCCTTTGGGAGGTAGTTAGGTCATGAGGGTGGAACCCTCATGAATGGAACTAATGCCTTGTTAGAAGAGACGGGAGAGTCCGGGCGTGATGGCTCATGCCTGTAATCCCAGCACTTTGGGAGGCCGAGGCAGATGGATCACCTGAGGTCCAGAGTTGGAGATCAGCCTGACCAACATGGAGAAACCCTGTCTCTACTAAAAATACATATTAGCTGGGCATGGTGGCGCATGCCTGTAATCCCAGCTACTCGGGAGGCTGAGGCAGGAAAATCGCTTGAACCTGGGAGATGGAGGTTGCGGTGACCCGAGATCGCACTATTGCACTGCAGCCTGGGCAACAAGAATGAAACTCCATCTCAAAAAACAAAAACAACAACAAAAACAAAAACGAAAACAAAAAAACAAAAAAGAAGAAGAGACAGGAGACAGCTTGCTTCTCTGCTGTCTACTCTGCCATATGAAGATGCAGTAAGAGGACGGCCATCGTGGGTAGGGCACGCTGGCTCATGCCTGTAATCCCAGCGTTTTGGGATGCCGGGATGGGAGAATAGCTTGAGCTCAGGAGTTTGAGACCAGCGTGTGCAGCATGGTGAAACCCTGTCTTTATTTAAAAAAAAAAAAAAAAAAAGCCAAGTGTAATAGTGCACACCTGTGGTCCCAGCTACTTGAGAAAGTAAGGTGGGAGAATTGCCTGAGCCTGGGAGATCAAGGCTGCAGTGAGCTATGATTGCACCACTGCACTCCAGCCAGGTGACAGAACAAGACCTTGTCAAAAAAAAAAAAAAAAAAAGAAGAAGAAGAAAGAAAACCATCTGCAAACCAGGAAGAAGAGAGCCCTCATCAGACTTTGGAGCTGCTGGCACCTTGATCTTGGACTTCTCAGCCTCTAGCACTTGTGAGAAATGAATGTGTATTGTTTAAGCCACCCAGCCAACGATATTCTATAACCCAAACTAAGATGCATATCAACACACACATGTGCACACACCCACCCCACTAACATGATAAAATGTCCCTCAGAAACTTTGTGTATATATATACATTTTTAAAAAATAACAGGGTCTCACTCTGTTGCTCAGGCTGGAGTACAGTGGTGCAATGTCAGCTCACTGCAGCCTCCACCTCCTGCCTGGATTCAAGTGATCCTCCTGCCTCAGCCTCCTGAGAAGCTGGGACCATAGGTGTGTGCCACCACACCCGGCTAATTTTTTTCATTTTTATTTTTGTAGATACAGGGTCTCACTATGTTGCCCAGGCTGGTCTCAAACTCCTGGGCTCAAGGAATCCTCCCACCTCGGCCTCCCAAAGTGCTGGGATTACAGGCATGAGCAACTGCATCTGGCCATATATACTTATTATTATTATTTTGAGACCGGGTCTTAATCTGTCACCCTTGGCTTTCTGCAGCCTCTACCTCTTAGGCTCAAGCAATTCTCCCACTTCAGCCTCCTGAGAAGCTGGAACTACAGGCACTCACCTCCATGCTTGGCTAATTTTTTTTTCTTTTTTTTTCTTTTCTTTTTTCTTTTCTTTTTTTTTTTAGAGACTGTGTCTCACTATGTTGCCCAGGCTGGTCTTGAGCTCCTGGACTCAAGTGATCCTTCCACCTCAGTCTCCCAAATTGCTGAGATTACAGGCATGAGCCACTGCACATGGTAGAAACTGAATTATTATAAGAAAAATTGGCCGGGCCCGGTGGTTCACGCCTGTAATCTCAACACCTTGAGAGGCCAAGGCAGGTGGATCATCTGAGGTCAAGAGTTCAAGATCAGCATGGCCAACATGGTGAAACCTCGTCTCTACTAAAAATACCAAAATTAGCCAGGCATGGTGGCAGGTGCTTGTAATCCCAGTTACTTGGGAGGCTGAGGCAGGAGAACCATTTGAACCTGGGAGGTGGAGGCTGCTGTGAGCCAAGATCACACCACTGCATTCCAGCCTGACAAGACTCTGTCGAAAAAAAAAAAATTAAAAATTAAAAAAAGAAGAATTACCAAGATCATCTTCAGTGGGAAAAGAATGGTTCAGATAAGTAACAGCAAAATTATTTTTCCTGCTGTAATTTGAATAACAGTATTTTAAAATTAAGTACTCTAAGTATTACCATTAAACTTTACACACTGACCATATTGAGCAAAACTGCCTTACTTTTCCTGTTTCACCTGCTTGGAGCTCCTTACTTATTGTTAGCCTGTTGATCACTCTTGGTTGTGAAAATACAAAGGCAGCTTTCAACCCCTGTGGTTCCTGTGGTGTTAGTGATAGATTTCCACTGGGCTCATCCAAATATAACCAAAGATATAACCAGTATCAGAATGATTGTGCAAACTGACTTCTCTACAGAAACTGGCATTGCGTCCAACTTGCACCATGAAGCGTCTTCTCTTAACATCTACCAGGTGTATATTTAATATACACGAGCTATATTTACAGTTATATATTATGAAGAACCACAGCTAACTCACAGGCCCTTTGGGAGAATTAGAAATAGATGCTCCCTCCCCAAACCATCTGTCAGAAAATCATGCGAGATACTGACATTAGAACATGACACTTTACTGCCATCTGCTGGGAAGCTGTGGTAAAAAAGCAAATCTACAATGGGAGGTGAATGGTATCACTTGGATTTTTATTTATTTATTTATTTATTTATTTATGGACAGGGTCTCTCTATGTTGCCCAGGATGAAGTGCAGTGGCTATTCACAGGTGCTATCCCACCACTGATCAGCATGAGAGTCTTGACCTATGTTTCCTGGGCCGGTTCCCATTCCCAGGAAGTCATCATATTGATGCTGAACTTAGTGTGGACAGCCAATTGGCATAGTGCACTACAATCCAGAAGCCCTGGGCTCAAGCAATCCTCTTGCCTCAGCCTCCCAGGTAGCTGGGACTACAGCAGTGTGCCACTGTGCCCAGCCACGTGGAATTTTGAAGCGCACAATCAGAACACCATATGGGACAATCTTGGAGTATTAAACAGAAGGTTAGCAAACTGGCCAGGAGAGTGGATACTGGAACCAGGCTTCTTGGGTTGAATTGTTAGCTCTGACTCTTCCTAGATGATGACATAGAGCATGTGATGTAATGACTCTCAGTCTCATTTCCCAATCTGTAGATAAGAATAGTCATAATACCGATTCCATTGGATGGAAATGTGAACTCCGAATATCTGAGACAGGTCTCAATGAATTCATAAAGTTTATTTTGCCAAGGTTGAGGATGTGCACCTGTGACACAGCCTTGGGAGGTCCTGACAACACGTGCCCAAGTTGTTCGGGGTACAACTTGGTTTTATATATTTCAGGGAGACATGAGACATCGATCAACATATGTTAAAATGTACTTTGGTTCTGTCTGGAAAGGCAGGACAATACAAAGCAGGGAGGAGGCTTACAAGTCACAGGTAGGTGAAAGACAAACGGTTGCCTCCTTTTGAGTTTCTGGTTAGCTTTTCCAAAGAAGACGATCAGAGTATGCCTCTGTCAGTGAGCACAGGGATGACTTTGAATAGAAAGGGAGGCAAGTTTGCCCTAAGCAGTTCCCAGCTTGACTTTTCCCTTTAACTTAGTGATTTGGGGCCCCCAAGATTTATTTTCCATTCACAGAAGTAATGATTAAGTGTGCCAGTGCATGTAAAGCCCTCAAAGTAGTGTCTGGCACAGGGTGAACACCATATGAGTGTTTGCTACCTTAATACTTTAAAATTTATTTAACAAATACTTGCTAAGTGGCAGGTGCAGTTGTAACATCTCCACAAATATTAACCCTTTTAATCCTCCTAACAACTCTCTTGGGACAGATAACAGCATATGTGGAGGGCTAACCCCAGCCAGCATAATGGGACATGTGAGGGTATAAATTCCAATACTGGGCACGGTGCTGCACGCCTGTAATTCCAGCTACTCAGGAGGCTAAGGTGGGAGGATCGCTTGAGGCCAGGACTTGCAGAGCAGCCTGGGCAACATAGCAAGATCCCATCTCTATTTTTTTTTATTTTTTATTTTTTTGAGATGGTGTTTCCCTCTTCTTGCTCAGGCTGGAGTGCAGTGGCATGATCTTGGCTCACCGCAACCTCCACCTCCTGAGTTCAAGCAGTTCTCCTGCCTCAGCCCCCCAAGTAGCTGGGATTACAGGCATGCACCACCAAGCCCGGCTAATTTTGTATTTTTAGTAGAGACGGGGTTTCACCATGTTGGTCAGGCTGGTCTCGAACTCCTGACCTTAGGTGATCCGCCCGCCTCAGCCTCCCAAAGTGCTGAGATTACAGGCGTGAGCCACCGTGCCCGGCCTAAATTTTTTTTAAAAAAATTATCCAGGGGTGGTGGTGCGTGCTTATAGTTCCAGCTACTCGGGAGGCTGAGGCAGGCGGGTCACTTGAGCCCAAGAGTTGGAAGCTGCAGTGAGCTATGGTTGCACCACTGCACTCCACCCTAAGTGACAGTGTGAGACCCTGACTCTTAAAAAAAGGGAGGTGGGGAAAGGAAAGAAAAAGAAATTCTTCTGCATTTATATGGGCAGTAGGGGGAGAAAATAAAACGAAGTTCAGTAGGCACGTGCAGATATAGATCCCTTTCTGGGACACGTGACTGGAATCTCCACACTCCAGAGGGTTTCTATAGATTGCCCAAGAAGGAATGAAGACTTTGGGGAATGGGAAGGTGGTTCACGATTCATAATATCTTACAGGACTCTCGAAGATTGGGGTGGGCGCTGCGTGTGATTGTGTGTGAGGCTAAGCAGATGGCAGGGGAAACTCGCTGGAGCCCAGCCTCCTTGGGGTCCACGCTGGTACCCAGCAGAATGAGAGTTAGAAGGTGCGGCCAGTTCAGCACCGCGGAGAGCTCCGGGACAGGAGCTGATCCCGGGCCTCTGAGCCCAGCCCCCGGCGCTCCCAGCCCTTCCCGCAGGTCCCGCCCAGATGTAAAGCTTCGTCATCCCGTTTAAAGAGGCCAAGGCGGCCTGGGCGGGGATGACACCGCGACCAGCTGTGGTTACAGACTAATTCTCCCACAGAGACTCAGGCTGGCTTGGTAGGGAAGAGGACTTTATTGGGATGTTAGTAAGGAAACATGAAAGGGTGAATTCCAGGGAAATAGACACTAGGACCAAGGATCCTAAGGATCCATAAATTAACTTAAAAATAAATTAAGGTGAGGAGGTGCCACATGGGGAGGCTGCTGGGACTATCTGGGAATTCTTAGGGATGGAATTTGGAATTGGAAAGGGGAAATAAGAATTTCCAGCCCTCTCACAAAAGGGTGTGAAATGATCACTTCAAGACTCCCGGCTGCCCTAGGCTGGGAGTTGGGGTTCTGGGGCTCCAGGAAGAGGGGAGGTCTGGGTTCGGCTGAAGGGGTGAAGGGGGACGGGTCAGGGTCGTTCCTCCAGGAAGCGGTAGGTGGGGTTCTCATAGCCGTGCCGCTGCAGTTCGCGGAGCTGCTGCTCCTCCAGGGTCAGCATGGGGTCCACCTGCAACCGGCAGGGGAACGACAGGACAGTGGGGTGCGGGGGCGGGACTGCCCGCAGGCCTCTCAGCCTGCCCACACCCGGGCTCAGGAACTCTTCCCACACGCCGCCCTGGTGGGTCTCACCTCCACTACGCCATGGCTGATAGCCCCGTAGGGCTTCTTCCTGCGCAGGAGCAGCATGGAGAGGACGATGAGGGAGCCTCCGCCCGCTCCCATGATCAGCAGACCCGACACAGCCTCACGGGACACCCCTGTCCCAGCTGGTGCCTGCAGGGAGAGGAGATGGGGCAGAGGGCGTCTTTGAGGGACCTGTGTGGCTTTGGGAATCACAGCCTGGCCGCTGACCTCTGGCCTCTTCCCCTAGGTACCCGGCTGTTCCTCCTCTTACCAGCTCATCCCTCTGAATCTCCGATGAGTGGAAAGGGAAACCCCTTGGAACAGACGCATTCACCTGGTGGAGCAGGAGGTGTCAGGGACCCAGAAGCCTGGCGCCCGCCTCCTCCTCCCCAGCGGCCCAAGAGAGCGTCCCCCAACCCTCTCATTTTCTAGGATCTCAATTCCATGTCCTCAGCTCCCTCTTCCCTCAGGACAAGGAATCTAAGCCCCCAGCATCTCCTCCCTCATACCCAGCAGTATAGGCCCCGCTCTTGTTCCCCTTTGGGAGCCCACAGGTCTGACCAACTTACCTTTTGCTCATACTGTTCCAGCGGGGACATCTTCTCTTTCTCAGGGGATGCAGCGTCTTGTTCTGTGGACCCTACCCCCAAGTCTGATCTCATTCTTTTTTTTTTTTTTTAGACAGAATCTCACTCTGTCACCCAGGCTGGAGTGCAGGGGCATGATCTCAGCTCACTGCAGCCTCAACTTCCTGGGCTCCAGTGATCCTTCTATGTCAGCCTCCTGAGCAGCTGGGACTACTGACACGCCCCACCACACTCAGGTAATTTTTAAATTATTTGTATGTACAGGGTCTCATTATGTTGCCCAGCCTGGTCTCAAACTCCTGGCCTCAAGGGATCCTCCTGCCTCAGCCTCTCAAAGTGCTAGGATTACGGGTGTGAGCCACCAGCGCCTGGCACTATTTCATTCTTTAAGGTTCAGAGGAGGGCCTTGGAAAGTATATCGGACTCTACCCCAGGGAGTCTGAGGTTCCCAATGGATGGACCCTGTTTCCTTCTGGGTTCAGGGATTAGTGGGATTTGGAGGCTGGGGTTAACTACGAGACACTCACCTTTTGGAAGGGTCATGGGGGTGTCTGCTGGAAGCCAGAGGAAGCAAGGCAGTGGAAGAGTGAAGAGAGGAGGGTTATCAGCAAAGAAAGGTGGAGAAACATCCTCCCAGGGACCAAGAATGAGGATGGGGGATCCTACAGAGGCCTCCGCAACCTCAGACGTTCCTCCCCATCCTCTCCCAGTCACTGTGGTGGTGAAGACACCCTCAGACTCTAGGGGATTACAAATTAAGCTGGGGCATGTTCCCCAATGTCTGGGGTCATCTATATGTGGGCTCACTCACCATCCTTGGAATCTGGAGGCTGCAGCCCACCCTTGTCCTCACTGCTGCCCCCAGGGGCAGGGGCTTCCAATTCACTGGGACCCAGGTATTCAGAGTGGAGGAGTTCCTCTGAGGGGGAGATGCAGAAAGGTGGCTGAGGTAGTGAGCATTGGGGTGAGTGAAGGGCACCCTAACAGTAGAGCAACTGGGGGATCGTGCAGACAGCAGAGTCAGCCCCAAGTGTGGGATAGCCAGAAGTGTGGTCTGAGAAAGTGGGAAGCTGGAGGGAGGCACTGCTGGCAGGAAGGATGGAGGCTGAAGTTTCAAGATTATGGCTTTTTTCTTTTTTTTTTTTTGAGACAGAGTCTCACTCTTGTTGCTTAGGTTGGAGTGCAATAACGTGATCTCAGATCACTGCAACCTCCACCTCCCGGGTTCAAGTGATTCTCCTGCCTCAGCCTCCTGAGTAGCTGGGACTAGAGGCAAGTGCCACCACACCTGGCTAATTTTTTAATTTTTAGTAAAGATGGGGTTTCACCATGTTGGCCAGGCTGGTCTCGAACTCCTGACCTCAAGTGATCTGCCTGCCTCAGCCTCCTAACATGCTGGGATTATAAGCGTGAACCACTGCGCCCAGCTCAAGATGATAGCTTTCTTAAATACCAGGAGAATCAGGGTTATGTGTGAGATATCCAGGAGGAAGCCACAATAGATCTGGGGGCTGTGGTAGGTCACACTTTCTGGTATGCATATAGGTTCCTTCCCTTGAATCTGGACTGGATTTGTAACTTGTTTTAACAAATAGAATGTGCACCCAAGCCTTAAGACCTAGCAACTTCCACTTTGATGTCTTGGAGAGCATGAACGGCCAAGTAGGGAATCCAGCTACCCTGCTGGTGAGACCACACGGAGAGGCTCCATGGAGAAGAGAGGCCCTGAGCCTCCTTGGAGAGGGAGAAAGGTCCGTTTGTACTAGACTCCCAGCCCCCAGATGATCTGCTAGCTAAATACAACTGCATGCTTGACCACTGGCAAGACCACTAGAAGAACCACTCTGCTGAGCCCAGACTGGATGGCAGAATCATGAACAAAGAAAAATGGCTGTTGATTTTCACTGCTAAGTTCTGGGCTGGTTTGTTACAGAGAAATAAATGAAATTGGGGGGATCAATATTTAGGAGTCAAGATCTGCCCTCAGAGTTCTGGAATGGGGGCCGGGGTAATAGGCACTCACGGATTTGGGGCCGCAGCTCCTGAGCCAGGTGAGGGTTCTGGTCAAGCAGGCCCAGGCTCTGATTCACCCTCTCCTCAATCACCTGAAGGTGGGTCTGCACCTGTGGGGAGTGGACATGAAGGATGAGCTGGGCAATGCAGGCTGAACACGAGGAAACTGAGGCAGTATGAAGGAGGAATTCAATAGCGGCCAAGGAAAAGCGGCACATGCAATGGACAGGACGTGTGGCACAAGGGTCAGGAACTGGGCCATAGGAGAAGGAAATTGAAGAATGAGGTCCAAGGAACAGAAAGCGGGGTTTGAGGGGATTCCAGAGACAGGGATTGAGGACTGGAGGGTCATACAGATGACATAGTTCAAGGCAAGATTTGGAGTTCAAGAGCACAGAACGGATTCCATAGACAGAAAGAAAACATCCAGGAAAGGGGAATTCAAATTTGAGCACACAGAACAGGGGTTCCAGGGAAAACAAGGGGAGTTATGGAGAAAGGAGGTCGAGGGACAGGAAGAGGGTTCAAGGAACAAGGGGATTCTCGACTGGGCACAGTGGCTCATGCCTGTAATCCCAGCACTTTGGGAGGCCGAGGTGGGCTGATCACCTGAGGTCAGGAGTTCGAGACCAGCCTGGGCAACACGGCAAAACCCTGCCTCTACTAAAAATACTAGATTGGTGCAAGTTATTGGGGTTTCTGGCCAGGCACGGTGGCTCGTGCCTGTAATCCCAGCATTTTGGGAGGCCAAGGTGTGCAGATCACCTGAGCTCAGGAGTTCGAGATCAGCCTGGCCAAATGCTGAAACCCAGTGTGTACTAAAAATACAAAAATTAGCTGGGGTCAGGTGTGGTGGCTCACACCTGTAATCCTAATACTTTAGGAGGCCAAGGGTGGATCACCTGAGGTCGAGTTTGAGACCAGCCTGACCAATATGCTGAAACCCCGTCTCTACTAAAAATACAAAAATCAGCCAGATGTGGTGACATCTGCCTGTAGTCTCAGCTACTCGGGAGGCTGAGGCAGGAGAATAGCTTGAACCCGGTAGGTGGAGGTTGCAGTGAGTCCAGATCACGTCACTGCACTCCAGCCTGGGCAACAGAGTGAGACTCTTGTCAAAAAAAAAAAAAAAAAAAAGCCTGGCATGGTGGCAGGCTCCTGTAATCCCAGCTACTCAAGAGGCTGAGGCAGAATTGCTTGAACCCAGGAGGCGGAGGCTGCAGTGAGCAGAGATCATGCCATTGCACTCCAGCCTGGGTGACAGAGCAAGACTGTCTCAAAAAAAAAAAGAAGTTACTGCGGTTTTTGCCATTACTTTCAATAGCAAAAACCGTAATAACTTTTGCACCAACGCAATACAAAAATTAGCCAGGCATGGTGGCACGCGCTGGTAATCCCAGCTACTCGGGAGGCTGAGGCAGGAGAATTGCTTGAACCCAGGAGGCAGAGGTTGCAATGAGCCAAGATTGCACTGCACCACTCTAGCCTGGGTGACAGAGTGAGACCCTGTCTCAAAAAAAAAAAAAAAAAAAAAGAGGATTCTGGGAAAGGCAGTGAAAATCCAAGGGACAGAACATAGGATCTGCCGGGCGCGGTGGCTCAAGCCTGTAATCCCAGCACTTTGGGAGGCCGAGACGGGCGGATCACGAGGTCAGGAGATCGAGACCATCCTGGCTAACACGGTGAAACCCCGTCTCTACTAAAAAATACAAAAAACCAGCCGGGCGAGGTGGTGGGCACCTGTAGTTCCAGCTACTTGGGAGGCTGAGGCAGGAGAATGGCGTAAACCCGGGAGGCGGAGCTTGCAGTGAGCTGAGATCCGGCCACTGCACTCCAGCTTGGGCGACAGAGCAAGACTCCATCTCAAAAAAAAAAAGAACATAGGATCAAGGGCAGGGGGAGTAGGAATCCAAGGGACAAGAAACAGGCGTCAAAGGCACAGTGTGTGAGGGTCCATGTTTCAGGGTCAGGAAGCAGAGTTGAGAGACTGGGAAGGGGCAGAGAAGCAGTGTTCAAGGGATAGGAAGGGCTTCAAAAGACAGAAAAAGGGTCTAAGGGACAAGAGAAGAGCCTGAGGTGCTGGCGTCTGAGGAATAGTGGTGCATTTGGGAGCTGGGAGGATGTGAGCACCTGGAAACGCATCTGCTGTGCTTTCTCGGGATCCACGGCAGCCACGTGCTGGTAGTGGCGTAGCGTGTGCCTCTGCTCCTTCTGCTCCGCACGCAGGTAGTGCCGCAGGGCCGTCAGGACACGCTCCGCCTGTGGAAGGGACACAGGCTGCCCAAGCCCACCCTGATCCTTGTCACCCTCTGCTCTCTGCTCTCTGCCCCCATGGTCTCCGCACCTGAGGCGGATCCCCCTGCAGGGCCGCAAGGAAGCCCTCCAAGGCGGCCCGGCGCTGGTCGTTGATAAGGGCGATGACACGGGTGGCATGGGTCTCCACCAGGCGCTGTCGCTCACCAGACACCTGCTCCTCCAGGGTCTGCAGAATGGACTGGAAGTGCTGGGGAGCGGGTAGGCACAGGGTCAGGAGAGGAGAAGATGGGTCAAAGCCTGGTCAAAGAGAGCCTGGAAAGGCAGGGCTACATGGGGTTAGGGGGTGTTCCAGGGGTCCAGGCCTGGGCAGAACCAAAGGTTACGGACTGGAAGGGGTGGGCTACAGGGCCAGGCAGAGTGGAGGTGGGACTAGGCCCACGGGGAGCCAATGTGAGGATGTAAACTGTAAGACTGAGTGGAAACAATCTGGGAGCAGAACTGACCAATGTTAAGGTGAAAGGGACAAAGCCTTGCAGGGCTCCTGGCCTGGGCAGGGTCAAACTAGAGACAGGCTGTGCATAAATGACACGATAGGGGTGGGACCAAGAGCTGGAATGGGGGCTAACATGAGTGGGGTCTCCATGGGGTAGGTCAGGTTGAAAGAGGTGAGATTGGCCGGGCAGAGCCAGAATCAGGGGGCAGGGCCTGATAGAGACATGAATGCATCAAAGAGAGACCAAGAAGGCCCTGGCTGCATCTGCAGGGGCCCCGGCTTGGGACAGGACTCCAGAGCCGGCCCTGACAGGCAAGTGAAGTGTAGATGGGGCCAAATATGGCCAATCTGAGGAGCAGAGCAGTGTCAGGTCAGATGGCGGCTAAGAGAGGCAGAGCTGCATGTAGGCATGGGGACAGGAAAGGCTAAAATAGGTGGAAAGGGGTGGAACTGGATGGGCATGACACAGCCAGAGCCAGGTGAAACTGAGTATGCTCCAGGTGGCGGACAGGCATGAGTAGGACCCACTGGGGCTGTCCTACCTCATTCAGGGCCTGTCTGTCGGCTTTAGGCAGGTTCTTGGACTGGTTGTCGGCCATGGCCCATTCACGCATCACCTGTGTTCGGAGGGGAGCTTCAGGATCCCAGAATCCACCCTGATCCACCTGGCAAGTCCCCCAACCCCTCTTTAAGATTTTAGAGGTCCCATGGCCGGGCGCGGTGGCTCATGCCTGTAATCCCAGCACATTACAGGGCCAAGGTGGGTGGATCACGAGGTCAAGAGATCGAGACCATCCTGGCTAACATGGTGAAACCCCATTTCCACTAAAAATACAAAAAATTAGCTGGGCACGGTGTGAGTACCAGTAGTCCCAGCTGGGGACTCGGGAGTACTTGGGAGTAGAGGCTAAGGCAGGAGAATGGCGTGAACCCAGGAGGCAGAGCTTGCAGTGAGTGGAGATCGCGCCACTGCACTCTAGCCTAGGCGACAGAGCGAAACTCCGTCTCAAAAAAAAGAAAAAAAAAAAGATTTTAGAGGCCCTAGATCCCTTAAGTCTCACTGGCTCTTGGGTTCCCAAGAGGGAAGATCCAGAAGGAGTTTAAAGTGAAAGAAAGGCCAGGCGTGGTGGCTCATGCCTGTAATCCCAGCACTTTGGGAGGTCCAGGCGGGTGGATCTCCTCCCGCCAGGAGTTCAAGACCAGCCTGGCCAACATGGTGAAACCCTGTCTTTACTAAAAATACAAAAATTAGCTGGGCATGGTGGCAGGTGCCTGTAATTCCAGCTACTCAGGAGACTGAGGCAGGGGAATCACTGGAGCCCAGGAGGCAGAGGTTGCAGTGGGCCGAGATCCCACCATTGCACTCCAGCCTGGGTATTAAGAGCGAAACTCCATCACAACAACAACAACAAAAACCAGTAAAGTGAAAGAGTACCATAGACCAGAGTTTCCATAGAATCTGGTGGCGTCTCAGTAGGATTCTAGATGGGCCATGGATCTCTGGTCATCTTAGGGGATGGTGTTGAGAGCTCAAGGTCAAAGGGGCTTAGGGAGCCTTTGGAGGTAGTATCAATGTGTCCTGGAGGAGTTTCCTGGTATTTAGGGAGCTCCGTACTGTAGAGGGTCCTGGGGCCCCCGGTATCATCACCTCATTAATCTGGCGCATCCTACGCTCCTCCAGGTCCATCTTGGCCCTCAGGAACCCCTCGTGCTCACTGATTTCCCCAGGCATGCCAAAGTAGATATCCACACCATCTGTGGGCCTCGGGGTGGGAGTGACTGCAAGACCAGGGATCAGGAGGTCAGTCTGCAGCCCACCTCCAGGTCGCCTTTTCTACTTAGAGAACCACATTTCCTAGAGTGCACCGGAGACCATCATGCACCCAGTTTAGCCACCTCTGCTGCCTGGCATTATGGGAGATGTAGTTCTGGACTGGGCCTAGCCTTTTCTTGCAAAGCTTAGGAATCCATTACACCATCTTCCAAGCTTTCCTGAAATGATCCTCAGGACCTACCCAATGGCCCTTCTACTCCCAAGTACCCTCAAACCACCCCCTCCCTTGGCAGGTTAGCTCTTCTACCTCTGTTTTATCTAAAGATACTCTCATCTTTTCTCCTCAGTTGGGCCTTTCCCCCATAGGTCCCTCCCAAAAACAGCCCCCGGCAACACTCCCCCAGATGTTTCTCCCTCTATGGTGGAGAGGCCCCAGAGGTTCAGAGACTGCCTCACCTTTGCTGACCACTGCAAGTGTATGGGAGCTCGGGGGTGGGACCCTTTCCTCCTCTTCTTCCTCTTCAGCCTGTGGAGGCTCCACGAAGTAATCGTCTACTGGCTGTGGGAAGGATTCCTCCTCTTCCTCATCCTCAGCCCCCTCTACTCTGCTCCCCAGGGGCCAGGACCGGGTGGAGGGGTCACTGAGGGAGCAGGAGAGGACCCAGGCAATAAGAACCCAGGCCCAGGCTCCCAGGCTTCCATCCCCTGCCTCAGGAACCTTGGGATGGGCATGGAGGGTTCCCTCTCACTCACCCAACTGCTGTCCCAGATGGGTCGGGGGTCCCTGGAGGGGGACAGCACACGTACTCCACACCACGGAACCGATCCGAGCCACAGGGTAAAAGCATGCCTGAGCCGTGCAGGATGAAGCCCTGGGAGCTGCAGGCCTGTAGGAAGAGTGGACCCAGATGCCAGGATTGTGGGGTAGGAGGGGTAGATGGGGAGCTGGGCTGCCTGGGTTGGGGGTTGATGAGGCTGGGAGCCTGGATTCCTGGTTCTGGAGGAACGGGTTGGGGGATGAAATTCTTAGATCCCAAGTGGGAAGAGGATGCTGGTGGCCCAGACCCTCGGTTCTGGTGGAGGAGGGTGTTGGGGTCCTGGTTCCTGGGTTCTGGGGGCTGGGGACGGGTGGGCCAAGGTCCTGACCTCTTGTGCCTCCTGATGCCTCCGGGTTGAACTCTCGCATTGGTCCATGCGCTCCTGGTGCAAGAACCGGCAGCCTTCAGGCACCAGCAGGGCCTCGCTCACAAATTCACCAGCTGGGGAAGCGCGGGACACCAGGGTGAGACCCTCCTACAGCACCAACCCCACCCTCCTCAGAATCCAGATATTTTATCCTCAGAGGCTTCTCTGCCCCACTTAGGACACAAGCACCCACCCCCTTAATGTGGGTCCGAGAGAGGAGCTCAGAATTTTGCCCCTCGGAAACTCCCACCTCAGTTCCCCTCTCCCCGCCTGGGACTCACGCAGGCAGCGGAAGGGCACAACCTGGTGGTGGGGGTGGGTGCAGCTGCCGCTCCGGGCACCCCCGCACCAGCGCTCCATGGGGATGGCCTGGGTAGCCTGCTCTACACGTGCGATCTGCAGCTCCGGGTACATCTGGGGGGATCAGATGGGGGCAATCAGCCCACAGCCCCGCCTCTGCCAGCCACCCCTCTCCAGTAGTCAGGTCCCCTTTCTTCCCTCCCTCCCTCCCTCCTTTCTCTCTGTCTCTCTCTCTCTCTCTCTGTCTTTCTCTCTTTCTCTCTTTCGGAGATTTGCTCTTGTCGCCCAGGCTGGAGTGCAATGGTACAATCTCGGCTCACTGCAACCTCCTCCTCCCAGGTTCAAGCTATTCTCCTGTCTCAGCCTCCCGAGTAGTTGGGATTACAGGCACGCACCACCATGCCCGGCTAATTTTTGTATTTTTAGTAAAGACAGGGTTTCGCCATGTTGGCCAGGCTGGTCTCGAACTTCTGACCTCAGGTGATCCGTCCGCCTCCGCCTCCCCAAGTGCTGCGATGACAGGCGTGAGCCACTGCGCCCGGCCAGGTCCGTTTTCAAGGCTATCTTTTTTCCTGTGCTGTTTCTTTCTGAAGGTCCCTCTAAGCCCACCTCTCTGGTCACCCCTCCCCGCAGTCAGATTCGTCTCCCCAAAGGTCTCACCCTCCTTTTAGCCCTGCCTTTTCCTCTATTTCGCCTCTCCAAAACTCTCCCTTCCCATTACAGACTTGTCTTTTCGTGGCCACGCCCCCCAGCTCTCCGCGCTTTCATTGGGCTCCACCCCTTTCCCCATCTCGCTAGTCCTTAAGGTCTCTTTCTGTCGTAGCCCCGCCTATCCTTTCGCCACTCCCCACTACACCTCTGCTCTTTACAAAGACCACCAGATTCCTAAATTCCACTTCTTCTCTGGCTATCTCGCGGTTCTCCCCCTTTCCTGACTTAGTATCTCAAAACAGGTCCCCTGCCCTAGCATAGTTGCGCCTCTTTATTGGCCACGTCCCCCAGCCTCCACGTCTTAGATCCCGCGGCACCTTGGACCACGCCTTTTTTAAGTGTAGCTTTCTACGGGCGGCCCCGCCTCGTTTGGCGCCCGCTTTCCCGCTGGCCCCGCCCCTCCCGCTCGGCCCCGCCCACCTGTCTGCAGTACTCCAGCACGCGCTGCGGGTCCCGGAGACAGCGTCGAGAGCGCTGTGGGTCTGGTTCCCAGCGGCCGGTGCGCAGGTCCCGGTGAAGGGTTAGGCGCCCGCATAGTCCAGCCACCTGGGCCGACCCCGGGGCCTGGATGGAAGTGGAGGGGATAATGAGGACCCGGGGGGCGTTGGCATGAGGGTCCCCTGGTTCTTTGCTCCCTAGGACCGAGACCCCCAGCACCAGCCCCCTCCCCCAAGCACCGTTGTGCACACCGCCTCCATGGAGGCACCGTTCCCTGGGAAACAGCTCCCGTAGGGCGGGGGCGCCCTAGCTCTCCCGTTGCTATGGCGACCCGGGTCCCCCGGGATTCTTTCTGCCTTGTTGCCGCGGAGACAGACTCCGCCCCGACCCCAGCTCAGCCGCTCTGGAGCCCGAAGGGGTTAAACCTGAATCGCGGAGGAGGCCTGAACCCAGGCGTTCTGGCCCCTCCTCCCTCCATCCCTTGCTCAGGCTCCGGTTGCAGGGTGCAAAGCTGATAAGGCCTGGCTTCAGGGGCCTACAGTCCTGGACACCAGGTCCTTGAGGACTGGAGAGCTACATCTGGTTGGGGTGGGTGGTGACTGAAGGACCGGACTCCTGGGTCCTGGGAGGCTGCAAGGGCCTCCATATGGGTCCAGAGAATACAAGGGGTCTGGATTATTGGATCTAAGTGCCTCGCTGCTTGGTGGGTCCTATGTCCAGGAGGGAGGGGGTTGGGACCTAGTCACCTGGGTCTGGAGAGGGGGCTGGACTTCTGGGACCAGGGGCTCTGAATAGACCAGTTCCTATGCTCGGGGTGGGAGGGGGCTGGGACGTCGGAGGATGGGGGAGCTGGGGCCTGGAACCCTGGGTTCATAAATGCGGTTGGGGGCGCCTGGGGGCTGACCACCTGGCTGGAAAGACCGCGCTTTCTGTCCTGTACATGTCCGCGCTGGCGTCCAAAGACCCGGTCCCGCCCCTTCCCCCATCCCCCAGGACCCGGCCCGGCCTCACCTCGGCCGCGCCGGGGCTCCCACCGGCCAGGCTCCCGATGGCGGGCTGCGCGCGCAGAAGCAGCAGCAATAGTGGCAGCAGCAGCGGCAGCGGCGGCTGGCCCGGGCGGCGACTTAGACCGCGAGCAGCGGGGCTGGCTGGCCCCATGTCCCGGCCCTTGCGCCCTCACGTCCCCTGCACTCCCGCCCGGCCCGGCCCCAGCGGTGACAGGAGCTCCCAGCGCCACCGCCGCCACCTCCTCCTCCCGCCGCCCCCGGGCTGCGCCGGCGCCGCCAGCCACGCCCCGCGCCGGCCCCGCCTTCCTGGCCAGGACAATAGCGTGGCGGCTCCGCGCAGAGTGGAGCAGCTCGGGAACCCCGGGCGGGAGCCTGCGCCAGGCCCCCGCCCCTGGAGATTCCAGGCGTCCCGCCCCATGAAGGGCCCAGCCAGGAGTCCTGCTATGGGCTCAGCCCGTTGTGGATTTTGAGTCCTCCCGCAGGACTCTCACCCTCTTTAGACCCAGACACTCACAGTTTTGTCCTTCTCCAAGGATGCAAGCATCAGAGACCCCCGTCCCCTAGTAAATTCCTCTGTTGAGGGCTCAGGAATACAGGCCTCCAAAATGTCCCGTCAAGATGGCAGCAGTTGAGACCCAGTCCCCTCCTCTTTCAGATGCAGAAGTCTGGGCACCTTCTCTCTCAGGACTAGAGACCAAGCCCCCAGCCCATTCTCCCTTAGAACCAGGAGTTCAGTCTTCCTGCTCTGCTTCCCAAGGGTCCCAGGGGCCTGGATCTTTAACTCCTAGCTCAAGGATCCATGAACCAAAGCCCCCAGGACCTTCCTTTAAGGATCACCCAAGCAGGCACCAGCACCATGCCCACTGTGGATGCAGCGCCCCAGGATTAGGGTCTGGATCTCCACCCTTGCTGTAAGGACCAGGGGATTGCCATTTTCATGCCCATAGTCTCCCCTTCTCTGTCCCACTTCAGGGCTCACTCGTTTGTCTCCTCTAATGAGAGTGTAGAATTCTGTCTTTCCCAGGACCCCTGGGGCAGCCCTGTCACATGTGTGCAACTGTGTGGACATCTATGCGTGTGTCTGTGCATACATGCCAATGTGTTTGTCTTTTCTGTTTGCAACTCGTGTGTGTGTGTGTGTGTGTGTGCGCGCGTGTGTGTATGAAGATGCATATTAAAAGAGTCCATGACTGGGCACAGTGGCTCACGCCTGTAATACCAGCACTAGGCCTAGGAGGCCTAGGTAGGCGTATCACTTGAGGTCAGGAGTTTGAGACCAGCCTGGCCAACAGGATGAAATCCTGTCTCTACAAACAAATACAAAAATTAGCTGGTGTGGTGGTGTGCACCTGTAGTCCCAGCTACTTGGGAGGCTGAGGTGGAAGGATGGCTTGAGCCCAGGATGCAGATGTAGCAGTGAGCTGAGATGGTGCCACTGCACACCAGCCTGGGCCATAGAGCCAGACCTTGTCTCAAGAAAAAAAATAATAAAGAGTCTAGAGTGCTTTGCAGGTAGCAAGAGGCTGAGAGGTGGCTCACAGTTTTGCTTCTACAGCCACCTTATAGGCTAGCGTAGAGGAGAGACCTTGGGACAGGTCTAATGGACTCCTTCCTTGATGGAGGGTAATAATGCCAGTAGACTCCCTAAGACACACTTGCCTCTTTGACTTTTTTTTAATTATTAAACATAAATATTTTTATCCCAGGATTCCCCTTTGCCCCAACAGTGCTAATTCTCACCATATCCCCACTCCTTGGGTCCAAGTCTTTCTGAGTCTTTAGGGAAAGTGAAATCAAGATGGTGGCCATCTTGGGTTCCTAGGGAGTACAAGGCCATCTTGGCTGCATTTCCATTGGCAGAGCAAAGTTCCCCTCAGGGAGAGCCACAGTGGGGCCTGGTATGCTCTTCATCTTCATCTATCCTATGCTACCTTTCTTCTCAATGCAGATGGTCATCTTGAAATATCTTCTTTCAGTGGCTAGAAACAACTTCCATCCCAGCCCCAAACTCCCAGCACCCACTGCCCTGTCCCCCTCTCTCCTCAAAGGGCCTACCTGCCATCTTGAATCTCTTTTACACTGGGACATAGGTGGGCCTATTGGGTGGCCATGTTGCTCCCACTTGGGGCATCCCCTTTGACTGAGCTGACTGTATACAAATACTCCTGACAAATATAATGATCTTTCCCTCCCCTAGTGTTCAATTTTGGAGGAGTAAGGTCGCCAACTTATCCTGGCTCCTCAGAAATCAGGACAATCCATTATGGAAAGTTGGAGATCCCAGGACTCTTCCACTGGAGAGATATCACACATGAGTCTGGAGACGCGGGTGGCTAGGTGTGGGGAAGACAGCATATGGGAAAGGGGGAGTCCCGGGGGCCAGATCTGGGGGCCCAAAGGATGCGGGTTTGATGTAGCTGGTGAAAGCTCGAGGGTGGGGTGTGGTGAGGTAGCCTGCCCGGGTTCTGTAAAGTCTGCAGGGGGGTACCATGCCCAGGTGTGGGTTGAAGTCATAGAAGGTAGGGGCCCCTGGGGGCCCAATGGGGGAGGGTGGTGGCAGGAAGAGGCCTCCTCCAGGGGCTTCGCCAAGGCTCAGGCTCACACTGACTCCTCGGACCTTGTAGTAACCGTTGGTTGGGTCCTGAGGGGACAAATGGGACTCAGTAAGGTCTGTGAGCATGCAGGGGGGATGAGGGTCACTGATGGGTGACACTGAGGGTCACACACTGAAATACACCAGACCTTGAGAGAAACAAAAAGTGACAGGAATGGGCAGAGACACAGAGACACACATGGACTGGGAGAGAGAGAAAGTGAGACAGAAGAACAGTGACAAGAGGCAAAGGGATAGGACATGGGCAGAGAAAGGTAGAGACAGAGGGATATAGGCCTGCTGAGGGGTGTCAGTGTGGAAGATGCAGAAGGAACAGGAGAGAGGCACTCACCTGCCCAACAGCCTCTAGGCTTTGATTCAGTGTCATGCCCTGTGTTGCTGCTACAAGCCATGTCACTAAGATAGAACTGAACCCTGTCCTCACACCAAGGGAAAAATGACAAATCATGAGACAGTACCCAGAGGGGTCAGGGCCGTGCCTGGGAAAGTCATAGGCAGTGACAGGGGCTGTGATGGCAGAGCCCTCAGCATAGCGAGCGGGATAAGGAAGCCCAGATCAGAGTGGTCATAGTTGTGATGGGTGGAACACAGGCAGAATGATCGGGCTGTCATGATGGAAGCATGTTGCGGGAAGTCAGGGACCCTGAACAGAGGGACCAGCTGGAGCCACGGCAGAGGAACATAAATTGTGATCACTTTAATATGGACATTTATCAGTTCCCAAATATACTTTTATAATTTTTTATGCCTGTCTTTAATCTCTTAATCCTGTTATCTTCATAAACTGAGGATGTATGTCACCTCAGGACCACTGTGATAATTGTGTTAACTATACAAATTGATTGTAAAACATGTGTGTTTGAACAATATGAAATCAGTGCACCTTGAAAAAGAACAGAGTAACAGCTATTTTTAGGGAACAAGGGAAGACAACCATAAGGTCTGACTGCCTGAGGGGTTGGGCAAAAAGAGCCTCATTTTTCTTTTTGCAGAGAGCCTATAAACGGATGTGCAAGTAGGAGAGATATCACTAAATTCTTTTCATAGCAGGGAATATTAATATTAATACCCTGGGAAAGGAATGTCTTCCTGGGGGGAGGTCTGTAAACGGCCAACTCTGGGAATGTCTGTCTTATGTGGTTGAGATAAGGACTGAAATATGCACTGGTCTCTTGTAGTACCCTCAGGCTTACTAGGGTGGGGAAAATCTCTGCCCTGGTAAATTTGTGGTCAGACCGGTTCTCTGCTCTCGAACAATGTTCTCTGTTATTTAAGATGTTTATCAAGACAATATGTGCACCACTGAACATAGACCCTTATCAGTGGTTCTACTTTTGCCCTTTGTCCTGTTCCCTCAGAGGCATGTAATCTTTGTTAGACCCTTCTAGTAGTTCTGCTTTTTGCCTTTTGAAGCAAGTGATCTTTGTACCTACTCCCTGTTCTTACACCCCTCCCCTTTTGAAACTCTTGATAAAAACTTGCTGGTCTGAGACTCAGGTGGACATCACAGTCCTACCAATATGTGATGTCACCCCTGGTGGCCCATCTGTAAAATTCCTCTCTTTATATGGTCTCTTTTTATTTCTCAGCCAGTTGACACTTACAGAAAATAGAAAGGACCTATGTTGAAATACTGGGGGGGATTCCCCCGATAGAGCATGGGCTTCCTGGAACAAGAAATGTCTGAGCTGAGACTGGAGGACTAAAGGAGGGAATTAGGTAGACATGGGAAGGAAGGTAGGAGTGTTTCAGGCCAAGAGAATGGCATGTCGGCTGGGTACGGTGGCTCATGCCTGTAATCCCAGCAATTTGGCCGAGGTGGGCAGATCATTTGAGGTCAGGAGTTCAAGACCAGCCTGGCCAACATGGTGAAACCCCATCTCTACTGAAAATACAAGAAAAATTAGCCAGCTATTTGGGAGCCTGAGGCAGGAGAATGGCTTGAACCCAGGAGGCAGAGGTTGCAGTGAGCCGAGATTACACCACTGCACTCCAGCCTGGGCAACAGAGTGAGACTCTGTCTCAAAAAAAAAAAAAAAAAAAAAAAAAAAGAGGAGAGAGAAAGAGAGAGAATGGCATCTGCTAGGTACAGAGGAGAGAGAGAAGTGCTCTGGCCTGGGGATGGCCTGGAGTCAATGTGGCTGTCCTGAGGTAGGACCCCAGAGGAAGGACAGGTTTGGGGAGATATGGGGCCAGTGTAAAGGGGCTGAAAGGGGGCTTGACCGTGATGAGGAGAGCACAGGCATAGTGAGCCCCATCTGGGGCTGGGACAGATGTGTGGGCAGAGTCTGCAGATAGGCAAACTGAGGCTGGGAGCTAGGTGAGTTGGTCCAGGGGGCAGGAGGAGTGGGGTGAGGAGCTGAGTCCCAGTTCTGAGGACAACAGAAGGAAAAAGGAGGGGACAGGCGTGGGAGAGAGATGGAAACACAGTGAAGGGAGCCCCGCCTCTCCCAACAGTGAAGGGAGCCCCACCCCTCCTGATACTCACCTTGGTCTCCAAAGTCCCTTCCTCCTCCAGAACCAGATCACTGTGGTCAGTGTGCACAATGGGGCCCTGGGGTAGGGAACTTAGTGAGAAGGAATAGTCAGAGGATCTCCGCGCCCCAATACCAGACCCCAAGGACCTTCAGCCAGTCAGTGGAGGCCAGGCAGGAGACAGTAAGAGCACCCGAGAGCTGGAGACTGCACTCAGGACAATAAAAGGGCTGTGAGAAGCCAGCACAGTGGCTCATGCCTATAATCCCAGCACTTTGGGAGGCCGCAGCGGGAGGATCACTTGAGGCCAGAAGTTTGAGACCAACTCGGCTAACATGTTGGAACCCTGTCTCTGCTGAAAATGCAAAAAATAGCCAGGCATGGTGGCAGGAGCCTGTAATTCCAGCTACTCAGGAGGCTAAGGAATGAAAATCGCTTGAACTGGGAGGTGGAGGGTGCAGTGATTCAGGATCATACCACTACATTCCAGTTTGGACAACAAAGCAAGACTTTGTCTCTAAATAAATAAATAAATAAATAAATAAATAAATAAATAAAAGGCCAGGTGTGGTGGCTTACACCTGTAATCCTAGCACTTTGGGAGGCCAAGGCAGGCGGATCACGAGGTCAGGAGATCGAGACCATCCTGGCTAACACGGCGAAATCCCATCTCTACTAAAATACAAAAAATTAGCCGGGCGCGGTGGCGGGCGCCTGTAGTCCCAGCTACTCGGGAGGCTGAGGCAGGAGAATGGCGTGAACCCGGGAGGCGGAGCTTGCAGTGAGCCGAGATCCCGCCACTGCACTCCAGCCTGGGCGAGGGAGTGAAGACTCCGCCTCAAAAAAAAAAAAAGGGCTGTGAGGATATAGTGGGCCTAGGGAATAATCGGGTCAGGGGCATGGACTTGGGTGACAGTTGGGTGCGGGGTCACTGTTAAGACTAGAGCCCTCAGCCTGGGCATGGAGGCTCATGTCTGTAATCCCAGCACTTTGGGAGGTCAAGGCGGGTGGATCACCTGAGGTCAGGAGTTCGAGACCAGCCTGGCCAACATGGTGAAACCCAATCTCTACTAAAAATACAAAATCAGTCAGGTGTGGTGGCAGACACCTGTAATCCCAGCTACTCAGGAGGCTGAGGCAGGAGAATCACTTGAATCAGGGAGGCAGAGGTTGCAGTGAGCCGAGATTGTGCCACTATACTCCAGTCTGGGTGACAGAGTGAGATTCTGTTAAAAAAAAAAAAAAAAAAAACTAGAACCCTCCTACTTAAAAAAAAAAAAAAAAAATGGAGACAGGGTCTTGCTCCGTTGCCCAGGCTGGAGTGTGTGGTGCAGTCATAGCTCACTGCAGCCTCTACCTCTTGTGCTCAAGGGATCCTCCCACCTCAGTGTCCTGAGTAGCTGGGACTATAGGTGTGTGCCACCATACCCGGTTCATTTTTTATTTTATTTTATTTTATTTTGTATTTTTGTAGAGATGGGGTCCCGCTATGCTGCCCAGGCTGGCTTCGAATTCCTGGCCTTAAGTGATCCTTGTGTCTCCACCTCCCAAAGTGGTATTACCAACGTCAGGCACCATGCCCGGCCTTAGAGTCCTGTTTGAATTTGGGGGCCCTCTTGGGACTGGGCTATTATTTGGGTCTGAAGGCACAGTCGGGTCTGGAGACCCTGGCATCCTACCCGGTCCTCGCGGCTGCCTGTCTCCTCTTCTTCAGGGCCTCGCGAACTGCAGCCGTCGCTGCTGCCGGGGATTCGCATCAGGTTCTTTTGCTCGGAGAAAGAGGCTGAGGCTGACGAACAGCGACGGATGGAGTTAAGCGATGGGCGGGGTCACAATGTGTGCAGACCAATAAGCGGGAAGAGAGAGGACTGGGAACCAATGAGGCGGATCGGGTGGGGATGTTGGAAACCGATAAGAATCCTTCCCACCTAGGAATGTGACCCTGGGAAGGTCTGGTTAGGGCTTAAGGAGGGAACCAGAACCTGAAGGCGAGCTAAGCCTTGAGCAGAGCTGGAAATGGGACTGGAGCCAAGGCCCAAGGCCAGGTCAGGTCACTGGGCAGGCAGGGTGTGTGTGGGGCTGGGGCCTGAGGAGCTGGGGCGGGGCTCAGGCACTAACCCTTGCCGTGGCGCCAGAAGCAGAGGGCCACCCCAGTGATGACCATAAGGAGAGTCGTGGTGGCAGCGGCCACTCCGGCCACTATCCGCACAGTGGGCAGCAGGTCTGCAGGGAGCAGAGGGGACATCCTGAGAAGGCTGAGGGGGAACCAGGAAGCGGGGGCTCAGGGATTGAGTTTGGGATCCCTGGGTTCAAAAGGTCGCACATTTGGAGATTCAAAGGCCCTTGAATTTGGGGTTCCCCAAGTTTGAGAGTGAGTTTAAACTCCCTGGCTTTAGGAAGTCTTGGAGTTTGGGGTCCTTTACTTTGCAATTTGCTTTGCAATCGTTGGAGTTTCTGTTTTTGGGGTCCCTAGGTGTGAGGAGTCTCTCGGTTTAGGATTCAGAATGTGAAGGCATTTGTGGTTGGGGGGGTCCTGGGAATCAATGAGCCACAGTTTTGAGACTCCCAAGGTTTGGAGGTCTCTGCATTTGAGGGTCTGAGGTTTTGCAACCATCGGCTGGGGGATCCCTGAGTTTGTGGGGTTTAGACTCTCCAGATTTGGGGTCTTAGGGCTGGGGTCTCACCTCTACGACCCAGGCTGGCCCGGGCACCTCCCTCGCCCAGCCGGTTCCGGGCACTGCAGTTAAAGTTCCTGCTAAAGTCAGATTCCTGAGTCCCCGAAATGTGTAGCACAGAGATCAGGCCCGGACCCTGTCCCCCGCGGCCCTCCGGGGCAGGGAATGTCTCCACCAGGAACCGGCCCCGCGACCCCGTTTCCAGAAAGCCCTCATCCCAAGACCAGACCTGGGGGCATAAAAGAGGGAGGACACCGAGGAGACTGAGGAGGGGAGGAAGAAGCAGGAGGGATGTCTGGGAAGTCAGAGATGGTCACAGTAGTTTCAGGGGGCCAGGTGGGAGGTCAGGGATCACAGCTGGATGGGTCACGGGAGGACTGACTTTTCCTTACCACGGCATCTGGGGCGGGAGAGGCGAAAACCAGACACTGGAGGCGAGCAGGGCCCCTCAGGAAGGCAGGCTCAGAGTGCAGGGCGGTCACTACTGGGGGAGCTGGGATGGAGACGGTGGATCACTCAGAGGAGAGGCCTTGCTCTCCCCAAAGGCTGTAACAAAGCCTGGTCTGGCCAGCGCACTCTCCGCTAACCTTAATCAATCAGGCCATGCTGCCTCCAAACTCCGATTCCCCTAAAAGCCTCGCCTTCAATAGGTCGGTCTCCAGGCCCCGCTGGGTGTAAAGCTCCTTCCAGGCCACTCCCACTGCATTAGCCCTTGCCCCCTCTGTCCACTCCCTATCCCAGGACGGGCTAGGTCCCCTAGGAAGCCCCGCCTTCTCACCGTTCACAGTCAGCCGAGCCTCCGCGGCGCCACCCCCCTGGCCCGAGAGCCCAGGCTCAGCCCTGCACACATAGTCGCCTGCGTCCTCCGGTCCCACCGACGGAAGGCGCAGTGCGGCTCCAGAGCCCAGCACCTGCGACAGGGAAGGGGCGTCAGAAGCCGGATTTGCAAGGAAGCCTGGTCCCCCGCCAGCCACCGCCTCAGATTTAGGGCTGCACCTGCGCGCCACCGCGGCGGGTCCAGGTTACCCGTGGAAGCGGGTTCCCGCGCCAGGCACAGCTGAAGGAGGCGTCTTCCCCCACGTCCACGGACACGGGCTCCGGCTTTGCCTGCAGAATCGGCCCAACTGGACGAAGGAGATGAGGGGTCACAAGGCCGGGGAGGAATGCAGTCCCTGACCCGGGATCAGCCCCATAGAAACACCACACCCTCTAGGGGGCAAGAATATGCCCCAAGTCCACTCTCTTCCTCCTAATACCCCACGCCCACTCTCCCGGCCCCGCCCCTCCAAGCCCCTCAGCCACCCTGAAAGCCTCGCCCACCTTTGACCACACCCACAGCCCCGCCCCAGCTCACACAGCACATCCAGCGCAGTGCTGCGGTTGGCGCTGCCCACGGCGTTGCTGACCTCGCAGGACACGGGCTCAGTCAGGAACGAGGCGTCTGCCACGACCTCCAACCTTGGCCCGCGGGCCCCGAGCACCGGGGAGCCCCCTTTTGCCCACCTGAGGAAATGGTGGCGCTGTTAGCGTTGTCCCTGCTCTCTGGCACACCTACTCAGGTCCCAGCCCTTCCCAAGCTCACTCTTGGGGCTAGGGAGAGGTGGTCTTCGTCCTCACCTGTAGCCTGTGACAGGAGGCTGGGCTGTGGCCTGGCACAGGAAAGTGACCTTCTCTCCCTCCTGCACAGTGTGTGGTGAAGCAGACAGAGTCACCTCTGGGGGGTCTGTGAGGGTGGGACAATGGTCAGGTGGGCAAGGACCAGGAACACCTCTGTCACTGGCCTAGGGGTCCAGTCCCTGGTTCCTCCACCCCAGGAGTCTGGGCCCCTAATCCCCTTCTCCCTTTGAGTCAGGAGTCTGGGCTTTCAGTTCCCAATTCCCCCAGTTAGAGAGTCAAGACCCAGCTTCCTCTTTCCCCAGGGACCCCCAGCCATCTGTCCTCTCCTGCTCCAAGTCTCACTCTGTTGCCAAGTGGCACGATCTCAGCTCACTGCAACCTCTGCCTCCCGGATACAAGTGATTCTCCTGCCTCAGCCTCCCAGGTGGCTGGGATTACAAACATGTGCTATCACGCCCGGCAAATTTTTGTATTTTTAGTAGAAACGGGTTTCGACATGTTAGCCAGACTGGTCTCGAACTCCTGAGCTCAGATGATCCGCCCGCCTCGGCTTCCCAAAGTTCTGGGAGTACAGGCATGAGCTACCATACCCGGCCCTCTCCTACTCTCTTAGATCCAGGAATCCAGGTCCCAGTTTCCTCATTCCCCAGGGGCCACAGTCCCCTCCTTCCTCATACCCAGGAGTCAGGGCCCCACACCCCTTTTTCCCAGGGCCAGCTGCACTCACACTGCAGGCTCAGTGTGATAGCTGTGTCCCTTCCCGCAGGCAGGGCCTGGCTCCGGGCCCTGCAGACCAAAGTGGCTCCATCGTCATGGCTGGAAGGGGTCAGGGTTAAGGTGCTCTCCACTGATCCAGGGGTCCCTTCCTTTGGCAGGGTCTGGAGGGATGGATAAGAATAATAATGCCATCTACCCCTTACATCAGGGATGTCCAATCTTTTGGCTTCCCTGGGTCATACTGGAAGAAGAATTGTCTTAGGCCACACATACTAACACTAATGATAGCTGATGAGCTAAACAGTTACAAAAAGGTCTCATCATGTTTTAAGAATGTATATGAATTTGTGGTGGGCCACATTCAAAGCCGTTCTGGGCTGCATGCAGCCCACAGGCAACAGGTTGGATAAGCTTGCCTTACTTATATAGGGTTCACTATGTGTTGGGCACTCTTCTGGGCATTTATAGGTATTTATTTATTTAATCCTCACCATACCCTATGACATGCATGCTATTATTATTCCAATTGTATAGATAAGGCAACTGAGGCACAGAGAGGTTAACTAAAGATCAATCAACTAGCAAGTGGCTGAGACATGATTTGAACCCAGGTAGTCTGGCCCTAGAATCTTTACCCTGCATCATATTTCAAGAGTCCAAACCCTTGAACCCCTGCCCTCCCATGTCTTCTTCTCCTCGGGATGAGCCTGTGGTCAGAGTGTACCCCAAGTTTTCCTGAATGGGCAAAGGCTAGCACAGGAATTTGGACCTGACCTGATGGAAGGTGGTTCCATCCAACCGGACCCCATCTCGGAACCACAGCAATTCAGGGGTAGGGCGGGCATCCCCACGGCTCCGACATGTCAGGTTCACAGGAACTCCAGCAATGAGAGACACAGAGGGGCCGCCCAGCACCTGGGGGACTTCTGGGGGGACTGCAAGGTGGATTTGGGGTCAGAGATGGATCCTGATCCTCTCAGCTCCAATTGACCACTCCCCTGGGCTCCCTGGACTCTGCTACTCACAGCTAGTACTGGCTGCCCCCTTGGGCTCCCAGGGGACAAGTGGGTGAGGTCCTTACCCAGCACGTGCAGTTGGGCTGGTCTCGAGCGGAGGCCTGCTTGTGTAGCCTGACATTCATATGATGCTTCATCCTCTAGCTCCACGGGCCTAATGTGGAGGTCATGCTGGCCATTGGCTACATTCCCTGATATCCAGTACCGGGACCACCCTGGAGTCAGGGAGGAGGCAGCACGCCATGGTTCTGACCGGTCCACACATTTGGTGGTAAGACACTATTAAAGAGTGTGTACTGGGCCCATAGAGACTCTAACTCCCTCCCAACCCAGAGTCACTGCAAACTTGGGGGTAATAAATTCAGAAAGGAAAGCAAGAAAATGATTGCCATGAAAGTTAGGTTAGATACTACTTCTGGAGTGAGGGGGGGGCTATGATAGGGGAAAGGAATACGGGGGCTTCTGGGGAGCTGGCAGTGGACTTGGGTATTGGCTGTGTGAGTGTCTATATTATTTGGTAAACCTTCCGTTTATGTTTACTGTATTTTTTGCATTTATGTTCTCTTTCTTTCTTTTCCTTTTTTTTTTTTTTTTTTTTTTTTTTGAGACAGGGTCTCACCATTACCTGGAGTGCAGTGGCTTGATCATGGCTCACTGCAGCCTTGAACTCCTGGGCTCAAGCAATCCTACCACTTCAGCCTACTGAGTAACTGGGACTACAGATGCACATCACCACGCCTGGCTAATTTGTTTAAAATATATATATTTTTTCTAGAGATAAGGTCTTGTTATGTTGCCCAGGCTGGTCTCAAACTCCTGGTTTCAAGCTATCCTCTGGCCTCAGCCTCCCAAAGCGTTGGGATTACAGGCGTGAGCCACCGCACCTGGCCTGTTTACTATTTCGCAATAACATAATAATTCCAAAACTCTATGGGTCACCCCCAAAGAAGCAGCTCAAAAATCAGGACTCCTAAATGTTTACCCAAGCCCATCAATTTCCCAAACTTAAAATGTCAAAATAGAAACTACAGGTACAGCCGAGCCCAGCAACTCTACCCCTAGCCAGCCCGTCCCAGCGTGGAGAGAACCGTCTTACCTGGCAGGTCCCTTTGGCCCCCTAGGGCCAGCCCACTCTTAGTCCACTGAACTAGCCCCCAGTAGGCGCCCAGAGCACACCGCAGCCGGGCTTCCTCCCCCAGCAGCACCACCAGGTCCTCTGGCTGTTGCAGGAAATGGGGCGACGGGCCTAGGAAAGTTGGGGGCAGCAGGGCTGAGCTTAGCACCTTCAAGAGCCCCCTCATTCAGGACCCAGGGGTCCCAGCCCCCAACTCCCTTCTCCCTAGTGAAGGGGCAGCCCGCAAGCAATCCCCCCACACCCACCCCATATTCATCCGCTCCCTTCGTGCGGTACCTGCGCTCCCTCTGAAGCAGAAGAGCAGGACGAGGAGGGCGGGGACCCGCATCCTGAGCGTGTGTCCCCCAAGGTTCACGAGATTTGCAGTCGCACGGGCCTCCCTGTCAACTTCTTCCTCGGAAGCACTCCTCCTGTCACCCTGGCCCGGAGCCCCCTTCGCGCTCGACTCTTCGCCCCAGCCTAGAGCCCCAGCCTGTCTCTGGCCTGGAGTCCTCCAAGTGAGCTCATCCGCAGCCTCTGACGCTCTGAAACGCCTGCCAGTTCCGCGCCCTGGGTCTCTGGGAGACCCCAAGAGGGCCCGATCCAGCTCGCCCCGCCCGGGTCCGCCTCCTGGGAGCTCCGCCCTCTTCCCATTGAGAAACTCCCGCGGCTGGACCCGGATGAATGGGGGATGCAGGGCGGGGTCCCCCGGCGGGTGGGCGCCCCCAGCTCAATTGGGGTCTGGGAGCCGGAACACCTGGGTTCCAGGAGGGGGTCCCGGCTGGGTTGGACACCTGCGCCCTGCCGAGGTTGAGGGGCAGGCATGGGGGTGAGGAGGAGGGAAGGGAAAGAGTGGAAGAAACTTGCTCAGCCCAGGTCCTGGAGGGACTGCGCTCAGTGGAAACCGAGCTATAAATGGGGGCCCCTGGGGCCTCGCCAGTTTCCGCGCCCTGGGGGAGGCGGGGTCCGGGGCTCCTCTGGCCTGCGGGTCGGGAAGAGGGCACGCCGATACCTGGGGGACAGTTGGGACCCCTGCCTTGACTCCCCCAGCCTCAAAACCCCTCCTCAAAGTGGGGAACAGAGGGCTGTTCCCTTGTTATGGCTGCAAACGTCCTAAGACCGAGGAATCCAGGACCCCGGCCCCTCCTTTCCCAGGACCCCGCAGTCCCGGCCCAGCCCCTCTCCCCACTCGGCAGGCCGGGCCCCTCGGCCTGGTTGCCTGGCGACGGCTGGGAGGCGGCGGTGCCGGCCGGGGCAGGCAGGGAGGCTGGGAACCGCGCAGCTTGTCCTGACGCTCCATGCAGCCCAGCTGGGGCGTTCCCACGCTGCGCAGCTGGCCAAGCAGGTGGGAGGGACCCCGAGCAGCCTGAAGGAGGGCTGGGGAGCTGG
Source organism: Papio anubis (assembly GCF_008728515.1). Lineage (NCBI taxonomy): Eukaryota > Metazoa > Chordata > Mammalia > Primates > Cercopithecidae > Papio > Papio anubis. Next base: position 20,591,416 of record NC_044995.1, read on the forward strand.
GACCCTGATCTGACATTCCTGGACCTGTAAGAACTGGGGGGTCCACATTCAGATTCTACGCTGTTCTTAGGCTCAGACTCTGTGTCCCTAAATGGCGGGGTGGGGTTGGGAGTAGGGGTTGGACTTACAGGATTGTAAGGGACTGGTGGTTGAGGCCTTTGCTGGCTGAGACGCTGATGGCCTGATCTCCTGGTTCCTTGAGAGGCTGGAGACTCAACTCCTAGGTCTCCTGCTTGCAGCATGGTGCACTTGGAAGAGGGTGACAGGGGTCAGAATATCTGGTCTTAAGTCTTAGAGTCGGTGGATTTAACTGCCAATCTCTCCCCACCCCCACATGGGCCCAGGAGGATTTGGAAATCAGACGGTGAACATCTGTCCTAAGTCCTGTGTGTGTGTGTGTGTGTGTCTGTGTGTGTGTGTGTCTGTGTGTGTGTGTGTGTATGCGGCCGGTGCGGGGGGTGGGAGGGATGCAGGGACGGGTAGGGTGGCCAGGAGGATCAGAGGCCCAAATTCCTGAGTCCTTGGAGAGAAGGGACTGAGACCCCAGGGTCTGAGAGGGGAGGGATCTGGGGGCCTACACTCCTGGCTTCTATGTGGCATATCTAGTGCATGGATTTTGAAATAGGATGGCATGGGGCCGGAACTCCTGAGTCTTGGGGAGGAACTCAAGTAGTGGGACTGTTTTTCCAGGCACTTGATGCCGCTTCCCCTTCCTGGCTCTCTGGGGCGACGTACATGGAAAGATGGAGAACCCAAGGTCCCAAGAGCACTCGGAGAAAGAAAACAGACAAGGTGGAGGGTGGAAGGTTTGTGCTAATTAAAGGCCCCAGCAAGGGACAGCTCCATGCTCTGGCCCCTAGGGACACCATATGGCAAGGGCCCCCAGGACAGAGCCACCCCCCACCAAGCTCGGCATCCAGCCCATTTCCCAGAGGGTGTAGGGGGCAGTTGGGAGAGGGGAGGTGGGAGGAGGGCAAGGAGTCAAGCATGTGAGGGAAGAGGGAAGGCCAGCATGGAGGATGAAACTGAGGGCTGGGGCCAGATGCCTCATCTCCTTCTGGGGAACGAGATGCAGGTGGGGGGGAGGTCTTGGGGAGGTGGGGAGAAAACTAGCATTTCCAATTCCCGCAGGAGATAAGCAGGCAGAAGAAGCTTATCCCAGGCTAGTGTATGTGCATGCGGGGAGGGCAGGCCCACCAGCATATGGTTATAAAATCCAGGGATGTGATGAGGGGAGCCACTGAGAGATGGAGAGACACATAAGGGAAAGAGGCGTGGTCAGAGTGCGGCTAAGAACAAATATTTATGGAGCTCCTGGTGTGTGTGAGACAGAGTGTGGGGTGAGGGGAGAGACAGAGGTGAGAACAGAGACAGAGAAACAGAAGAACAGAGACATGTAGAGACAGAGAGACAGTGAAATAAAGATTGACTGAGATTTAACCACTTAATACAGAGAGAGAGACGGAGAAACAGATGGAGAAACATAGAAAGATAAATCAGCTGGGCACGATGGCTCACACCTGTAATCCCAACACTTTGGGAGGCTGAGGTGGGCGGATCACCTGAGGTCAGGAGTTCAAGACCAGCCTGATCAACATGGAGAAACCACGTCTTTACTAAAAATACAAAAAATTAGCCAGGCGTGGTGGCGCATGCCCGTAATCCCAGCTACTAGGGAGGCTGAGGCAGCAGAATCGCTTGAACCCGGGAGGCAGAGGTTGCAGTAAGCCGAGATCACACTGCTGCACTCCAGTCTGGGCAACAAGAGCGAAACTCCATCTCAAAAAAAAAAAAAAAAAAAAAGAAAGGAAAGAAAAGAAAAGAAAAGAAAAGAGAACAAAAAGAAAAAAAGAAAGACAAATCAAGGGCTGGGTGCGGTGGCTCATGCCTGTAATCCTAGTACTTTGGGAGGCTGAGATGGGAGGATTGCTTGAGCCCAGGAGTTCCAGACAAGCCTGGGCAACATAGCAAGACACTGTCTCTGTAAAAACATTAAAAAAAAAATTAGCCAAGTGACCAGGCGCAGTGGCTCACACCTATAATCCCAGCACTTTGGGAGGTCAAGGCCGGTGGGTTACCTGAGGTCAGGAGTTCGAGGCCAGCCTGGCCAGCATGGTGAAACCCCATCTCTACTAAAAATACAAAAATTAGCCTGGTGTGGTGGCTGATACCTGTATTCCCAGCTACTTGGGAGGCTGAGGCAGGAGAATCGCTTGGACCTGGGAGGCAGAGGTTGCAGTGAGCCAAGATCGTACCATTGCACTCCAGCCTGGGTGACAGAGCAAGACTCCCTCTCAAAAAAAAAAAAAAAAAAAGGCCAGAATGGTGATGTGGGCCTGTAGTCCCAGCTACTCAGGAGGCTGAGGCAGAAAGAACACTTGAGTCCAGGTGGGTTGAGGCTGCAGTGAGCCATGACCACACCACTGCAGTCCAGCCTGGGCAATAGAGCAAGACCCTGTCTCTACAAACACATTTTTAAAAATTAGCTGGAGTGGTGGTGCGTACCTGTAGTCTCAGCTACTCAGGAGGCTGAGGCAGGAGGATCACTTGAGCCCAGGAAGTTGAGGCTGCAATGAACCAAGATCATGCCACTGCCCTCCCAGCCTGGGCAACAGAGCAAGATTCCATCTCAAAAGAAAGAGAGATAAATCAAGATGGATAGAGGGAGGGAGAGAGAGAGACATGGAGAAGGAAAGAAGAGATGGGGGAGACGGCAAGAAAAAGAGACAGAAGAAAGCTCATACAGTCCTTGCCAAAGGGTGCCCACTCTGGGCTCACACTGCACCCATATTGGGGGCCGGCAGAATTGGACTCTGCCTTTTACTCCTGCCCACACCCTGTGCACTCCCACGTAAGACACTGTCACACACACACACGCTCTCCATGTGCTTATTACAGATCACAGTTCACTCTAACCTTCCCCACTCACACCCACGTACACACACGGATATCTTCCCTCTCTCCTACACTCTCCCAGTCTCTCACACTCACTCTTGCATACTCCCCAGCAGAGATCCCTGACATCATTTAGTTGCTAATGTCTACTCAAGAAAGGAAGGGAGGCCAGGTGCGGTGGCTCATGCCTGTAATCCCAGCATTTTGGGAGGCTGAGGCAAACTCCTGAGGTCAGGAGTTCAAGACCAGCCTGGCCAACATGATGAAACCCCGTCTCTAGTAAAAATACAAAAATTAGCCAGGCCTGGTGGTGTATGACTGTAGTACCATCTACTTGGGAGACAGAGGCAGAAGAATTGCTTGAACTTGGGAGGTTCAAGCCATGGGAGGTGGAGGCTGCAGTGAGCCGAGATCATGCCACCGCACTCCAGCCTGAGCAACAGAGCAAGACTACCTCGAGAAAAAAAAAAAAAGAAAGAAAGAGACTTCCCAAGGTCATGTATCAGGGCAGGGAAGAGCTGGGGGCCCAGCTGGCTGCTCCCCTGCTGAGCTGGGAGACCACCTAGGTCTGACTTCTCCCGTCTTCCCAGCCTAAGCCAGGCCCTGGGGTCATGGAGGCTGGGGAGGCACCAAGGAACACGCCTGGCATGTGCTGACAGGGGATTTTATGCTCCAGCCCAGCTGGCTGGGAGGAGCCTGCTGGGCAGAGGCCGGAGCTGGGGGCTCTGGAGGGCACCCGGGGGAGGTTGCACTGTGAGGATGAGCTCAAGTTGGGTTGGAGAGCAGGGCCAACTCTGCCAGTGCCTGCACCAGCCTGTTTGTGCAGCCTGGGCTCCTGGCCTGCTGGGCTCTGGGCTGCAGGTCCTTCTTGAAGGCCGTGAGTAGTGAGACAAAGGAGCAGGGGTGAGGGGTAGCAGGACAAGATCATCCGTTCAAATCTCGTTCCGGAAATCGGCGTCAAAAGACTCGACAAAGAACAATCGCCTCCGGAAGAACTCAGGATCAAAAGTCAGATCGCTCGTCAGACACTTTTGAAAAAAAAAGGATCGGCAAAGGTCAGATCAATTTCATGGGGAAGAAAAAGATCACTCGATCCGGGCTCAGAGAGGGACCCAGAGAGAGCCAGACAGGCAGGTGGCTGGCTGCGGGCACTGCGGGGGTAACAGTAGGGGGACCTGTGATGGCCCTGGGGACGATGCTCAAGGCTCCTCTCCTGCTCCTGGGGCTGCTGACTGAAGGTGAGTGGGATCCCAGCCTTGTACCCAGCGCCAAGTGGCCCCCATTTCCCACTTACCTTCCCTAGACAAACCCTCTGCCCTTTCCTTGCACCCTGCTGTGTCCCCAGGCCTGGCGCAGTTGGCGATTCCTGCCTCCGTCCCCCGGGGCTCTGGGCCCTGCCTGAAAACCTGGCAGTGGTGGAGGGGGCCTCGGTGGAGCTACGGTGTGGGGTCAGCACCCCTGGCAGTGCGGTGCAATGGGCCAAAGATGGGCTGCTCCTGGGCCCCGACCCCAGGATCCCAGGCTTCCCGAGGTACCGCCTGGAAGGGGACCCTGCTAGAGGTAAGGGATCAGAGCCTGAGACCCTCAGCCACCAGCCCAAGTTGCAACCCTGACCTCCGGCTCCCCTGCAGGGCAATTCCCACCTGCATCGAACATGACCTTGGCATGGGTATGTGAGTGCCAGGTCGGCCGCTCCGAGATGGGGCCAGAGCTCGTGTCTCCCAGAGTGATCCTCTCCATCCTGGGTATGGGTGACAGACCCCCAGGACCCACGAGTCTGGGCTTCAAGCCCTCCCTTACCCCAGGACCCAGGAGTCCAAGCCCCCAGCTTCTCCTCTCCCAGACCCTCGGTACCGAGCTCCAATCTTCAAATCCTTCTCAGTGCTGGAAGCTTACCCCAGACCCTTCTCACCAGTTCCTCCCAAGCTGCTCCACCTGACCCCGGAGGCAGGCACCATGGTCACCTGGGTAGCTGGGCAAGAGTACGTGGTCAGCTGTTTGTCTGGGGACGCAAAGCGAGCACATGACATCACCATTCTCCTGAGTGAGTGAGGGTGAACTGGGTGGCAGGGGGCAGCGTGAAGCCTCTGGAGTGGGAAGGGTGTGTGTTCCTGACCAGTGCCTTCCTAAGGGCCCCAGAAAAGATGTCATCCCTGGGATGGGGACCCAGGAGAAGGTGTGGGGAGATGCCGATGCCAGTGTGGAACACGGTGGATGGGGGAGGGCACATTGAGGAGGCGGCATCGAGCACAAGGCTGAGGACCAGATAGAGATATGGACAGTAGCGCTGGTGCAGACATGAGAAGCTGAGGATGGGGTGCATGGTACAACCCAGCAAGGAGTTGAGAGGAGTGGGGAGGCCCAGGACCCAGCACTGAAGATTGCAGCCTTCAGGCAGTCCAGAAAGTTGGGAGGGGATCCAGCTGTGCCCCAGGCCCTTTTCCTCTAGAACCAGGAGGGAGGGGGCATCACATCCACTCTGAGGACTTCCAGGCCATGCTCCCCAGAATCTATCTTGCGGGGAGCCCAGAACCCCTCTAGCCCTCTTGTTGCCCCAAGGTGGACAGACAATATCCGACATCTCTGCAAACATGAACGAGGGCTCCCAGCAGAAGCTCTTCACTGTGGAGGCCACAGCCAGGTGTGGAAACTGAAAAAACCCCCCAACCATGACCCCTAATTTTCCCCATGGGAACCACAGACCCCAGGGATGCAGGCATGAAGCTTGGGCTAGGTATGAACTTCTGCGACCCAATGCTGCTTCATGGGGAACTCTCAGAGCTGACTGTCAAAGCTTCTTCACAGGGAACAGGGGCGGTGGCTCATGCCTGTAATCCCAGCACTTTGGGAGGCTAAGGTGGGTGCATCACCTGAGATCACCTGAGGTCAGGGGTTCAAGATCAACTGGTCAACATGGGCACATTTCACTAAAATACAAAAATTAGCCTGGCATGGTGGCACATGCCTATACTCCCAGCTCGTCGGGGGGCTGAGGCAGGAGAATCGTTTGAACTCAAGAAGTGGAAGTTGCAGTGAGCTGAGATCGCACCACTGCACTCCAGCCTGGGCGACAGAGCCAAATTCTGTCTCAAAAGACAAACAAATAAACAAAAAAACTTCATGGGGACCTCAGTTCCAGAGTCCCGGGCACTGAAGTTTTGATCAGATGTGGGTCTCTCTAGGCTCCAGTTCTCACTGCTCACCCCCAGAACCTCTCCCAGAACCCAGCCCCCGGATCCCAGAGGAGATCGGCATGGGGACTTAGACCAGGTGTGGGGACCAGAGGTGGCATCCCCGCCTCTTCTCCCTGACTCCCCAAATTTCGGATGATGACTCTGACTCCAGAACCGTGAATTCTCATCCCAGGGTGACACCCCAGAGCTCGGATAATGGGCAGTTGCTAGTCTGTGAGGCGTCTAGCCCAGCACTGGAGGCCCCCATCAAGGCCTCATTCACCGTGAATGTTCTGTGTAAGTGGAGAACTGGGCCAACTAGGGCGCTGAGGATGGGGAGCAGGCACTGGGGGGTGTAGGGGAATCACAGGGATTATGGAAATTCAGGCACTCAGAGAAACATGGGGTTCAAGCAGAACAGAAGAGTGGATGGGCTACTCCAGGCCCATTGAGTGACTGATATCTCCCAGTCCCTCCAGGACCCCCTGTCATCGAGTGGCCAGGCATGGATGAGGGCATGTGCGGGCAGGACAGAGCTTGGAGCTGCCATGCGTGGCTCAAGGGGGGAATCCCTTAGCCACACTGCAGTGGCTGAAGGTGAGGGCAGACGCGGGCATGGGAACTGTGGGGAGAGCGGGGGCCGGGAGCTGGTCCTGAGCTGGCCCAGGCCTGTCCCTGTCTCCAGAATGGCCAGCCGGTGTCCACAGCGTGGGGCACAGAGCACACCCAGGCCGTGGCCCGCGGTGTGCTGGTGATGACCGTGAGGCCAGAAGACCATGGAGCGCGGCTCAGCTGCGAGGCCCATAACAGCGTGTCTGCAGGGACCCAGGAGCGCAGCATCATGCTGCAGGTCACCTGTGAGTCCTGGTGCCAGCTGCCCACCTGTTGGTCTGTGCCTCAGAGAACCATCTATGTGTGCCCGCAAATTATGCCTACTGGATGCCAAAGATCTCAGCATCTGTCTCCAGTCCTGTTGTTCTGTCTGGGCTGGTCTGTGAGAAATTCAGCTCAGCTTAGTGTCTTCCCTCTCTGTCCCTGCAGTTCCCCCTAGTGCCATTACTATCCTGGGATCTGCATCCCAGGTTGAGAACAAGAACGTGACACTCTCCTGTGTGAGCAAGTCCAGTCGCCCGGGTCCTGCTACGATGGTGGCTGGGCTGGCGGCAGCTGCTGCCCATGGAGGAGACGATCATGGATGTGAGGCGGGGGCCAGGCTCCTGGGTCTGAGCATGGGGGGTGCAGAGGGGCATGACTCGTGGATTGGGAAGGGGATGGGTCCAGCAGCCTGGGGGCTTTCTCCTTGAGGACCATGGGTCCAACAGAGGGGGAGGTAGAGATGGCTCATGTGTCCCTGCTGGAGACTGGGATGGACTCAGGCCTCTGCACGATGGATGGGGGTACTGCAGTCCCCACATCTGAAGCTCATTCCCTGCCAGGGACTACATGGTGGTTACATCTCCATCTCCAACCTGACATTCCTGGCGCGGCGGGAGGACAACGGTCCTGACCCTCACATGTGAGGCCTTCAGTGAAGCCTTCACCAAGGAGACCTTCAAGAAGTCGCTCACCCTGAACGTAAAATGTGAGTGTCTGCCCTTGTCCAGCAATGCCCCCAAGCCTCAGGACCCAGCCCAGAGAAAAAGTCACTCTTCCTGCCTCTCCTCTCAGATCCCGCCCAGAAACAGTGGACTGAGGGTGCCCCAGAGGGGCAGAAGCTCCGGGCTGGGACCCGGGTGAGGCTGGTGTGTTTGGCCATCAGGGGCAACCCAGAGCCCTCCCTCATGGTACAAGGTTGGTGCCATGCCAGGGCTATGGGGGTGGCCAGAATGGGGGAAGGACCAGGCCCCCTTCTCCTTCAGAATCTTGGGCAATCTTGGAAAAAGATTAAATTTCTTGAAAAGTACTAGAGATTCTGAGGTTTGGCAGGGAATCAGGAAAGACACAAATGCCATGAGAATTAAATGGAATCCTAGGAAAATTCTGGGGAAACAGAATTCTAGGATAAAAATTGGAATTCTGAATCAAGATTAGGTATTCTAGAGAAAAGGTAATTTCGTTAAAATTATGGAAAATTCTAGTGAAAAATCTCAGAATTCAGCTGAAATGTCAGGAATTTTAGGGAAAGACTTGAATCCCAGAAAAAAAGAAAAAGAAAATTTGGAGAAAAGCTAGTAATTCCACAGACTATCGAAAACTCATTAGTATTAAATCGAATTCTTGGGATTTGGAGGTAAGAAAATGAAATTTCATTAAAATGAAAGAGAAGCCTAATTCTAAGAAAATCCTGGGAAGTTAGGGAGCTAGTTGAAAATTTTAGGGGGAAGACTAGGAATTATAGAAATGACAATGGAATTTCATTTTAATAGGATGGAATTCTGGGGAAGTGCTGAGAATCTGGGCAATATAAAGGAATCTGTTAAAAGACTGGGATTATAAGATATAATATCGGGAAAGATTCAGAATCTATGGAAAGTTTAATTTGCGAAGCAGCAACAATTAAAAAAAAAAGAAAGTAATCTATGGAAAGACACTGGAATTAAGGAAAATTTCAAAGGAAATCTTTGGGGACAGTGGGAATTTTAAGAAAAGGAACTGAGGCATTCTGGGAAAGGCCTGGGAATTTCAAGGGAGTTTCCTGCACGTGGTGTTGGGTAAACAGAGCAGAAATAGATTTTGAGGAGTGCGCTGACGGCCTGCAGGTGGCTGCAGAGGCGGAGCGGGGGTTGGGTGTGGTACAGAAGACGGATTCAGATCCCCAAAACTGCCGTGCACAGGGATCCGGGGAGGCGGGAGAGACTCCAGGGCAGGGGTTACTCAGTTCCACTCCCCACTGCTTTGCCCTAGGGGGGTGGCGCTGATGGGGGTGTTTCTCCGTATCACCAAAAGGCTTTGTCTGGGCTGGCAGCACCAACCCAGTGGGCAGGGTGCGGGAGTTGGGGGTTGGTGGAAGCGGCAGGGCTGCCTGCGGCCCCCAGTCACTCCCGCCCCATAGGACTCGCGCACTGTGACTGAGTCGCGGCTGCCGCAGGAGCCGCGGTGCATGCAGCTCGGCAACGTGGAGAAATCTGGGAGCACCTTCTCCCGAGAGCTGGTGCTGGTCACAGGGCCGTCGGACAACCAGGCCAAGTTCATGTGCAAGGCTGGCCAGCTCAGCGCGTCCACGTAGCTGGCGGTGCAGTGTGAGGGCGCGCACGGCTGAGGCCCGGGGGCGGACTCGGCCGGGGCAGGACAGGGTGGAGGACAGAGCCAGGTGGGGCAGGGACCCAGCGAACCCTGGACTCGGGGGGTGCGGGCGGGGGCGGGGTGGGGGACCCGAGACTGGACGGAGCCTGGGGTGCAGGCGGGATGGACGCAGACCAGGCCGCCCCTAACCTCTGAGTCTCGCTCCTCCAACCCCCTCTCCCAGTTCCCCCAACTAACGTGACGATCCTGGCCAACGCATCCGCACTGCCCCCGGGGGACGCCTTAAACTTGACATGCATCAGCGTTAGCAGCAACCCGCCGGTCAACTTGTCCTGGGACAAGGAAGGCGAGAGGTGGGAGTGTGAGGGACCCCGCCCCTCTCTGGCCTCGCCCCCCTCCACGCATGTCCCGCCCGTGCCTAGCCCCTCTCCAGCCTCTGGCTCTGCTCGCAGCCCTGGCCTCACCCCGGGTCCACAGGCTGGAGGGCTTGGCCGTCCCGCCCCGGAGAGCCCCGTTCAAAGGCTCCGCCACGGCCAGAAGCGTCCTTCTGCAAGTGTCATCCCGCGATCATGGCCAACGCGTGACCTGCCGCGCCCACAGCGCCGAGCTCCGCGAAACCGTGAGCTCCTTCTATCGCCTCAACGTGCTGTGTATGTGCCCCGGCCTGAAAGGTCCTCTTGATGACCCTAACCTACTCCTTGCGTCTTCCCCGCCCCCCCCTTTTTTTTTGACGGAGTCTGGCTCTGTCACCCAGGCTGGAGTGTAGTGGTGCCATCTGGGCTCACTGCAAGCTCCGCCTCCCATGGTTCACGCCATTCTCCTGCCTCAGCCTCCCGAGTAGCTGGGACTACAGTCGCTTGCCACCATGCCCGGCTAATTTTATTTTTGTAGTTTTGGTAGAGACGGGGTTTCTCGATCTCCTGACCTGGTGATCCGCCCGCCTTGGCCTCCCAAAGTGCTGGGATTACAGGCGTGAGCCACCACGCCCGGCCCCCTCCCTTCCTTCCTTCCTTCCTTCCTTCCTTCCTTCCTTCCTTCCTTCCTCTCTCTTTCTCTCTCTCTCTCTTTCTTTTTTTGATGGAGTCTCCCTCTGTCGCTCGGGCTGCACTGCAGTGGTGCAATCATAGCTCACTGCAGCCTCCAACTTCTGAGCTCAAGTGATCCTACCTCAGCCTCCTGAGTAGCTGAAACTACAGGTGTGCACTTCCACTTTTGGCTAGTTTATTTTAATTTTTTTGTAGCGACAGGGCCTCACTATGTTGCCCAGGCTGGTCTTGAACCCCTGGGCTCAAGCAATCCTCCTGCCTTGGCCTCCCAAAGTGCTGGGATTACAGGCGCGTCCCACTACACTAGGCTGATTTTTTGTACTTTTAATTTTAAATAGAGATGGTATCTCTCTATATTGCCCAGGCTGATCTTGAACACCTTGACTCAAGTGATCCTCCTGCCTTGGTCTCCCAAAGTTCTCGGAGTATAGGCGTGAGCCACTGAGACTGGCCTGGGTCTTTGCTTTGACACTATCACTCTATCATTAACCCCATCCTGAAACTTGAAACTCCCTACCTTCATCCTGACCAGTGGTCCTGGGCCAACTCCTATCCTGTCCACTCCCATATTGCCTTTGTCCTCTCTCCTAACCCCGATCCCTATCATGACCCCTCTTTCCATCCTTCAACCTGATGCTGGCTTCTACTCTTTGCCTAAACTGTATTCTAATTTCTATCCCGAACTTTACCCCTGAATTCAGTTCTGAACTTGTTACCTTGTCCACAACCTTAAACCCTGTCGTGATCCCCCAACTTTAACCCTTGAACCTGTGCCTGATCTCCAATCTGTCCTTGACCCTGACCTTGACAACAATCTTGACTCCCTGCGGCACCCCCTCTGAAGACCGTCCAGAGTTCCTGGGGGAGCAGGTGCTGGTGGTGACCGCGGTGGAGCAGGGCGAGGCGTTGCTGCCTGTGTCCGTGTCCGCTAACCCCGCCCCCGAGGCCTTCAACTGGACCTTCCGCGGCTATCGCCTCAGTCCAGGTGAGGGAAGTGGGCATGGAGAAGGGTCCCGGAAATGGGAGGGCCTGCCAGGTCCTTTATTCTGGCCTTCCCCAGCGGGCGGCCCCCGGCATCGCATCCTGTCCAGCGGGGCTCTGCATCTGTGGAATGTGACCCGCGCGGACGACGGCCTCTATCAGCTGCACTGCCAGAACTCTGAGGGCACCGCGGAAGCGCTGCTGCGGTTGGACGTGCACTGTGAGTCCCGCCCACCATGGAAACCACACCCATCCAAGGAACTTTGCCCAATGTGGAGTCTCCTTATTGTGGGAGCTCCGCCCACCCGGGGATAGCCACCCATCCTGGAACCCTCCTGCTCGGGCTCTGGAAGTCCCCGCCGTGGTGTAACCACGCCCACTGCGGAACCCCTTCCACTAGAGAGACCCAGTGTGAAATCTCTGTCCAGAGAGGGGGCCCACCTAGACACGGAAGCTGCTCCCGTCGGGAATGGGAGCCCGTTGTATAAGGCCCCCCACCCCGCACAATTCTGGAAGCCCACCCAACCCACTCTAATTATCACAGAGGCATAGTGGAGGGTGGAGACAACTCACCAACCTTGAGAACTCTCCTCCAACTGTTTCGTATTAAGGGCAGATTGTGTCCATATCTCTAACTTTCCTGAAACCCCTAAGACATCCCTCCCACCTGGGGCCCTCTCCCACGGAGACCTGTCTGGTCCCAAGTGCCTTCCCTAAGCCTCTGCCTTCCACCAGATGCTCCCACCATCCGTGCCCTCCAGGACCCCACTGAGGTGAACGTTGGGGGTTCTGTGGATATAGTCTGCACTGTTGATGCCAATCCCATTCTCCCAGGCATGTTCAGCTGGGAGAGACTGGTGAGGACCCAGCCTTTGGTGAAAGGAGGTGGGGTCAAAGGGTTGTGGTTTCTTGACTGTGAGTTCCTTGGGAGTGGGGACCACGTACATCTGTATGATCCTGTATAACTATATACTCGTCAGGGCATGCTCCCAGAACGAATAACTGTTGGTGGCAAAATGAATGGATGGATGAATGGTAGACAGTCAGGCGAGTGGGTGGGTAGATGGATAGATGGGTGGATAGGTAGGTAAGTGGATGAACAGGTGGATGAATGAGTGAGTGGATGGAGGAACAGATGGACAAGTGAAAGGATGGATAAATGGGTGAGTGGATGGGTGAGAAGATGATTGAAGGAGAAAAATCAGTGGATAGATAGAGGGTAGATGGATGGATGGATACACCAGCAGAGGAAAGATATCTATGGAAAGATGATGGATGAATTGATGGATAGATGAATGGAAAGATCAATGGAGAGATGAATAAATAGGTAGCTGGGTAAATGTCTGAACAGATGCATGTATTTATGGGTGTGCAAGCATGAGTGAATAGTTGTGTGAATGGGTGGAGAGCTACAAAGGTGGATACATGGGTGCAGAGAAAGAAGACAAATGGGTGGAGGAATGAGTAGGTAAACCGATGAGTGGATGGAAAAGATAAAATGGATGAATGGATAGATAAGCAGATGGATAAATGAATGGATGGATGGATAGATGGTTCCAAGCATAAGTGGTTGGGTGAATGCATGGGTAGGTGGTTGCCTGGATTGGTGGATGAAAAGATGGATTGGGTAAATGGATAGATGGATGACAGAAGAATTATTATTTTTTCTTCAATGCCTCTGTGGAGAGTGATTGTGTCTAGGAGGAGTGGGGCTACAAAAGGGACAGTTTAGGTGATGGATCTGGGGGCTAGACTGGGAGGCAGTTCTTGACTGGGGCACCAGGAGAAGATAAGGGAGGGACAGAGCCTGGATGACATGGAGAAGATATCCAAAGGGACCCGCGGAAGCCTCTTGATTCACCAGGCCAAACTGGCCCAGGCTGGTGCTTACCAGGTGCATCGTGGACCTTGAGGGGTGAAGCCTCAGCACGAGGGCTGAGGTCCCGTCTTGTTGTCAGATGTAGGTATCACCCAAACACTGGCTTTAAAACCTGCCCACTGGGCCCCACAGCCTCATGTCTCCCACATAGCTCATGTTGACCTCCCATCCTCCCAGTTGCCCCAGGTGGGAACACACTCCCCTAACTAAAGGTAGCTTGCGGCTGGAGACAGCACCGGTTCTGCCTCCACTGCCGTGCCGAGGTGTCCCCAGCATGGTTTTCCTTGGACCAAAATGGGGGTCCCTCTGGATCTCCAAGATCCCAGGTGAGGCAGGCCCAGCCAAGCAGCACTCCAGCCCCAGGTCTGGACCTCCCAGCCCCATTTCCCCTCCCGAGTCCTGCAGAGAAGGGTGCAGACAAGGAAGATGAATGCGTGGAGGAATGAGTGAGTGAATGGATGAGTGGATGAAAGGTGTGGATGGATGAATGGATAGATAGGCAGATGGTTAAATGAATGGATGTCTGTATAGATGATTCCAAGCATAAGTGGTGGGGTGAATGAAAGGGTGAGTGGTGCCCTACCTTCTCTCTAGGTACACGGAGCACACATACCACCAGGGTGGTGTCCACAGCAGCCTCCTGACCATTGCCAATGTGTCTGCAGCCCAGGATTACTCCCTCTTCACACGCACAGCCACTAACCCCCTAGGCTCGGACCAAGCCAACATTCAATTCGTCAGCATCAGTATGGAGGGGCTGTGAGGGTGTTGGGGAGGGGGTGCTCCTTGGATCCATTCTCACATCCCTGATTGGCTCTGGGCTGCCCATGTTTCTGAAACCTGAGAATATGTGTATATGTGAGGCTGGAGTTTTTGCCTGCCCTGAAAATCCTAGTGGAGACTGAATCTTCAGGGAGACCCACAACAAAGGCAAAAGAAAAAGAAAAGAAAAGAAAAGAAAAGATGGAGAGGGGGTACTTATTAGCTCAAGTAACTGAAAAATGGATTTTCAGGGGTTTCTGGAGCTAGGTTCAGCTGTCATCAGCAACTCTCCATTCTTTGTTGTTGTCGAAACAGAGCTTTACTCTTGTCACCCAGACTGAAGTGCAGTGGTGCAATCTTGGCTCACTGCAACCTCCACCTTCTGGATTCAAGCAATTCTCTCACGTCAGCCTACCAAGTAGCTGAGATTACAGGCGCCTGCCACCACACCCAGCTAATTTTTGTATTTCTAGTAGAGATGGGGTTTCACCATGTTGGCCAGGCTGGTCTCCTGACTTCAGGTGATGTGCCTGCCTCAGCCTCCCAAAGTGGTGGGATTACAGGTGTGAGTCATCACACCCAGCCCTCTCCATTGTTATGTCTGCATACCTCTGTGTTGGCTTTATTCTAAGGGCCCTCATAGTGGTCTGTTAGAATTCCCAGAGGAAACAGTATTCTTTCTCTTCCTAACAGTGGTATAAAAATACTAGGATTAGCCAGGTGTGGTGGCTCACGCCTATAATCCCAGCACTTTGGGAGTCTGAGGTGGGCAGATCACAAGGTCAGGAGTTTCAGACCAGCCTGACCAGTATGGTGAAACCCCGTCTCTACTAAAAAAAAAAAAAAAAAAAAAATAGCTGGGCGTGGTGGCGCGCACTTGTAATCCCAGTTACTCGGGAGGCTGAGGTAGGAGAATTGTTGAACCTGGGAGGTGGAGGTTACGGTGAGCTGAGATCGGGCCATTGTACTCCAGCCTGGGCAACAGAGCAAGACTCCATCTCAAAGAAGAAGAAAAGAAACCTAACCAAGCCAGGCGCGGTGGCTCATGCCTGTAATACCAGCACTTTGGGAGGCCAAGGCAGGTGGATCACCTGAGGTCAGGAGTTTGAGACAAGCCTGGCCAACATGGTGAAACCTCGTCTTTACTAAAAATACAACAAATTAACTGGGCATGGTGGCGGGCACCTGTAATCCAGCTACTTGGGAGACTGAGGCAGGAGAATTGCTTGAACCCAGGAGGCAGAGTTTGCAGTGAGCCAAGATTGCACCACTACACTCCAGCCTGGGCAATAAGAGTGAAACTCTATCTAAAAAAAAAGACAGAAAGAAAAAAGAAAGAAACCTAACCTTCATTTTCCACAGAAGCAACCATTCGGTCTTGAATTTTTTTTGCTGTTTCTTTTGGTTTTGTTTTCACTTACTTCTTTTTAACATTATTTTTAATTGTAATGTTTAATTTGAGAAAGGGTCTTGCTATGTTGCCCAGGCTGGTCTCGAACTTCTGGGCTCAAGCAATCCTCCAGCCTTGATCTCACAAAGTACTGAGATTTTAGGAACAGTTTGATGTTTGCCAGAGGAGTGTTCACAGTGACCTTATAGAATATGACTATACCGTGAACAATGAGAAGCAATTGTATATTTAAAATCATTCCTAGGGAAAACTTGGACAGAATCTTCTGGGATTCTTCTGTATCCTCTGACTGCTTTCCCATCTTTCTCCCCATAGGCTGCTCTGACCCTCCATCAGGATTAAAGGTTGTGAGTCTGACCCCACACTCTGTGGAGCTGGAGTGGAAGCCTGGCTTGGATGGGGGCCTGCCACACAGGTTCTGCATCAAGTGGGTCCTTGTCGAGGCAGGAAGGAAGGGGAGGCAGCCAATGGGCTGGGGCACTTCCCTGAACTTACTATCCCCCCTGTCCTGCAGGTATGAGGCCCTGGGGACTCCAGGGTTCCACTATATGGATGTCCTACCACCCCAGGCCACCACTTTCACACTGACTGGTCTGTAGCCTTCTACACGATACAAGGTCTGGCTGCTGGCCAGCAATGCCTTGGGAGACAGTGGACTGGCTGACAAGGGGACCCAGCTTCCCATCACTACCCCAGGTGGGAAAGAAGGCTTGAGCAGGTTGGAGTGTGCCTCAGAGGATGTGTAGGGTAGTACAGTGAAGTCAATACAATTCCCTTTTTATGATGAGTTACTGAGGCCTAGAGCTGTTAAGCAAATTGTCCAAGGTCACACAGCTAGTAAAAGATAAAGACGAGACTGCAACTTGGGCAGATGAACTGGAGACCAGCCATTAACCACAACCCATACTGTCTGAATGTGATTAATGACCAAGGGAAACTAGAAAACAGTTTGAATTAAATGAAAATGAAAACATATAAAAATTTGAGGTTGCAGTTAAAGCAGTACTTAGAGGGAAATATATAGCATTAAGTGCTTATTTTAGTTATTTATTTTATTTTTTATTTATTTTATTTTTTTGAAACGGAGTTTCACTCTTGTTGCCCAGGCTGGAGTGCAATGGTACGATCTTGGCTCACTGCAACCTTCATCTCCCGGGTTCAAGCAATTCTCTTGCCTCAGCCTTCCGAGTAACTGGGATTACAGGCATGTGCCACCATGCCTGGCTAATTTTGTATTTTTAATAGAGACGGGGTTTCACCATGTTGGTCAGGCTGGTCTCGAACTCCTGACCTCATGATCCACCTGCCACGGCCTCCCAAAGTGCTGGAATTATAGGCCTGAGCCACCACGCCCAGCCTTATTTTTTATTTTTGAGATGGCGTCTCATTCTGTCACCCAGGCTGGAGTGCAGTGGTGCGATCCTGGCTCACTACAACCTCCGCCTCCCTGGCTCAAGCAATTCTCCTGCCTCAGCCTCCTAAGTAGCTGGGATTACAGGCATGTGCCACCACGCCTGGCTAATTTTAGTAGAGACGGGGTTTCACCATGTTGGCCAGCCTGGTCTTGAACTCCTGACCTCAGGTGATCCACCTGCCTTGGCCTCCCAAAGTGCTGAGATTACAGGCGTGAGCCACCATGCTTGGCCAGTTTTTGTTTGTTTGTTTTTGTTTTGAGACACAGTTTTGTTCTTGTTGCCCAGGCTGGAGTGCAATGGTGCCATCTCAGCTCACTGCAACCTCCGCCTCCCGGGTTTGAGCAATTTTCCTGCCTCAGCCTCCCAAGTAGCTGGGATTACAGGCATGCGCCACCACGCCTGGCTAATTTTTGTATTTTTAGTAGAGATGGGGTTTTACCATGTTGGCCAGGCCAGTCTTGAACTCCTGACCTCAAGTGATCCACCTGCCTTGGCCTCCCAACGTGTTGGGGTTACAGGTGTGAGCCACCACGCCTGGCCTAGTTTTTTTTTTTTTTCTTTTGAGAATCACCTCGAATGCATATTCTAAGTTTTCATCTTAAGAAAGCATGGCTCATGCCTGTAATTCCAGCACTTTGGGAGGCCAAGGCGGGTGGATCACCTAAGGTTGGGAGTTCGAGACCAGCCTGACCAACAAGGAAAAACCCTGTCTCTACTGAAAATACAAAATTAGCCGGGCGTGGTGGCACATGCCTGTAATCCCAGTTACTTGGGAGGCTGAGGCAAAAGAATCGCTTGAACCTGGGAGACAGAGGTTGCAGTGAGCGGAGATCATGCCATTGCACTCCAGCCTGGGCAACAAGAGCAAAACTCCATCTCAAAAAAAAAAGAAAAAAGAAAGAAAGAAAGAAACTAATAAAAGAACAAATTAAACCCAAAGTAAAAAGAAAGAAGAAAATAATAATGGTAAGAGCAGAAATGAATGAATTAGAAAACAGAAAAACAATTGGGAAAAAAATCAATGAAACCGGAAGCTGGTTATTTGAAAAAAAATCAGTAACATTTATGAAGCTGATTAAGACAAAAAAAGAGAGAAGATACAAGTTACCAATAACAGGAATGGAAGAAGGGATATTACCACAGACTCCACAGACATTAAGAGGATAATTAGGGAATATTATGAATGACTTTATTCCAATAAATTCAGCAAGTCGGATGAGAAGGACAAATTCCTTGAATATGATGTAGGAATATGTTACACCCTGATAGGTACAGTATTGCAATGGTTAATCCTTACAGAGCCTGGTTCAGAGAAGCTTGGGTTCAAACCTCCTCTGCTACCCTAGTTGTGTGACCATAGGCGCGTCTCAGTTTCTAAACATATTATATAGCACAGATCTTTTTTTTCCCTTTCTTTCTTTCTTGCTTTTTTTTTTTTTGTGTGTGTGTGTGTGACAGAATCTTGCTCTGTCACTCAGGCTGGAGTACAGTGGCATGATCTCCGTTCACCGCAACCTCTGCCTCCCAGGTTCAAGCAATTCTCCTGCCTTAGTCTTCCAAGTAGCTGGGATTACAGGTGCATGCAACCCCACCTGGCTAATTTTTGTATTTTTGGTAGAGACGGGGTTTCACCATGTTGGCCAGACTGGTCTCAAACTCCTTACTTCAGGTGAGCCACCTGCCTCAGTCTCCCAAAGTGCTGGGATTACAGGCGTGAGCCACCACTCCCGGCTGCAAGTTTCTTCTTTCTGTTTTCCTCTTCCTGACAGAGCAGGCTTTTTCTCAATGTAAGGAAGGACACTTTCTCATCTCTACAATCTTCTCTGCTCTTCCCCCTACCCCATTCCTGTCTTCCCTTTGAACACTAAAACATAAAGTATGACACTTGCCTCCTTTGCTTTAGAACTTATACTTCTATTAAGGGATCGAGAGCCCAAAGTCTTTTTTGGTTAACTCAACAAATTGATAATTCAGGTGAAAAGGGTCTTGTACACTGAAAGTGCTCATTAACAATTAATTTTTGGGCCAGGCATGGTGGTGCATGCTTGTAGTCCCAGCTAGTCAGGAGTCTGAGGCAGGAGGATAGCTTGAGCCCAGGAGGTCGAGGCTGCAGTGAGCTATGATCATGCCATTACACTCCAACCTGGGCCACAGAGTGAGACTCTGTCTCTTTAAAAAATAAAATAAAATAAAAAATAAAAAAATTGGCCAGGCACAGTGGCTCATGCCTGTAATCCCAGCACTCTGGAAGGCCGAGGTGGGTGAATCACAAGGTCAGGAGTTCACGACCAGCCTGACCAACATGGTGAAACCCCATTTCTACTAAAAAAGTTAGCCGGGTGTGGTGGCGGGCGCCTGTAGTCCCAGCTACTTGGGAGGCTGAGGCAGGAGAATTGCTTGAACCTGGGCGATGGAGGTTGCAGTGAGCCAAGATTGCGCCACTGTACTCCAGCCTGGGTGACAGAGCAAGACTCTGTCTCGGAGAAAAAAAAAATTATCTGGGCGCAGTGGCTCAGGCCTGAAATCCCAGCACTTTGGGAGGCTGAGGCAGGCAGATGGAGTCTTGCTCTGTCAACCAGGTTGGAGTACAGTGGTACAATCTCAGCTCACTGACTTAGTGTTAAGTTGCAATCTCTATATCCACTCCCCAGGTCTGGACCAGCCTTCCAGAGAACCTGAAGACCAGCTGCCCACAGAGCCACCTGCAGGCAAGTCCTCTGTCCCCTGATCCCTCCCATCTCCCCAAAGGAGACGTCTTCTTGTCTTTGACCCCACCTGCTCTGCTCGTAGTCACAGCTGCTGAACAACTTAGTTCTGGCCGAGCTCAGTGGCTCA